>NW_009649982.1:1181252-1193393 GCF_000708025.1 Charadrius vociferus
AGAGGAGGAGTTACTGATAATGGCATATGCCCACCAGTCATTAGAGGAAGATGCCTGACTATGCCTCTCGTTCTGCGCTTACATCCTGATGGCAGAAATATGCAGACGTGCAGGAGTTACGGCTTCACAGCAGGCAGAATTACTTTTCTCATTTTGGCTCCTTGTCTGTTTTTACCCAGCCAGCCAGGTTTCTCACCTCCAGTTTTTGTAACTCAGATTATCTGTTGAACTGAAACATCTCAGCTGAGCGCAGGCAGGCTTCCCCCCTCAGAGGACAAAGGTTCTACACCAAGGACTACTTTTCATCAAAGGCAGGCAGGATAATTTCATTTAATTTTAATTTTGTAGGGAAGAATGTTTCAAAAAAAAAAAATTGTTTTGAGGCAGATTTACAGCATGGGAAATTGTAGCTCACAAGGGAAGAAGCATAAACCTGAGAATTTGGGATGTTGTTGCTATCCTAGTGGCTTTAACTATTGGGTGGAAATGACTTTTTTTCCAAAGCGATTGGCACTGGCAGACAGAGACGGACCACTGGTTTGATCTCGGATAATAATTTCTGTTAAACTATTGACAGGTTGTATTTAATGTGATGCCACTGTAAAAAAAAAATTCCATTAAGTAAGTGTGGTTTTATTTTGTTTTGTTGGGGCCTTCAACACAGAGTATGCTCAGCCACTGGTAGGGGGAATCGTCGGCACACTTCATCAGAGATCAACCTTTAAACCAGAGGAAGGGAAAGAAGCAAGTTACGCCGATTTGGACCCTTACAATTCACCCATACAAGAAGTTTACCATGCTTATGCTGAACCACTACCTATAACTGGACCAGAATATGCTACTCCAATAATCATGGACATGTCCAGCCATCCCAGCACACCTCTTGGCGTTCCTTCCATTTCCACCTTCAAAGCTGCAGGGAATCAAGCTCCTCCACTGGTTGGAACTTACAATAAACTCTTATCTAGGACAGACAGCACGTCATCAGCACAGGTGCTGTACGATACACCAAAGGGGCAATCAGGGCCAGCTGCTGCCAACGAATTGGTGTACCAGGTACCACAGAGCGTGGCCCACTCCACTGGGAATAAGGATGAACTAAGTCAGCTCACGAGTAAGGTAGAATGATGGCTTGTTTTTAAAAGCCAGTTCTATAAAGCTGACAGTTTCATTTTTTAATCGCATTGTTTTGATATTGTTAGTCTTAAATAATACAATGTTGAACCAAAAGATGTGGTATGGGAGGTCTGGGAAACCAGTAAGTTTGCCTTTCTTTAAGCTGTATATATAACTACAGCTCATCTCCTACAAAACCGTGGACTTTTTTATTACTACTGTACAATTGTCTGTCAGACATGAGAGAAGACCTCTTCAAGATTAGCTTCAGTAATTCATAGAAGTGAATGATAAAGTGGGAGAAACAGTTTAAAGTACGAAAGCCAGTAATTTCTTGCTAATGGTACTATTTCTAGGGGGGAAAAAACCCAAAACCCAAAGCTCCTAACTTTTGAAGATCTATATGTAAGCACTATAGCTTCTAAAATTCATTTTACCCTACAAAATCCCTGCATAACTTTGGACTTTAAAAACTAGTCAGGACTGATGGGAAAAATCCCACTAACTTAATGGCACAGAATAGTTTTGATTCTAAATTACGTTATTTCAGCTTTTGTTCACAGGATTAGGAGTCATCAGCTGTGTGTTCCTCAGAAGGTTCCCACCATTTTTGTTAGATCTGCTGTCTGTAGAATCAGTTTTCTGCCCCGTTTCCTTAAGCTACTCAGTCTTGTTCCTTTGTAGGGGTCCAGGAGGCACAGACTAAGTCATACAAGTAAACTGCATAGCAACTGATTTTACTTTTTTCCCTACTAAATGAAGGCTACTCTGAATAGCGTCTGCCTCAAATTCAGACTTTCCTGATGGTCAGTGTGCAAGAAGCATCCAGGTGTCTGAGGTGACTGAATTCAGAAAGGTTCTCCCTGCCCCACTCCCCCCGGAGTATATTGTGTGTTAAGATGTGAGCATATACAAAGAAAGATATGTATATACTTTTGTGAGTGCTTAAGGAAGCACACAAATATTCTAATGGTGCACAGTTTGTGTTATACGCGCATTTAGCACATATGGTACGTTTTAGCACAACTGAAAAACTTTAGCCTTAGGGCTTTTCTTATGATTGTTCTTATCAGAAGTATAAAAGATTCCAAAACCTTTGCAAGAGAACCAGTACTGTTCCAAAGAGTGTCCATTTCAGAAGCATTTAATGGAATTTTGTATCCTTTGAATGTTCCAATGTTCTCTACTATGAAAACATTGCAGTCAATCTTCTATCTGGGATAATGTAGACTAGTTTTAGATAGGTAATCATGAAACGAAAACAATTTGGATGTCATAGTTGCCATTTTTTGTCTTGTTAGAAACAAAGCACAGCTTTTTAACCTAAGTAGTAGAAAAAACCCACAATAAAAATGCTTTATTTTTATTGTAACAGCACTGTTGGGAGGATGCTGAATTCATTTATATGTGTGAACCCCCCCCTACCTACACATTAGCCCAGTTTTATGGACTTCAGTGGTTACTGTTCGTTTCTGTGATGTAATTCAAGTGAGCCTTGTTTATTGCCCAGGGTCCTTAAACTAGGTGAAGAACATCCAAATCCAAACTAAAATACTTTTCAAGGGGGCTGCCACCATGTCTTTATACCAGTACGGTATCCTACCTTATCACTTGAAAATTTGTTTGCACAGGGGCTATATATAAACTCAGTAATCCAAAATTACTTGTGGCCTGTTCAACACCTAGAATATGCTATTACATACTCTGTGATACCTTAAAGCCCAATTCTACAATTTTTTTGATCATTCATTCTCATTCATTGAGAATGATTTTTTTATTTTTTTTTTTTTTAGACTTGGGTGTCTAAGCCTAAATGTGAATGTAAGTAAGGGTGGGATACAAGACCCATTCATAAAAAAACAAATTCCTGCCTCTAGTTGTACTTTTGATGTTATTGCAACTTTTTCTGCTTGTTAAAGCTAGTCTGCAATCTTTGTAGTTTTGATTAAACAGGTAAGTAAGTGTTCTGACCCAGCAGCAGCAACTATGACTTTGAAATTATCTGAGCTGATTTTATTTGTGGGAGGTTATTTGTTTGCACCGAGATGTGACATACTTATTCCAGCCAAGTTAAGAAACCTCTGCATTCTCAAACTGTACCAGTCTAGGCTTAGGAAAAATAATCTACCATAAAAATAAATGGATGTGTTCAAGTCAGTAAAATTAACACACTTGGATTTAATTTTTACTGCAGGTCAGGTATGGTAGAACTGTGGATATACTGTAGGCTAAGATGGTGTAAGAATTAAACAGTTTCTCTACAGTGGGTTATTTTTTAAGCAACTGTAATACAGTTTCATTATCTGAGCAGCATCAGCTGTTGACTGGAATAGATGTTTTTAAGAATATGAGTCCCTTTTGTGATATACATTAGTCCCAAGCTGTGCTCCCTGCTCTCAGCTTTGAACATGTTATCTTCTAGGGCTAAGAACATAAGTTTGAATATGTAACAGTTGGGTTGAAAATGTATGCTACAAACTGTTAAACATTGATTCCGGAATACAAGTTGCATGACACACAACACTAGAATTCTCCTGCGTACAGTAGAAGCAGAGGTATATTTAAGTGGCTACGTCATACATGTGAAGACATACGGAAACAAAATATATTTCAATCTCGTTTGGCTTGAGTATTCTCCCAGAATGTATGTTCTTACCTCAGCATGTATTGTAGTTGCTCAGTATTTGTATATGTTGCTAGAACTTAGACTGTATAAATAGCGAGGGGTTTTTATATGTATGTTAAAAAGTATTTTAAATAAATTGTACATACGTATTACTCAGTATGTTTGCATTTAACACTTACCTTATATCCAATCCATTTGTAGTTTGGAAATGCAAGGGTTATTTATGAGTTACCATACTACAAATGGGGGTTATGTCCTGCCTCCAAGAATGACATTGTACCATTTCCTGGCAGTAGGTGTATGTGGCCACCACCCACAGAGGACAGGTTGGTCCCTACCCCATCTCACCAAGCATTAGAAGTAGTAAACTGACACTTACCAGAGTGGTCCTTGTGTCCAGCGTTTGCTGCAGGGGCAAGTGGTACTTACAGCAGGGAGCTTCCCTGGAGTTAGTTGCTGCTGGCAGAATGCTGCCTCTAGAGTCCTGTGTGACGAGGCACAGCACAGGCAGCTGCCCCATTAGTGTAATGAGAAAGTCAGGCTCTGGTCCAGTATTATTACATGCAGAGACAATGCTGCCTCGCCCCCCCACTCGGCACACCACTGCTGTAGTGGTAGAGGGGCTGCTAGTTTATTCTTCAACTAGACCATGGCTATTTTCCAATTCCTGAAAAAAAAAAGCTGCTTTTGCTTTCAAGGCTTTCTTCTTCTTTATCTTAATTCCAGCACTACAGTTCCTAAAATAAGGAAATCATAATCACTTTTTTTTTTGCAAGTAGAACATTAAAATTGGATCCTAAATGGCTTAGTCCTGTGCCTGTCAAACTGAAACATCCTTGTAACATTACAAGCAGACTTGGCTTCAGAAAATGAATGCCAGCACGCCCACGAGCATCCTTGCTTTAAGTGACCAGTGCTCTAGAGGGACTGTTCTCAAGTGGGACAGCCATCTGGGTAAGGCAGAACACTTGCTGTTTCCTTATCTGTCTCTGCATCTTGACGAACATCATACATTCTGCATGAAACATAAACTTACCTCAAATACTGCTGCTTGGGCTGTCTCAGCTTCATGTTTAAGGTTTTCTGCATCTTGGGTGATGGAGGGGAGGAAAAAAAATTGAAGCAAAAATGTATCTAGATCTCTGAAAATGTTGCAGGACCAGAAAATGCTGTGCACACCTTAGCGTGCATAAAAGCCTCCTGGCATACTGGGTTTTATTACTTTGCCACAAAGGCTCTACAGAAATAGTGAAAGCCAGTGAGAAATGCTTAAAAAGCCAAGTATACTGTTAATACACAAATAGCACATTATTTCTAGGAAGGAAAGGTCCTAAAAAAGTAAAGCTTTTCACATAAATGAAAAAAATTTGTCCTTTGTCCCTAAGAATTAAGTGTTCAACAACTGTACCGGTTTTGTTTTACACTGCTGAAAATAGAACATACTTATGCTTGCAGTAAACTCTCTTCTCCTGCTGTACTGGGAGTTCACAGGTGTCTCATTAGAAGCTAGAAGTAACTCCTGACACTCTACTAGACACTTCAGATGTCTCTGAGCATTAAAATATCAAAGAAATGCACATAATAGGTGATGCTGACATGTGAGGAGACTAGCACTAAGGAATGCTACTGTACATAATAGTCCAGTGAAAGTCAGCTTTGGAAGTTGTCTGTTCAAACATTTTCTTAGGTAAGTCTTAAAACAATTATTGTTAATGTAATCAAATATACACTGGTTCAACTTTGAGAGATGCACAACTATCACTTTTATGAAACTACATGATTAGTAACCAAATTCTGATCTAAAAAAAGGCATGTAAAACTTGAAACTGGTGTCAGTTTTCAACACAGCCAGAAGTTTATACCAACAGCTGTCTCTGCTGCCTTGCAAAAGGAAAAGAAACATTTTTTTGCACATGTAATGACAGTGCTGCACATGAAATTGGAAGACAAGACTCCTACCTACACACACATTTAAATGGCAGAAGACTAGAACAGCTCTTAAGTGTACTGCCTGCATGCTGAACTTTAATAAAGTGGTCTACCTAAAATTAAACTAAAGATTAAATAATGTTGTGATTCTTTTAGCTTTTTTACCTTTGTATGCAGCCTTAAGCAAGACAGAGTCCAGAACACTCAGGATGCAACTGACGGGGAAAGTAAAAATCTACAGGTCAGGTTTTACAGTAATACAATCCCACAATGCATAAAAATAAGCTTACCTAAAATAGCTACACTAGGAATGATTTGTCATGTGTTGAAGAAATTCTAAATCCTCCATTGTGCATCTGTAACCTTTTGTTCATTATACTCCTCCTATACTCGCCTCCACTGAAGCCTGGTCACAAAGGAATGCATGGTTTTGTTGTTTTTTTTTTTTTTTTGGTCTAAAGGGAGGAGTTATGCCAACTTTCTTACTACCAAGATGCCTAGCATTTGCACAGGAGAGGAAAAAGAATTCGCTAAAATACACCCCGATATGAGAAGAGCTCAGCTCACCACACTGTATTATTAATAATCTAAAGGAAATGAAATACAACATTCTGTCTTTTGTCTCCTGCATGCTTTCCTCCAAAATACCCGACCAGCTGGAGCATAATGGAAGGTTCATAGCTGAGTTTTGTCTGCTGCTTTGAGAAGTACTCACTTGGGTTTCCTTCCCCCAGCCATCCACTTTTTGTTTTTATTAAAAAAAAAAAAAAAGAACCAACCAAAACTAAAAAATAAAACCCCAAAAAGCCTGAAGTCTCTGCTTTTTCAGGTTTGGCTGAAATTAGCCCAAGGCTTTTGGCAAAGGAGAGGGCATGCAGAAAGCCTCAATTCCTTCAAGAAATTATTATAAAAAGGATTTGTAAAAGCTCCATAATTAGTCAAGAATGTCCATTAGTGCAAGCAAAGCATAAAAATGAAGCCTCTGTGAAGGCTTCTTACGAATCTGCTCAGGAAAGAAAATCAGGCGGAGGCAGAGAAAGAAAGTGCAGTGGAACAACTGTCACAACACATGTCTATATTAATAGTTTTGAAAAGCTGGTCCCACTCCCTGACCTGTCAATGACTGCAAAATTTTGCAGTCCTGTTTTCAGTGGAGGTTTGTAGTATAAACTTTGATGGTGGAGTTTAAAAGGTAAATGTTGTTTCAACAGTTAAGTGACATTCCTTAACTGCCAAAGTAATGAAAAGGTGTCTGTTTTGTATTTCATGAACTGAAGAGACAAGAAAAGGAGTTTTTTCCATAGCAGTTATTAGGAACAAATGAGAAATGGCTATATAGAAAACACAGCAGAGGGAATTTTAAATGATGAGGACCTTTAGCATAGTAGTTTTTGTAGTTTTAAGATCAAAAGTCAGACAAGTTTCACTTATACCTCTAAGAGGCAATAAAGAAAGTAATTAAGAGCCTGATGCAAATAAACCAAAAAGGCAAGTGACATTCTACACTCCATGCTTCAAAGGGAGAGAAAACAGAACCTTTTAACTACTTTTAACAGTCGTCTCTGCTCTGCCATAGTGAATGTAATTTAAAGGAAAGATGAAAATTGGACAAGCCACTGGAAAACTCCTCAGTACAAGTAAAAGACTTCAAAACCAGAGTGGACTGTCATACAAAATACACTATAAAGAAGCTGGCCAGAAAAAATAAGAGCAAACGTCTTTTAATATTATCTACATTTCAAATTCTACCATTCAAGCTAAGAAACTGGAATGTATCATTTACATCCACTGCAGTCTAGCAGATAACAGTACCTTAAATAGGAGTGCATACAGACATGAAAACAGTACCTGTCTTGAACTTGTGTTTGATGTATTGTTCATTCTCATGACACAGCAATGAAAATTTCTGATTCACAGGGATCTTGCTGAGATTCACGATTTGTTTTTAGCTCCTGCTGTGAACACAAAGTAATATTCTATTTCAGAGATAACAGCATTTTAAAACACATGTAAAAATGTAAACTCTTTTGTGTAGGTAAAACAGTTGTGATTGATAGAATATATTCAGGATTCATTCAGGATTGTATTTGCAGAACAAAAATAAGAATATTCTCTAGACAGTAAGACAATATACTGCAAACAAGCCTCTGCTTTTTTCTTCAGGTTTTAGAGTAACAATTTTGGAACAAAAAACAAAATGGAGAAAAAAAATTAAATGCCAAAGGAAGTCCCTAAGCCATTTATATTAAAAGGTAACTTACTCCAGTGTCTCCTTCTGCCCAAGAAGACTGATTCATTGGGAGCAAAAACTTGCATTTTTCAGTAAAGCTCAAATAAATGTTTCGTAAGCTTAAGAGATTTCCCAGCCGCAGTTTCATGCAACAAGAAAGCATCGCACTGATCCAAAAAGACCTTAATGTAAAAAGGTAGCCAGAACAGGGTTCTCAGCCCACGTAAGAGCATTTTAGCTATAATTGTGGAAAGTCATCTTCCTTCAGACAAGTGGACAAAAAAGACCTCATGTTCCTGTCCTCAAAGAATTACTCAGCATCCTGTCTTAAGTCACATCTGGCACAATACACACCATATAAATAAGCACCCAGTGCTTACAATATACAGCATTCGATCCTACTAGATAAATCGCACTATCTTAAATTATTCAAGACACAAAATTATGACAGTGCTTCAAACACTAATAATCATAGTTCATTAATCACTAGTGAAGAGCAGTTTTCCAAATATCGACAAACTTCTCGGGTATAACACAGGCAAAAAGCAAGCTCCCCCCTCCCTTGCTCTTGCATCCATAAACTTTCTAAGGCTTCAAATAAGCGAAACTGCCGGTGAGGATATCCTCTCTCCCAGCAGCAGCTAGATCCCCAACATAATGTTAGGTCCCAATTTTGCTACTAGGTTAATGTAGGACAGCTTCCATTTTGATTTTGGTGGGACAAGGTCCAGGACACCACCGGAATAATTAGGCCTCAGAATCTGCCCAGGCAATGTATGGCAGCGGCTTAACATACAACAGACTCCAAGGAAGCTCTCTTGTAACTTCAAAAGGAATAATTTTGTGTGTGTCTGCGCGTGCTTGCTGAGTCCTGGTTGTTTTTTATTCTTTTTTTTTTTCCCCTGCTTGCCATGTCCTAGTTGTTTTTTATTATCCCCTCTTTTATACCTACCTAACATCAATCCTTCCGTTACTAGCTTAGCTGGCCAGCTGCCTAGCTTATTATTTTACATTCCTGAGGGTATTTCTAAGCATGCATTACATAGCTGTAGTAAACCACAGGGCAATTGGTTAACACCAAACACTTACACCACTCCTCCAGCACCACAGACTTCCAAAATTTCCAGACTTGTCTTCCAGCCCAGCTTTTTGGTAATCACAGCAAACCACAATACAGTAGTCATTTTGACAGTTATTTTCATTTCCCAAAATTGAATGGGATCAAAATGCAAAACTTTGATGTAAAGGAAAAAAACCCAACATCTTAACAAAATTCCAGTTCCTAACAACAGACTGTAACAGATGATGTTTTGATTATGTTTTCACAGCAAAATAAAAATAATTTATGCTTCTATGCTATTTTATAGCATTTTTTCCAACACAGTAGAGGAAGATGAAACCATATACACAAAGAACTGGTCTGCTACATAAAACAAACAAACAAAAAATGCTGATTATTAAACCAAACTTCTCTCATAAAACTAGACCTCCACTGGCAGTAATCCCAATCCAAACAGTAGCAGATACTAAATTTGTCAGTTTCAAAAGACTGAAACCATCATTCATTATGCCGAAAGTTCTTAACTTTTTTTGTACCTGTATCAGATTTTAAACTCATAAAATAACGAAACAAATAGCCACATGCAGTACTAATAAAGTTGCCTGGAAAAATGAGTTCCCGCTGAGTTGACCTCAAAGATGATTTGAAATACAACTGTATTACTATTTTCAAAACCTGTGCATATTTCCAAATTTGACTTCTTATAAGGCACGTGTATGACTGAGTTAGCATCAAATAATTCCAGGAATATTTCTTCCATAAGTCACAATACCAGCCCTCTAATAAATTTTAAAAAGATATCCTCCCTTACTCTCAGCTGTAATGATGCTGTTCCCTTTTTGTTTTCTGTAATGCCAGCAGAATTTGGACACCAAGAGACTCTAACATATATAGGTATAGCGAATCTGTTGTTAGTATAGCTAATCTTTTTCCTTAACATGTATCTGTGCATTTGAGACACTTATTTTTCTGTCAGTATCCACCACCAATGACTTCTCAGATTTATCAGTCTGCTGGACAGGTACCTGACAGCTGGAATGACTAGGTCCAACTATGTACCAGTTGAATCCTCCTTCATAAGTGAGAGTTCAAAAACTTTCTCTAGCGATGAATTACTTTGTTGGTACAAACAGACCGGGATACGAGGAAGCCATTTTCCTGTGGGAACAACACTATTATACTTTAATTTAGTTGGGTTTTTTAGGAAAAATTAACTAGTTATGAAATGTCACGACTTCTGTAGGACTTCTCAGAGCCAGCAGACTGACACATAAAAATTCCAAGTAAATGTATATAAAATTTTATACTATTTCAACGAGGTTTTTTTCCCTTTCATTTTGCATTGTAAGATATATTTGACAAATTCACTATTTTCAAGTTCTGCAGTTCAAACATATATATTTTCAGAAGATCTTCATTCATGTAGTTAAAAAAACGCTTATCTGGCATTCCTTTTTGTGTGTCTTCAAACTTTGCTTGAGTATAACCTCAGATGGTTTGTATGTCCTTCTAACCGTGAAGCTTCATATAGAAGCAAACAGAAATTTAATATTAAAAGTGGATTTTCTTTAACTGATCTTTTATCTATAAACATATGCACAAAGAATGTATTTAGAATACTTGTTTATATAGTTATACGCTATATGTAGTTCTATTTCAAGACAGCGTTACAAAGTTTCGCAAAATAAAAACAAACCCTTATTCTCCCATAACTTGAGGAAAAAAAGCATGTGAAACTACACTTTTTTTCTGTACAAACCAATTATATAAAAATACCACTGTCTTAATCAGGTTTTCTCTGGTACACTTGCAAGCCATTGTGCTACGAACTGAAGTTTATTTCTTCACAGCATTGACAACTCCACGAAAACAAAATGACTGGGTTGTATTACCAGCAACTTTGAGCTTGATTAGAAAAGTAAGACCTTGACTGTATAATCTAAATACACAATGATAAATACCTATAAAAATCCTACTAAGTCAAACTTAAAATTGCCTGACTTCTGAGTGTTATTTCAGCTTTAAACAAGAAAAATAAAATTTTTGCTTTCATATCAACTGAGGTATTATTCAGCTCAGAACATCAGTATTTATATAATAATTAAGTATAAAATGCTTTTTTATTACAAGACATTACTGTACATCTTTTTATTAACTACTTTCAGATGAGAACTATTCAAAAGGCCTCAAAAATATGCAAACCACAGACTTCCTATTTTTCCTACTAGAGAAGGAAAGTGCTAATGCCTGGCAAACGCCAGGATCAATCCAGCATTTTCCTGTCAGGCACTTTATTGATCAGTGAGGATCACGCACGGTATGTGTGAACTGAGTTGGAGGGAAGCGTACAGATTTTTAGGCTTACAAAACAAAACAATTTCCCTGATTCTGTTCTCATAAAGAGTAAGTTGTCTCCAAATGTGCCTCTTTCATATAAAAGCATCTGGAACAGCTGAAATAGATGCTGACATGTTGGTTTAGTGATGTAAATCTGAACCAAGGAGATACAAGATTAGACGTGGTGCAACGGCTGGGATGCAGTTGTCACATGGTATCATCTGGTATTTGCCTTGTTTTGACTCTCACCTAGCTGGTGGCCAGCCCTGGAGGCTTGACGGCCCCACTCAAGGTTGTTCACGTTACCAATTTTGCCCAGTGCTACCTGTGATTTGGGAGTCTCTGGGCTTGCTTTCGCAGTGGCTGTTCGTATGAAGAACGTCCAAAAAACCCTGTTGTCTGACCATACTAATAAACGCAAAAAGAAATAAGAAAAAGGACCTGTATTCTGTTCATATAGACGCAGTGCTGAGGCAGGTTTGATCCAACACTGGGATCTCTTCTGAGGCTACGACTACGCGGATTCCTGAGCAGGAGACCTGTGAGCCCCGGTACACCGGAGCAACGCGTCCGGCAGGCAACAAGGGCTCCACTGCAGGTGCCTGTGAGGCCCAGGCTCACAGCCGCCGGGCGCGCAGGCAACACGGAGACCAGCAGCAGTACCAGCTCCAAAGAGCGCTTTCTGGATCCAGCGTAACGAGGCAGCGTTTTCACACAGACCTGTCCCCGCAGGGAGCGCGGCGAGTCCCCCGGGCCCAGCAGCTGCACGCACCCAGCCCGCCCCGGCCCCGCTGCCACCACAGCCCTCTCCCCTCAGGCGGGCCCGCAGCTGCCCCGCAGTCG
>NW_009649982.1:1193614-1194139 GCF_000708025.1 Charadrius vociferus
GGGAGGCGGAGGGGTGATAATTAAGCAAAAAGGAAGGTAACGCTGGCCACACCGGCAGGAAGCAGGAGGATGAGAAAGGCTCCTCCTGCCGGAAACAGGCGCAGGTAAGCGGCACCTCGCCCCTGGCAGGCGGGACCTCCCGGGCAGCCTCTGCCCCCGGCTTGCGGTGGCGTCAGCCCTTCCCTCAGGGGAGCGAAGGCCACTTACGCCCCCGCTCCGGACTTCTGAAGTCTCATCTGACAAAACGTACCTTGCAGGGAGGGGCTGAGAAGATCCCAGTTTCTTCCCCGCTGTTATTGTCTGCCCCATTAAGAAGGTGCAAGTTTTGGACAAGGCCAGCATCAACCAACCACCGTTTCCTAGTGCAAGAGCAAGTCTGTTTACTCTTCATAGAATCATAGAATGGTTTAGGTTGGAAAGGACCTTGAAGATCATCGAGTTCCAACCCCCCTGCCATGGGCAGGGACACCTCCCGCTAGACCAGGTTGCCCAAGGCCACGTCCAGCCTGGCCTTGAACACCTCCA
>NW_009649982.1:1194347-1213576 GCF_000708025.1 Charadrius vociferus
GTGGCTCTCCTCTGGACACGCTCCAGCAGGTCCATGTCCTTCTTATGTTGAGGACTCCAGAGCTGGATGCAGTACTCCAGGTGGGGTCTCATGAGAGTGGAGTAGAGGGGCAGAATCACCTCCCTTGACCTGCTGGCCACGCTTCTTTTGATGCAGCCCACGATACGGTTGGCCTTCTGGGCTGCAACTGCACATTGCTGGCTCATGCTGAGCTTCTGGTCAATCAGCACGCCCAGGTCCTTCTCCTCAGGGCTGCTCTCCAGCCATTCCCCACCAAGACTGTATTTGTGCTTGGGATTGCTCCGACCCAGATGTAGGACCTTGCACTTGGCCTTGTTGAACCACATGAGGTTGGCTTGGGCCCACCTCTCCAGCCTGTCCAGGTCCCTCTGGATAGCATCCCTCCCCTCCAGCATGTCTACCTCGCCAAACAGTTCGGTATCATCAGCAAACTTGCTGAGGCTGCATTTGACCCCACTGTTCAAACGCCAAAGACTTGACTACAAAAGACTTGCCTTTTTCATGAGTTTCTAAGGAAATCATGCTCTGCCTGCCTGTATCCCCCTCCAAAATAATTTTTGAGTAACGGCTGAGGAAAACCTGCCAACGTGTCCATGATGTTACAGTTTTCACAAGTTTTATGAACTCAGAAGTGAACAAGAGAGAGTGCAATGTTATAAATACACAGCTCAGGCTACCTTGCTTAAGAGCTACTGGTCCACCTCTTACAAAGAAGAAAAGCCCAGAATCCAAAATGGGGACAACTCAATTAACTTTGGTACACCCCTGAAACTTTAAAATTATACACCCCCCTGCAGGAAGGGAACATTTTTTTCCCCAGAACTCAGCATTATTGAATTGAAGTCATTAGGGGAAATAAGCTTTCAACAGCTGAGAACACTTAAAATTACACCTGACACATTCATACTTCATTTCTTTCTACGACATGATCACTATCACCTGTTAAGCAGATAAGAGAATTCCTGACAAAACAAGTAAGTTTCAGGGCAAATCCTAAATTAAAAAATTTAGCCTATGTACTTACGCTGTGTGAGACATTCCATTTCAATCAAAACTCCCAAAAAGCCAAAAAGTATGACAATGCCCAACAGGCTTATGCTCTGCCTTCTAATTTTCTTACCTCCCTTTGAAAAGCAACTCTTGACCTTTTTAGTTAAGACTTGGCTTTCCACTGGTTGCCTGAGGTGAAGTTACAAACTTAGAAATCTGAATGATAAATTCCTCAAGCTACAGCATAAAACCCATTGGCACAATTACACTTTATAAATCTGTTCAGCAATTCTTGTATTTAATTCAATTTATCAGCAACAAAAATATGCAGAGATTAAATCTTATCCATAGGTTGACTTCTTAGCTCATCAACAAAAGGATCAATGCCTTTTTTTATTTTCAACTGTAAAGCCAGAAATGACAGTGCATGAAGAAAGCTTATTCAAAGACTTTCTGTGATCATTTCTGGACCTCACATGAGACCCAGCAACAGCGAGCTTAAAACATGAAAATTTGACTATAAGCACTGGATTATTTTTTTTACCGAACTCGGCAAATAAAAACCTGTGCTTTGTTTTGCTCAGTCAAAACAGGAATGGCTGACACCAAAATTACATGTAAACACCACTGATGTTTGTCAGCCCTGGGTTCTGGTGGCCAACCTCCAGCCATGGCTTATTAGTCCACAGAAGATAGTACTATGAAAGACCTTAGATGCAGAAGCCTGTCTGCTTTATAGGCCTTTTAATTCTTGTAAGGTGTAGCTGATGACTCACTGATAATTCTTTTATTAATTTTACTTTTAGTGACTTTAAAGTAACACTGCTGCAGTCAAAGCAACACACTGAGCACAGAATAAAGGTAAAAAACTGAAGCAAGGCCCCCTCTTCACAAAACTGATAGTACTTCAAAAGTCGCTTACTGTCTAAATTCTATTTGTAAATAAAATTCCTAGGATCTGAACTACGACAGATAAGCAAAATCACTCATGCCACCACTTGATTTGTCCATGGGCCGCTTTTCTTATTGACTGTATCTCATTTCATCTGCCTCTAAAATAGACAAACTGCACACAGCACTACCTCGCTGCTCTTCCCACTCCCTTACCTTTTCCACATTTCTGCACTTTAACTCCGCAGGCGACTCAGACCCCTACAGAGGTCAGAAGCATAGCAAGCCATAGAGACACCCTGGCAGCACACGCTGCTTTCAGCAAACACCTGGAAGGGGTCTCAAAATTCTGCGTGTCCCACATGTGGATGGCACAACGCAGGCCAGCAGAAGCCAGTCCACGTGGGGACTGTAACCTCATTACACGACTTCGAAACACCCTGCCACCCAGCAGGATGAAGCACTGCTGGCGCGTTTCCTCGGCGTCCAGCGTTAAATCACTGCTTCTGCCCAGCGTTGGGGGATGCGGTGCTGTTGTCCTCTGACACCGTGACAGATTTCTCAGCACACCCACTGCGGGGAGGAGTGTTATTAACTGCAGATGTTATTATTGTCCTGAGCTGTTGCGAAGCCTCCTTCTGTCAAATAACTGCCACATTTTACCTCAGAGGCAGTGACAGCAGCTTAGTACCATCCCCCAAATGTTAACTCATGACAACTGGGGCTATGGGCAGATAATACTTCCTTCCCTTTTTCTTTTAACCACTTTGGGGTTTTTCACACATTACTTTTCCCAGTGCTTTCAGGTTCATTGTCATTCATAATACAGTCCATAGAAGGCCCAGGGATTCATATAAGTTATTTGAGAAACCTCAAGAACTTTAAACCTAATCTTAAACCTTGAATCCCCCACTACTACATTTGGGTTAACAGAGCTGTTAATGGAACAGTTTCTTATGACATGCAGGAATCATCATGAGGAAAAAGGTAAATAACTTTGGGTAGCTGAGTCTGACACAGTAGAAAACCTCATATTTTTCACAAGTTTTTTTAATTGTTTCAATTTGAAAGGGATCATTTTAGGCAGTTTAATGCAAAGAGACAATGGCTGCAATTGAGTGGGAGTATAACTAAACGGCCTATTTTCATCTCGTTTCATGCTTTATATATGCCAACAGAGTACATAATACATACTCAGGAGATACACAGATATTTTGATTAGAGCTGTCCAAAATACAAGCTTTCCAGGGTATGAGCTATTTTGATTTCTTTACCCATGGCAATTACCATTTGCTATTATGTAAATATTGCCTCTACTTGCACTGGACCAGAATCAGCCCTATTGTCCTTTTCCTCTCCTAGTTGGCCATACAGGGAGAGGGAGAAAACTTTTTTCAGGCACTCATGAATGTAAGCAAAAGCCAAACAAGCCCCACTTTTCCTCTGCCTGGCTTCCCATAGCCTGGGGAGAAAGAGCAAACAAAAACTCCTCTCTTGCAAACAAGAGGCCACCAAAGCAAAGGCAGCTGCCCAAGGCACTCCCAGCTCATAACAAAATTGTTCTTGGTATTTTAGGGAATAATGCAATTAAAGAGAACTGAGTCAAAACACCTTAGCTCAAAAACTATGCACCGTAGTTCAGACAGTGTCTACTTTCCATTAAAAAATGAGAAATTTTTTACTTAACTTGGCTGCTCCCCAAAATCACATGGGCTTTCCAGATCACATGTCAGAATATGCTATCATCTTAAGCAGTTCAGCCAAATTTCTTTGCCTCCATATCCAAGAGCAGAAAAAGTACTTTGCCCTTTCCACCATTCGCCCTCCTTGTGCAATTACAGTTTTTTCTCAAATCAGCTCTGTCTCTCATACCATACCGCTCCCAACGGAGGAAGAGAGCACCTTCTTATCATATGACAAGCAACCGCATTCCCCTATTTCAGATCTAAACTTAAAATCCAAATTGGTATGCAATCTCTCTTTACACTACCAAAGCTTTCCAAGCGTTCCCTTCTCTGAACTGCTATCTTTGACTTTACTCTGGTATTAGACTGATTTCTCAGAGGAAAGAGAGAAAGCTTTTACACCACAATGTGTCATTAAAATAAATGGCAGCCCATCCAAACACTATTATTAATACTCTCCATGCAACACAGCTGTTTATATAAAATAGATGCAGCACGTAACTAATTTTTCCAGATTCTATAGGTCTGTGATCACGCAAATCTGTTTCACAGGAACGACTCATCCCTTTATTTTTAGATGAGATGAGTTAAGCAAATGTCTATGTTTAGAACACAGAAAAAACAAGGCAGACAGATACTGGACATATATGCATGAAAGTGTAAAGGCTGAAAAAGACTTGGAAAAATTCTGTAACTGAAATGCTACTGAAATATCCTGTAACTCCTGCTTGACTTTTATGTCTCTATATATAGATATACATCCCACTAATGAAATTCAATCCTAAAGGGAGCTCGCAACCAAAAGCAGTACAACCGTTTTTGACATTAAAATACAGTCCTCTCATACCTCCCTGTAATTTAGAAATGAGATTTAAATTGCATATATTTTTTTCATAATAATGTGTTCTTTTCACCTTCAGATGTTTTTACCCCTGACAAAACTGATCTACAGAACTCCAGAAAATAAAATGCTCCCATGTGTAATTGTCATCTACAAAATTGCAAACGAAAACATGTATTAAAAAAACCCAAACCCCAGAAGCATATATCCCATAGCTCACCTGTTTTAGTCCATGTTTACCATATAAATTTAGATTACATCTACTAACAGGAATCCTTTGTCCAGTTTTCCATTTATTAAATATCCACTCCCCAAAAGAAAAAAAAAATCAATAAATAACGTCCTCCTTTATTTATCTGGTCTAGAAAAAAACATGGGGAAAAGAAAAGAAAAAAAAATGTGCTTTCTAGTACTTCAAGCATCTATGATCTCATTAATTTTGGTCCACCAAAATTAAACCCCATTTCTGATGTGCATCTTTCTTTTTTTGAGAGTGAAGGAAACAGGCAAAGTTCCATCAGCTCAAAGGGAATGAATATACAGCAACAATGAGAGATAAAGCTTTAAGTAGCAGCAACAAAGGAACAAGCATTTTCCTTTCAAAGCAAAAAAATAAATTTTTGTAGTATGATGCTATTATTTTCTGAAGTGCTGGCATCTGTAGGAAATGTAAGATTTTTGATATGCCAAAATATTACAAATAATGGCAGTAAGTCTTTTATGCCTTAGTGATGTAGCACTCACAGTGGTGCCGTTGACTTACACTTTCCAGGTACAGCTCTTAATTTTATTCAGCAACATTAAACTGCAACATCTTTGTATTGAATTGACGAGTCTACATAAGTTAACCTCTCATGTAAAAAGGCTCACTTACTATTGGTGGAAGGATGCTTGATAGATAAAT
Source organism: Charadrius vociferus (assembly GCF_000708025.1). NCBI lineage: Eukaryota > Metazoa > Chordata > Aves > Charadriiformes > Charadriidae > Charadrius > Charadrius vociferus. The sequence goes on from NW_009649982.1 coordinate 1,199,680, forward strand.
TAATTGAAATTAAGTGCTGAAAAACTTTATGAAGGCTTTTTTTTTTTTTTCTTTACTCAAGACACATAATCTTAATTCATAAAATCTAACGTGCAAGGCAAAAGCAGCGCTGTGCCAAAGACACAGTATAGGTCACAACACTCCGGGTATTTCAAAAGCAATTTGTTCCTCAGAAAAGTGCAACATCACACTTTTTCTCTCCAAATCTCAGTATGCTTTCCCTAATCAATTTGACTTGACGATCTCCTAATAGCCAGAATAAATTAATTCAAAATCACACTGGATTTTTGTCTGGAATCATGGTTCCTGCTGGTATCAGCAGCTGACAACAGGGGACAATCCCCACAAACATGCCACAAGGAGGAACAGCTGATGATGGCTTTTACTGTCTTTCTGTTCCATTACGCCAGTCCTTCAGCCAGGGCTCTCACTTCTGTTCCAGACCCTGCACAAAAGGGAATAAGGCAGCAGCAGCATAGAAAAATTCCAATAACCGCTTCACATAGGTAGCATTCCCCAATGTGGGCACTGAGGAAGTCATCTACAAAATTTTCTTAAAAAGGCATGTTCATGCAACCTCTGGCACAAGGGGCAGACCAACAGCACAGCTGTGGCACTGGCACAACAGGCGGTGTAAGGAGGTTGCTAAAACTTTATTTTCCACCCTTTTGAGCAAGGCAGATTCCATCACTTCATCAAAACTGCCATTCTGCTCTGGTCTGGCCATCACGATCCCGAACAACATGACCGACACTGCAGAGCTGCTCAGAGTTAGCAACAGTAACTGCTGGAGCTCAAGCAGCAACATCCAAGGACACTGCTCAGAGGGTACAATGTAGATGTAAGACATATTTAAACCTGGGGTAAGATGAAAAAGAGGTTTTGGGTTTATAAACAAAGACTTAGACAGCTTCTGGAATAATAGAAAGAGGAACCATAGAATAGTTTAGGTTGGAAGGGACCTTAAAGATCACCTAGTTCCAACCCCCCTGCCATGGGCAGGGACATCTCCCACTAGACCACATTGCTTAAAGCCCCATCCAGCCTGGCCTTGAATTCCTCCAGGGATGAGGTATCCACAACTTCCCTGGGCAACCTGTTCCAGTGCCTCACCACCCTCAGAGTGAAATTTTTTTCCTGCTATCTGTTCTAAATCTCCCCTCTTCCAGTTTGAAGCCATTCCCCCTCATCCTATCACTACATGCCCTTGCACAAAGTCCTTCTCCAGCCTTCTTGTAGGTCCCACTCAGATACTGGAAGGCTGCTGTAAGGTCTCCCCAGAGCCTTCTCTTCTCCAGGCTGAACAACCCCAACTCTCTCAGCCTGTCTTCACAGGAGAGGTGCTCCAGCCCTCTGGTCATCTTCGTGGCCCTCCTCTGGACTTGCTCCAACAGGTCCATGTCCTTCTTATGCTGGGGGCTCCAAAGCTGGATGCAGTATCCCAGATGGGGTCTCATGGGTGGAGTAGAGGGGCAGAGGAAGGTTTTTTTGAAGACAGGTTTTCCCTGTGGAGGGGTTTGAAGACACTAGATTTCAAGAGAAGAGGTTCTTGCACAAACCTCTGGCAGATAATGGGCAAACTGTAAGTGCTGCTTCCTAGACTGTGTTTTCTAAATAAGTTTGTTTTTTTTTTTTTCTGAAAGACATGGACTCACTGAAATACATACCTCGTTATTCAGTCTCCTTTTACTAACATTTTTACCAGACACTTTATGAAGAAATAAAATCAGTGACAGTTGCACTGTGGCTTAACCACCCAGATGACATATCATTTCCTGAAACTCAGTTTCTCAGAGGATTAAAAAAAAAAAAAAAAAAAGGAGAAAAGAAAAAGGCTCCTGTGGTCTGTCTGGAGCCAGAAATCGTAAGTTCAGCTTTGGCAGCAACTCCCATCAGGGCTTTCCAGAGGGCTGCATGGGATTACATTTTCAAAAGGATTTAAAAGGTTTAGGAGCATGTCTCATTGTTAAAAGTGATTTAGACTAATGAGCTTAAGCATTGCTAAATGTACTGCTTCATGCTCTGTCTTGTCCAGACCAGTGAGGGGTAGGGTTCTCCCACAGCTCATGACAGATTTAGATGCAAGGGTTTGAAATACTGGAACCCCGTTTCTACGGCTTTCTGATGATGGAAGTGACTGATGGTAAAGCAGATGGGGATGCGCACCTTCTCCCAGCAGGTCAGCATAACCAGCGACAGAGTGAGGCTGTACTAACAGGCTGGGCCGTGAACTGGAGCAGCACCCCTTCTGTGGCTCCTGGCACAATTACGAAGCCGAGATTAAAGGGAACAGTATCTTCTGTGGCTGCAGATTCACCAGAGACCATCTGTCCGAGACCGCAAGCTCCTAAGTAGCTGAGACGCTTGTGAAAGCAGACGTGGGTGCCCTTCATCGTGGCATGCAACCACCCTGTGCCACATTCCCTTCTCTTGATCTGGTCTGTGATTTCTTTCTTGGTTTAGTGTGGAGGCTTTTTTGGGGAGGGGGAGGTAAGGCACACAGAATATTTATCAAAGGAATTAAAGTGTTTTATTCCATTTGCACTTTTGCAACAGAAAAATTATTTTTAAAAATTCGGATGTACCATGGTATATTTGACCTAAATTCTTCAGTGCTGTTCCTACATTTGTGAGAGACCAGAAATAACTCCTAAATGTGTAAAATTTTGAACATGAAACTTGACAAGCCTATTCACAAGCTGCAGCATTTACTTTCTGGAAATGAAGTTGAGAGATTTTCTGATGCTTTGTTTTCTATTGACAATAAGTCACCACACCACAGAAATGGGGGCTTGAAAGGGGAAGAGACATTTTGTATTACATAAGAGTCTCTGAATATTTGTGTGGAAGGGTGGGGTAGGTAGGAGTGCAATTGTGGCTTAATAGTTATATTAGGTAGATGTTTCTGCTAAAATGTTTAGCATTAAAGGAGGTTTTAGTTTAAGCTTTCTATTAAATCATAATTTAAAAAATGTAAATCAGTGTTTTGAGGCCCTCTAGCTTTGCAGGTTAATCTCAGTACCTAGATAAAACCAATACAGTGCATTTAAACAAACTCCAAACTCTGAAAAAATGCCCTGTGTTCAATCATAAATCAAGTATCAAACTGTGATGAACATGCTGGACTAAATTGGTTGCTTTTTCAGGATAGCTGAAAAAGCTGTATAAAACCTAAGCCAAGCCATTCAGCCCACACATACGGCCCACAAACAGACTTTAGCACCGAGTTCTACTGAAGCTTTTTGTTGGATCAAGACCTCACTTTTTACCCATCCAAAGCTCCATTTAAGTCAAGAGAAATATTGTCTGCATTAAGGGCTGAGTAAGAAATTAATTTGGACCCTTACTTCTGGCCAGACATTAGTATCATATAATTTCTTTTCCATTGCAATTCTAACCCACTACGCTATCTGCTGTTTGAACCTCACCTCACTACAAGTTTCCTTGGAAACAAATTTAGAAGCACACATACATTAATAGGAATGCAGCCTCAGGTAAGTTTGGTTTTGGATGACGGAATAGCATGGCCCCTCAGTTTGCTTACGTTCACCAAACCTGTTACTGAAACACATCCAGAGGCTCAGGGGAAAGAATGAAAGGTCTGTGCTGCATGTTCTCTGTTCACACCACACCTTTGCCTTTGTTCAGAAAGCCAGGGAACCTTATTACTTCTGAAAGTATGTTTTCTTTTTTCTGAGCTTTAAGTGGATGGCAGTTATGACAAAACCTGTCAGGGTTGCTGCTGTGCCAGTGACCACGTAGGCAATTCCCAGGAATGGGTTACTTCCTCCGCTCCATACCACGGTTGAAAGAATCACACGCTTCCTCCCCTTGAATTTGGTAACGGGGAAATCTGATAAAAGGGTGTTAAGGTTTCACTAACAAAATTTACATTCTTTCCAGGTGGAGAAAAAGTAGTGGTAAATGCTCAAAAACCTTTCCAAGGCATAAAGAGTCTGGAGATTTGCATTTGCTGTAAAAATTCCTTTAACTAATCTGTGATGTCTCTAATATTCTGGGCCCAAAAACCCAGTAGCAGCTGGTGGTAAGAAGTCCAGTTATTTTAGATACAGTTTCTGTGTGAACGTGGAAATACTTTTTTTTTTTTTTTTAGCATTCTACATTTCAGATTCATAATTTATGTAACTGCTATTGTGTTAATTTGCTATGAAAACGAGCCTTTTGGGCAGCTTACCATGATGATACTCCACATATTCGCACTGAGGGGAAGTGCTCACTTCTTCCTAATATGTTGTATACCTGGAACGTTATATGATTTAACCTTTCATCTCTCCACATGGAAGCTTTCTGAACAGAACTGTGCTACAACATTTAAAATCATAGCTCTATCGGCTGAGAGAGAAGAGAAATTTATAGTCATCTTGACATAACTCCTGCTGACAAAACAAGTGCTTTAGTCAGCAAAGTTCACACTGTTCAGCGTGAGAGGGCATTTTCACCAGCACAGTTCCTGTCAGCACATGGCCCAAATCTGCCAGAAGGATCTGCTGACACAGGCATCCCGCACAGCCCTCAACGGCAGGGAAACCTCTGGCACTTCCTGCACCCCAGTAAGGGTGTCTACACATCTGATTAGGCCACTATTAAATATTTCAGCTGAAACATCTTCAACCATCTCTTCCCAGTCTTCAGTTTGACCCTTTGTGTAAAGCTCCCATGCGTTGTCTCCAGCCAAAAGCAGCCCCTCAGAAGTCAAATCCAAAGTCATGTGCTGCCATTTGAGTAACATGTCTTAATTCCATCTGCATGGACTAAAGAAAATCCACTTGCAGTGTCTCGTCACCCTCAAAACCAGGTCTTTTCATGGTGATTTAGTTTGGGGTGTTTTGCTCAGTTTCTTTGCCATTTTACTCTACAAACCCCATCCACTTCCATCTCATTGTAACTATCTAATAGTCTTGGATAATATGAAAGGATACTATAGGAAATATGGAAAGTGTAATTCCCTGCTGGGAGACCATCTGTGAACTGCCTTATATGTCTGACACGACGGTAAAGATTTCTGAATGTAGCAAAGGCTGACACTCGCATCCAGATAATGAAGTCATCATTTACATAACCATTGTTCCTTTCATCTTCCTCATCTAACAGATACACCGGTTTCTGCCAGTAAGGAGGTCTTGCTGTCCCTGATGAAAACGAAACCAGGAAAAGACAGACTATCAGTAAAAACAGTGGTTGGTGACTAACTTCTGGGCCTACTCACAATGAACACAGAATATGAGATACCAAAGAGACACAAGACTGTCCAGAATTGAAAAATTATATATGCTAGATAACACTTTTCACCCAAGCATTTCCACTCACCTCAAACATGAGGGTTGCCACACATTAGAAACTTCAAGCACAGGAAAAACTTAGTGACTTGCACAAATGAAAATACTGTTTATTCTGGATTCTTGCCTCTTCAGCAAGTAACATGCTTTCTATAATGAGGAGCTTGCCTTCATTTCTATACATTAACTTATTCCAGTACAACCAGAAAGGCATCTTTTTGCAGTCTAATGGCACAGCCATTATTTAGATATTTAGAATCACAGTCATATGAAAACTACTTAGCTAATTCTCTCTTGCATATTGCATCCAGCACAGCACTGCCCAATCCAGAAGAGGGAGCTTTTAGTCCCACTTCAGTACAGATCAACCATAACAAGGAGAACAGCCCTAGGAAACAGCTGTTTGAAAGAACTAGTGACAGTGGCAGCCTCACTCGTCTCACAACTGCCTAAGAATCTTGCAAAGGCATGAAGGAAGACGTGACATGCATAGATTCTTTCAGTAGGAAAAAAATAAAGTGACTGCATCCTTGCTTTCTCTGGACAGATTAAGTGTTACAAGAAACTACACAGAAGGGTGTTGACGTGGGCTAACTTCAGTCTTCCAAAATCACTTTCTCCCAATTTCTATGGTCAGTGATAAAAAAAATGATATTTTGGCTAAATCTGTCTTCTGCTGTCAGTCACCCTCTAACGCTGCTTCTGCAACCTGCTTTGGGACGTATTTCTCCCAAAAGCAGTTTGTCTCAGAAGGGGAGACCCTCCTACATGGGGGGAGGTAGGGAAGCCATTGAAAAATAAGAAATACCAGTGGAACCATTCTTACCTGCAAATGCAGAAGAGAGATTGTATGATTTTGGATTGCGAAATTTCACGTTTTTATCTGTCCACCAACTGTTTCCAGTCTTCAGCAGTGGTACTTGAATAACAGATGAGTTAAGATTGTAAAAAAGATCAATACTATCTGGAGGGAATACAAGAACGATACGTGTGAGTAAAAGACAGTCATTCTAATTGCCAGCATGACTGACAAAAAATGTCACATTGAAGCATCTTTCAAGTGAATAGAAAACAAAAAAAAATCTTGGGAAAGGTTTCATCATGACTGTATACACAGCACTGTACACTCCAGAAGAAGAATTAAGGTTCCAGAGCCTTAGAACTTCTGAAGTTTTAAAGACTGAACATACTCCTACCAGTAATCCTATTGAATACCTGTGTAGAAATATGTGCGAGTATCGCATGTCCATCAGCTCCTGTGTGACTAACTTCTTTGGAAATCACTTTTGGAGCTCTCTAGCTAGTTACAGAAGTTACTCTGCTAGGTCGCTTTCCCCAGCACTTCTTTGACACTTGTCCTAAACTGATTGCTTTGCTATATATAATGTGTTTCAGAGAACAGGTGAAAACACACTCAAGGGAATCCATGATCCTTTGGAGAAAATTTTGCTCTAGTTTTATGCCAATTAGATCTTGTCTACCAACTTGGACATGAAAACTTCCTTAAATCAAAAAACATTTAATTAAAATTGTGCCATCCTGTTTTGGTGGGCAAAAAGTTTTTATCCATTATATTTTTCTAGTTAGATTAGTTTAACATAAGGCAAAAACATTATAGGTCTCGTTAGCATCTATGTAAACACCCAGGCAGCCAATGAGATGACAGGCAGGGATAGTTAGATGATATGGATGGGGTGGGGCTGCTTTTTAGGAAACATGAAAAACACAATTCAGCTGCATGAGCATCAAGGAAAACATACTTTTTTTTTTTTAATCCTGCTACAAAACCTGTGTTCACATGGCTCCTTAGAGCTCAGACACACTCTCCCGAGTAAGCAATCATTCTGTGCCCCACTACACCCACAGCTGTTTGTCACTGGTTTATTAACAGGAGTTGCTATTCTCTGAGCTCTGCCTGCTTAACTGCTTGTCCGACTGCTCCCTTACCTGCTAGCTTGGGTTAAAAACCTTTCCCATGGCAGGATCTTGGCCATCTTCCTCATTTTACACATGATGATTAGAGAGCAATTAGACAACCAGCTACTCTGTCAAAAGTGAATGGGAAGCACCCTCTTTCACAGCAGAGGGACAGAAATGAGCTACCAGAGGGGAGATTCAGACATCACCCCCTTCCCCCACATCACCAGCAGTTGGAACATTTCATCACACTGTGCGCTAAGGACTGATGCAAAAGCAGGCACTGGGAGGTTTACCCTCAGCATTTTAAAATCTTACTATCTCTAGGTCTCTGCAACCACACAGATCCAAAGGTGCAAACCAATGTGAAGAACATGTCACCTCCTTCTAAGTGCTCCACTGAGGGAAGGCAGAATCTGGGCTCTCTCATCACTGTACAAGAATATTTTTTAGCAAGGAAGTACAGTACATCTGTTGTATCATCGTTCCTTATTTCACCAGGGACTCAATTCCTCAGTTCTGTTGTATATTCACATTGAAGAGGGCCTTAGTAAATGAAAAATCTTCCTTAGTTTCAAAATGAGGGGCAAGTTACTAATCAGTAAGAAGCAGAGCCCCGTACTCACCACAGTAGCACTGCCAAACAAAACCTTTTGTGGGAGAAAGACAGAGATCTTGAAGGACTCAGCTGGATTGGGGTAATGGAATAGTTTCAAGTGGAAGTTAGTAAGCAGGTATGGAAGGTACCTACTTACCATTGAACATGCTGTTGGCAATAGCACCGCATGGAGCCATGGGCGTCCCATTTCGGTAGGTGGTGAACGGTGCGCAGTAGCTCTTCTGAATCTGCATTCAAGGTCACAGAACAATCAGGCACAGAACCTGGGGGTTTTGTTTTGGTTTGCTGGTGTTAATGTTCTCCTCCCACTCCTTCTTCAGAAAAGCCACTGAATAATTAACTCTCCGGTACTTTTTGGTCACATTAGAGATATATCCAAATGAATGGGTTTGTAGTTAAAGAACACCTTCCATATCATGGTAAGTAAACTTAAGGTCTTCACCAAATTCTGCTGTGGACTTGCAAACTCCAGACTACAAAAACTCATTTGGGAATCTGTTAATGTAACATAGCTACAATTTAAAATGTTCCCATGAAGCCCTGGCTTACCCTAGAACATCTTACTTTTCCTTCTTTTTAATTTTGACCTGGACTGCTTCAGTGGTGGAGAGCAGCAGATACAGTTAGCCATATTACTGCAGTTCTGTGTGGGGAAATCTTAATCTATGAAGAGACAGCATGAAAAACAAAAATCACATTTCTCCTATCCCAGTTCATGAGAAACCATAAATCTTCAGATTTAAACACAGGAACATTTTCAAATAACTCTAAAAAGCTCTGTATCTGATTGGCACAAAAGTCAAAAGCGGTTGCACCTGGATGCAAACGAAGAAGCTGACTGGACACCTGGAGAAGCAGATGTATGGGGAACATGTCTTGAGACTTACAGGAAGCATTTTATAAAAGCAGGTTATTATGCCATAATCATCATATGTACTGACAGGACAGTGTGTGGACTGTGTGTATATCAAGAAATGCTACTTTTAAGACAAAGAAAACATGGTTTAGATTTGTAAGTAATAAAACTGAATGCAATGACTGCAGTCTCAGATTTTCTTATGCAGGTGATGCTGTCTAGCCTCCTCTTTAGACCGCTAAGTTGCATACTTCAGAATGTACATGATCACCTTTTTCACCATAAACCTCTTCCTGCTCCTTGTCCACTTCCAAAGCCAGATGGCAAAATGAAAGACTTCGAATAACTTAATTCCCTAACCCTATAATAAACGCACAGCTTAAAACATTTCTGGCTAAGGTGACTGAAAACACTAGAAGGAAAAGCTTTCTGTAAATTTATTTGAAAAAGACAATGTCTTTTTAATCAGCATCCCTACAAGGTGCAGGTTTGAGAACTGCAACACTGGACTGACATCTTTTATTTATCCCCTCAATCTTCCTCTCTTATTAACTTATTACACATAATGGTCCTAACAATCATAAAAGCAGAGACCAAACACTGAAAATATGTACCTTCTTATTATTCCCTAGAACCATCTTAACACAGTTATGCCTAGTTAGCTCTCCGTATGGTCAAAGATGCACCTGATGTAAATACTGATGATCTCATAATATAAAGAAGAAAACTTACATTTACATTTCGACCCAACAATTGTGCGTCACTTCTTGATATCACATATCGACGGTGGTTTTGATAGAAGTTTTGCAGACCGTAGTACATAAACACATCACCCTAGAATTCAAGGAAAAATCTCTTCAATAAGATGAGTTCATGTAGACAAAGAGAAATGCTATTACTTGCTAAAAAAGAGAGGGGAAGAGAGTACTCAATTCATATTTAAGTGTTGTAACTACACTCTAAACAATTACTTCAGTGGATGCTAGCTGGAATCTAGTGTTTACCTCAACTGAAAGTTTTAGCATTTTGGCACAAAATGAAACATACTTTAAATCACCAAATGAAACCTAAAATAAAAATGCCTGATTATTATTTTACTCAAGATGGCATGGCCGGCCATAAATCTGCAATGACTATGAATAATTTTGTGGAGACGAGACACTTATTTTCCATAAAAGAACATGCACAAAAAACTTCAAAAACTACCCATTAGCTCTTAATTCCTTCAGGTTTTTTGAAAAATAAGGTTGTTCCTCATCAATTATTTAAACCCTTTGGAAAGTTTAGTCCTGTAATTAAAAGGAGAATGCTAGGCAGGCAAATACAAGCAAAAAAGAGGATTATGAAACTATAAAAAAAATTATTCAGTTAACTAAACTTCTCATCTCAAACGTCACTGTAATCTGAAGAATTAGAGTATTTTAACGGCCTCTTCAATACTGAATAACCTTAAACTGACTTTATAATTTAAATTGCCCTGTAATATTAAGGGATCATTTATGCAGTACTAAGCATAAGATCTCTTTGGCTGAACATGAAGCATTTTAACAGTCTCAGCAACATGACCCAGTAGTTTAGGACAGGAAATGAAGAATACTTTTCCCAAATGAAACTGCAGAATGACATTGCTAGGCTTGAATTATTTCAAGGACCTTGTGGATTAACAGCATAACCCTCGTAAAAAAGACCACAGGGGTTTACTTACGACAAGTGGTCAGAGCTTCAGATTTCCTTCTCATTTGAGAGCTTAGCAGAATGGTAACAACTAAGCCCAGGCCAAGGGCAAGGGTTTGCTACTGACTCAAAGAGATACAGAGAGAAGCCACCTCCACAATCAAACACCATTTTCTCCACCCCCATCTTCTCCTTGGACATCTCCTAACCAAGGACAGAGGTAGCCTGACCTTGGCTATTATTAACATGTACCAAAATTAATCGCAAAGGCAAAAGTGTAAAATTTTGAGTATTTCAGTAGAAAAATATTTAGTTAGGAACTCTACAGAGCTCTACTTTATCATATGGGGATATCAGTAACAGGAAGTACTAAACAACTTTAGTTGGTTTCTTGCATACACTTACCACTATGTCTTCCTTTAGCGTGAAATTAACAGAACACTGGCATTCCTTATTCCAATTAGAGGAATTTTCACGGAGTTTTGAGCAATCTGAGCATTTATCTGAATAATCAATCTGCCAGAGAAGTGAAGAAGCAGAGGTATTGTAATAAAGGACAGGCACACAGGACAAAGTTACTGGTTTAGCTCCAGGACTTCTCAGAGCAGTTCTCTCAAAAGTGACTCTGGACTGCCAGAAACATTGTTAAAATTCAACAGAGACAGAGAATGAGGACTTGGCCTCAATGAACATTCACAAATTTTATCCCTAGTTTAAAGCTGTTTTAAAGCCTTTTGATGACTGTTGCAGAACCTCCACATCTGCTCCTCGGCAAAGGAGTGCTGAGTGAAGAACGCTTCTGCAGCTTGGTCTGGCTGACCAAGTAATGCCTGACAAATCCCCACACGCTTTATGGCCCACCCCTCTTGAAGAGCCTGGATGTAGTGCTGAGTGCTGGCTCCAACCAGGAGTCCATTTAACCAACCTTGCCTCCAGGAGGCATTTAAACATAAGGGCTTCCTGCGTTTTAAGATTTTGCCCCAGCAAACATGTATGTTCTTCTAGCACCAAACTACCACAGGGATTAGTTTATTTCCCTTCAAAAATCCAGGAAATAATGACAACATTTCAGATACTACCAGCCAGTGGCAGTAATTACCACCCATATTTCAGATATTACCACCCAGTTAACCACCCAGTACTCGGATTTAATCAGTGACCAACTATCTCTGAGGTTTTTCACAGGAATACTGGCTGCCGGACACATGTGCAAGGCATGAAGCCATTGCCATCATCTTTATCCAAAAGCAAAAATTCAAAGTCTTTTTCCTCCAATGGAGCCCAGTTTCTTCTTAATAGAATATCTAAGAACACCACCCCCACAAACAAACCTGGATTTCTCTGACGCTGTTTGCGGACAGTATGAGGCAGACTCCCACAGAAAGGCAGAACGCGCCTATGAGAAAGAAGCTGGAGAGCACAGACGCAATGGTAAGCTGAGGCTTCCAAGCTGGTAGCTTCTGTTGTTTGAATGCACTGTTATCCGGACATCTGGAAGGACGCGCCTCCCCTTCTTGTGGAAGAAAACTTGTCTTGTTTTTCATTTTCTTCTTGGTGAGAGGAAGGAATAATATACTTGTGCTGGAGAGTGTTTAAGCTGAAATACTGTCCTTACTGTCGGGAGACTGCATTGTTTGTTCAAACTTGCATTATGGCCAGGAATTACTTATTAACTAGGTCTCTCTCTTCCTCATTTTCTACATTTGTGCCTGGATCCCCATGATCAGCGTGTACCGATCAAACGATTGTGTACTTTGGTCAGGGTGTCCAGCTCATGCCTCCTGGAAAAGCTTAAATATATGCTTTTTTCTGCCCCACAATTCAGTAGGATTTTTTATGTCGTATAGATTTGCAGGGATGCTGCCAGCTATACTGGAATTTCTGTGTAATCTCAGATGCATTATTTCTTCTCCCTTCACTTCCACAGCTGTGCAGCTAACATGCACGGCACACAATGAAAGGACCTCTACTCCAATTGCACTGGATGCCATTGGGGAGGACTGCAGGTGCTGACACAGCACTGGACAGAAAACATTGCTTTAGAAGACCAAGTCAATTTTCTTAACCTACTACATTCATTGCTATTGATTCAGATGCAATTTAAAGTTTTAAAAAGGTTATGTGTTCTTTGTCACAAAAGGGCAACTAATTCTCAGAACATCTGATTTGAATCAATGGCTTTCCAGGATGCTTGATGATTTTCTCACCTGTATTCATCTTGTCCTCTGAAAAAAATCCACCCATTCCCTACTACCCACAATGACAAAAAAATCACCCAGAGATCATCTCCTTTTAATTTAAATGGACAAACAGAAGAATATTTTTTGCACACTTCAGCAGTTTAACCAAAATGAAGTTTAAATATACAGTTAATTTATCATGTAATAGCAAAAAATAGCATTTGGCCAGCTCTAGAACAGAGAGGTGAAAAATGCCTTTTTGACAAATTACTGAAATTCATACAACGTTTTCAAAGACACTCGAAGGCACAAACTAGATTACCGCTGTCAAGAAAGAAGTGAATGTCTCCTTTGGGACAGCAGAGGGACATAACAGAGAATGGAGTTGTACAAGGAGTTTCACACCCAAGTTTGCTCATCTTCAAAGTCTTAGAAGTGACATATAGTAGTAAATCTAGCAAGTGAATGCAATGAGTAAATCTAGCAAGTGAATGCAATGTAACTTTAATTTCAGTATCACATTGTTCCTGTAATAAAAATCATACTAAAATTACAACCAAAACTTCTGTTTTATTATTAAAAGAAAAGGAAACGCAGAAAAAGTTGCAATGTGCATTCTTTCTGTATTGATAGACCTCTGAAAAGTCAAAAATCTTGATTCCATCACCTGTTAATCATTTGCCAATTGCAGACAGGAAAATAGTAAAATGCAGCTGCAAATGAATTCCTTGTTGGTAAAACCATCAAAAGAGTCCCAGCTTCATAGTCCCCTCTCTGCACAGCTTTATAACACTCATCTCCAGTAGGTCAATTGTTTCTTTCTTTATCTGAAGAAAACAAAAATCAAAGAAAGCATCAGAAGTTTTGGCTAAATACCATTATTTATTTACTCAGGCACCTTACTATAGGACTAGAAATCAAAGAAGAGGTTCCCATACAAAGTCCTGAGCTCTAGAATGTTTCCATTTTGTAAAATACCTAGCAGTTTCTCTGCAATCCTGAAGTACAACTACGGCTCGTGAAGTCCCATCTAACATGACTACAGAAAAGTTTTCATTGGTGTGAAGTTGATAAAGCACGCTACAGCAAGAGGTCCATCCTGGGCTGCAAAATCCCTACAGGACTTTCCAGAGTATTCAGTGGTATCAAGTAGTCCAACGGCAGTACTGCACTGCAACAGCCACAACATTGTCTGTGTGAGAGACATCTGAATGAAAGTGAGCATGAAGGTCAGGTCTACATGTGCTGCATGCAAAGTACTTTGGTTTATAACACAGATATGGCTGCAGCTTATTTCTTATCTAAAGATAAAAGACAAAGGTACTTGAGAGTAAATATTGACTACATAGTTCAG
>NW_009649982.1:1213692-1225591 GCF_000708025.1 Charadrius vociferus
CAGCAGGAACACAAGATTCTCTATCATCATGGTTAGTCCAGAGTCTCCTCATAGCTTCCTCTTCCCACTTACGCATAACTTCACCACAAGTTTTCTCTCAGGACTACATTCTTCTGTGCCTTCACTTTGCACAGGAATAAATGATGTGAGAAAGTCCAAGGAGTCTCTATTCCACAATGGATATGACAGTGAAAACAGTTGTCTTTCTATCATAAGTCCATTTCTTACAAACCTTTTTCCTGTCATGAAGCCTGAAACTTAAACTTTCTACCTTTTCAAACTTACTCAAGGTTCAGTGTTTGTATTGTTTGTAGACAATATTGTTTTTGTTGAAAAAACTCCATTTGAATCTTACAAACAAGCAATTTGAGGAGATGAGACAGCTCTCTATTGCCATCAACATCTACACACAAAGCTTTCAAAGTGGGAAGCTTGTCCTTCGGTCAGATCAGAAAGTATACAATCAGTTTTTATTTAACGCTTTATGCTTTGGTATAACTCCAGTGTGCTAAGACATAGCCTGAAAAACTCACTCACCCCACCTCTGGGTTCTTTGTGAGCTTTCTTTTTATTTTCTTCTCTCCATTGTTTGGGATGAATGAAGTGGGAGACATAAAAACAGAGGAAAAAAATCCAGCAGCATTAAAGAATGAGATGTTGAGATAACTGAAAGAGCACCGGATCAGGGCACTGTCCATTACGTGGCTATGATGGGATACAGGACTGTCATGTGGGAAGATTCATGTCTTTTTAAATTCATATATTTATCAGAATATTCCACTGTGTACATAATTCTCCACTGAATCTGGTGAGTACAAAACCAGCAAGTAGAATGGACACATGCTTCCAGCTGTTCTTGCTTCCTGGATGCAATTACAAGCAAATTTAGCAATGCAGCACCTTAAATATGCAAAGAAATTTTTGACAACTGAGGTTTATATGAAAATGGGTCAGTATGCCTCATTTCCAATATTAAGGGTACAATTTTGCCTCCACAACTAATATGGATGAAAGAAAATAGTACATCAAATTGCCAATTCTCTAAATTACCTTTTTGGTACTACAATTCCTTTCTTCTTTGAGAAAACTTATGACTATTCTTAGCATGTATTTGACAATTTTTATACAAGTAGGAGAGTGAGATCCTCTGCTTACTAAGATTCTATTCCATATTTCAAGTCTGCAAGTTGCCAAAACATCCCCTTGATTTCTACTATGTTAAGATACCTTATCTCAAAACCACTATTTGGGTATCTTTTTTTACTGACATTCCTTACAAATAACTTTCAGGAACCTGCCTTCTGTCTGCAGCAGGACAAACAGATGCAAGATGCTCTACTTACATAGCTCAAGATGTCAAAAACCTTTTTGTATGTTGTGTTACCTGAGTCAAGTGCAGGTTTGAAGACTTTCATCACATGTTTACTGTTCTGTAATAACACATAAATATCTATTCCTTGTGCTGATGATATATGACAGTGTAACATTCTTTCTTTGTTTCAGCTTGAACTGAGCCGTAACATTTTGATGTTAAAATAGCCTTAAGATTTTCCCTTGATAAAATACAGCTGGAGTCACAACTTTTGGCCTATATTCCTAGACAGACACGCAGAAATGCTGTGATGCTACCTACACTGAGCTGAAAGGGACAGTTCAGGTTTTCAATAGCCCCAAATCAAATACTAGCAATACAATCTTCAGGTTTTTTAAGGTCAATCACCTGTAGTCTACTGCATGTATGTTTACTTCAGGTGACTTAAAAAATCCATCCCACTGCAACCAGCACCTTTTGTACTACTGTCTGTGAATTCACGTTCTCTGTTCTTTAAAAAACTTACAGGGAAGTGCAAGAACCATTCAAAAAAGCCTTATGTATTTACCACAAGAGGGAGCCTCCTTGCCTCAAAAAGCAAAGCTGTGTTTTTGCTACTTCATTTCTGCAATGATTTTTTTTTGCAGGGTGCTTTATCCAAGATTATTAGGACCGTGTATCTTTGTGTATGTGGGACTGTAAAATACAGCACATTCAAATACACAGGCAAGTGCAGAGAAGGATTAATAACTGATAATTTGTTTCACCTGTGAAACAGCTTAATGCTTATACGCACAAAAAGTCCTTTTTCCGTGGAGATTCTGAATATCGGCCTGCTCTACACGTGCTAAAAAATAGGAACATTGTGCAAGAAGCTGGGAGCTTTTTAAGAACAACTGGTGGAAGATTCTGCCTCTTTCACTCTCTGCTGGCTAAATACCAGCCGATGCCCCACAGCATATGGTAAACAAGTCTTGTTACAGCAATGAATGTGAAAGCTGGATTACAGAATTGAAAAGAATGGGGAATTATCTTAAAAGGAATCTACAAATGATGGATAGCTCTACGCAGTTTGCATCGTAACTCTTGCCAAAAAAAAAAAAAATATGGAGAATTGTCTGTAGATTTACTCACAAGAAGTTCTCTTACTCTCAGATGCTTCTCCAAAGTTTTATTTTGTTTTTGAGGAAACTTTTACACAAAGTCCTCTTACTGAGAACTTGCTAGGAACAGGCAGAATAACCATCTAGCACATACAGGAGAAATTCACAGCACAGCCTCAGAGGTCACAGCTGTGACTTACAACAAAAAAGGGAAAAATCTTCCTCAGGAGGTGATTTTGAGACCTGAAAGTCCAGACTTACCAGTCAAATGTTGACTTCTTTGTGTTTCTAGACCACTGAAGTCAGCTTTACAGAAATAAAACCTTACTGACCAAGGTCTGGGCACTAGAATCCAAAGTAATGAATACACAGAATATAATATATACAGGTGCTTATACAATACCTCAGGGATATCCATCATTCTCCTTAGTTTCTGATCTCTCCAGTTCCAATCCAGAATAATATATTTTGTGGAGTTCAAGCACAGGCCATCTAAAAAGACAATATAAATTTTACTACTGAGATAATATGACGTGTGCTTATCAAAATGATTTTTGGCTTTTACATCTTTTGCTGTCTGTTCCCAAGGAAACTAACCTTTGAACACTTAAGTACTACATACGCTGGTTGGAAAACTAATGCAGTGACACTGCAAACTCCCTTAACCACATAATCCCATGCCTTTTTGGAAGATAAACACAAAAGCAGAGCAACTGCTGTTGCCAGGCTTGTCAAGAGCTAACATCCTGCCAGAAAAATAATTCCTCAAGCTTCCTCTTCATGAAACCACAGGAGTTGAATTTCCACAGCTGATGAGGAGCTGGTTAGTTACAAGGACGCTAGCCTGAAAACTCCTGTTAATGGGAACTGACAGTGTTTAGCAATTTACAGGACTGGGTGCTATGTGAATGTGACTCAGGTCAGTGGTGCTGCTGAAGAATTCCTTTATCCTCTAAATAAATGGTGGTGAAAGAAAAAAACATCCTTTCTGAACCGGCCCTCCAGCTCTTCCCCGTTTTTTTTTTTTCCGTGGTCTTCTACATGATGTCCACAGTTTTTCACATCAGTTTTGACTCCTCTCCATTCTCTAGTGACCTGGCACTGCAGTGTTAAGGTGTAAGAAAAGGACATGACAATGTGCTCACATGCTGAGCAGTCAGCAATTAACTATTTAATGTTAGCGGAGGGCACAGGAAGCAACAAAATTGTGCTAATCCTGTACCCTTTTGGAAGGAGTGGTAGAGTCTCTGTCCACAGCCAGTCCCTGATGAACAAACCAGAGCTGGAACAAGGCAGTGCTTAGGAAGAGGAACGGAAAGAATCACCTTATCTTGTTATTTTGTTATTTTCCTTTGTATACATAATGTATATTGAGTAAGTAAAACTACTCAAAATCTGGGAAAAAAGAGATTTATATAGAATAATTAATTTCATCGCAGGGAAATCAGAAATAAAATCAAATCAGCAAGCAGATCTTCATCTACCCCTCACAAAAGTTTACCCTGAGCTCAGAGTGACATATGATACAATGACTTATGCCATTATTTCCTCTTGATTTACTTGCAGTGTTTGGTTTCCTGGAGCTTTAAATCTTACATCATGGTTTTGCAATCACTTTCAAGTCAGCATAAATCAGTATTCCTGCCAAAAGAGGAAGTCCCCTACCTCTGCCTGCTCATTACCTGATTTTGTGTGCACGCTGGTTTTGTTTTAATTGGGATCAGTTCTAATTGGGATCAGTTCATTGAGCTGCCAAACAGACTCTTGGGTTAGCACAAGAAGCAGGAAGGGGGAATAAGTGGGCACTGACTGCAGAGGGGAGGGAGGGGGGGGCGGGAGCGGGACACGGGGAGGGGAGCAAGTATTACTCTGTGTTTCTCTGGTAATAATGATTTATGCCAGCTTAAACCGATCATAAAATCAACGACTAGAATCTTGACCTCATTTTGACTGACATAGTAGAAGTGGAGTACTACAGCTTAGTACCCAAATCCACAGATTCACATCAACCTAAACAATTCAAAAATGACTGAAGTCTTGCTTCTCAGGAGACCAAGACTAAGATACCTATGGAGAAAACCCTCCTTGTTCTCCTACCTTGCTCCACTAGCGCTTTTACTCTCCCAGGAGTTCCAACCCCAATGTGGAACATGCTTTTCTCCAACATATTCATCTGTTCTTTGATCTAATTTGAAGAGAGAAAGACAAACCACAGTAAAACCACAATTTTAAAATTTCTTCTCAAAAAGCTGGAAATAAATTCAAGATCTCATAGTGTCTCTTTCTAGAATACCATCAAGTAACAAACACTATTCATCTGTCAAACTGATATATCTAGGAGAAAGTTTAAGAAATATAACAGCCAGCTGGGTGTCATGCTTCTCTAAAAGTTCAGTAATTTTCAACTTTGAAAATCTGCTATTGCACCAACTACTTCTGGAGGTGAGAACAGTATCCATCCTTCAGCATTTAAACAAATTCTCTGGAAATATCCGGAAAACTGACAAAGTTGAATTAGGTCTAAGCTCCTTCAGGATGAAGACACTGGAAAAGGGTGAAATAAAGCAAGTGACATTTGTGTGTTTGACAGTATTTGTATCAAAGGCCAAACATCTGCTTGTTACTTCCAACATCCCCATAACTTGCACTCTCCAACAGATATGGATATTGGGTATTCAGGCATCTAATTGGCAGAATGCAAATATGGGTGCTAGTACAGTTTGCTTCTACAAACCTATGTGTGCGAACCTTCTATTTAAACAGGCAAAAGCCTTCTGAATGAGCACCTCAAAGGAATGTGGAACAACTTGAAAACATCACACATGCATAAAGCATCTACATTCTGCATAGGATTGCACCAGAGCCACTGGAGATGGTGTTTGGCTGGATTCCTTGAATTGCAACAGTGGGTTACCAAAGGAAGCTATACCTAGAGAAAGGAGAGCTATAATGAAAGGCAGTATTGCTAAATGCTTTAAAAAGACAATGGTACAACACTAGTTAGTTGTTTAGTTGTTCTCTCAAAATTCCCTTGCAGCTTTCTTACCTTTATGTGCTTTGCAAACAACTTGAGAACTCTGCAGTCCCCTTTAAATGCTGTCATTGACCTAGCAGTAAAAAAATGAAAAAGGAAAGCATCAGCACTGGGATTAAGACCACACAGAAGGAAAGCAAAACTAGCTGGCATTTCTCAATTTGCTTGAGACACACAGTTCCCCAATGACCCCTGCTTGTACTTTGAACACTATGTACATTCTTGTTTGCTACTTGATCAACAGTGATCAACAACTGGACAAACACAATAACAGATATCAGTAGGGGGCAATATTGTTTAGATAGCTTTTCAGATAATGTTTAAAAGTTATGGCCTGCGCTTTCACAGCTAACTTAGCTCAAAACTGACTGATCACCAAAATCTAATTAAAAAATATCTCAGTTACTGAGATACATGCTTGAGTGAACATGCGTGTGTGTGCACAACAAATGAAAGATCTGTGTATGGACCAATCTACATTTTACAGCATCTTCCTGCAATGTGGCTGCTGGGAAAACGTAGGCTACCACAGTTGTTAATGCAGAGGTTGCCCAAAGTCCAGTAAACCAAAACTAATTTGTCTGAAAACCTGGCTTGTTTTTCTGATGCTCGATTTTGGCACACACTAATTATTCTATGTTCTGTATTAATCAAGCAGGAGACCACATATTCAGTACTTACTGAATGTCATTCAAGACAGCTTTCTCTGCATGTTTTTTGCAGCGTGCCAAATTTTCGATTTTCTTCTGTGCAAAGCTACATGTTTATATACAAGTATACATATAAACCACCAAAGTCTCAGATGGTAATATCTACACTCAGGGGCTAAGCACTACTGGCGCATCTGCCATATCTATGCTTCTCTCTGTGGCACAGAGTCAAACTTCCCAACTCTCCGTCTTATGTTGTACTAACAGACAACCACAGGAAACGAGGTCAAGACACAAAAGACAGCCATGAAATCTGTGAGGTATACATTAATTGATCAAAATCATCAAGACTTCTGGAATGAGAAGGGGGAGGATAGAAAAGAGAAAAAAGAGGACAAGGAACACTGAAAATCATCTCTGCACAGCAGTTTTGCCAGCCTGAGCCAGCTGAGAACACAGACACAGACTTGGAGGCCCCCAGGCCAGACACACTTGTTGGCACTTGAGGCCCTGGAATGCCATGTCCTCATTGTCTTTGGTGTGAAGTCACAATTTCTCGTGGTGGACCGTGATGCTTTATGCATTTACTTTGTTCCCAAGTATAACGTGTTGCATATTTCCCCCAAATAGGTTACACTTTATTTTTGGTTTTAAACAAAAATAGCACTTCCATGCAACCCAAGTACTAAGTGTTACCTCAGTCTAAAACCAAACACCACACTCCCACGGTTTAAAGCAGCAAGGGATATTGCATCAGTTCGAGCCAATGAATTTGTTAGCTAGCAGAGGACAGTGTCCCAGTTTTGCCTTTATGTCTGTGGTTCCAAGACAAAACCTCTGACTGACTGCCAACCTCAACATAACATTTGCTATCGACATACTTGATGAGTTCCAAGGAACGAAGGGCAGAACTGCAGATAACCAGCATCACCACCGACTTCTTCTCCTTGTGGTTTTTACGGAGTTTTGCCCACTTAGGACAGACTGCAATGAAAAAGCCCATGTACACACACAAAGAAAGTACTACATGCCATAATTTTAAATTACAAGAGTACATGACGAATGGTAGCCAGCAGCAAGAACACACATACTGACTTCTATGAGGCCTGGATCTTTGGCAACACTTTTACGTTTAGTCATGGCTGAGAAATTGGAAAATAAAATGCCCAAAATAAATAAAGTACAGAAATATCACATAACTGAACAAATTAGATAAGCATTAAGAATCACCAGTTTATAAGATGACAAGCCCATTGTCTTCATTTGGCACATATGGTGATTTGTATCAGAGAAAACCAATTCAAAAGATACATTTACCAGACAAAAAGTTCTATATAAATATATGTAAGAGAATAAAAATTCTTTAGCTTCATGCCAGTGGACAGCTGCAGAATTTTTACTGGAAGATAATACATACACTTACTATGAAGCCATAATAAATTACTGCCAAATAATCCCTAGCAATTAAAAGAAACCTTAAAACATTTTGATACAAAAAAGTGAGAGTAAAAAAGAGCCATAAAAACAAGACCTGTCATGAAAAAAATGAAAAAATCTTAAAGTTATTAATATTTCATAATTAAAAATATTTTCAGGTGCAGATAAAAACAGCAATACTATTGCATTAACAACGTTTTCCATACAGCTTTCATCTCATCCAACATTTTAACTCACTCTCTTTCAGGTATGAAGAAAAACTGTGGGTGAGATCATTGGCTGGCAAAAAACAGGAATCTGAAAACATAAAAGGAAAAAATACTTTCGCTGATGTATTTTTAACAATAAAAGGAGCATATACGTTTGCAGTAAACCACTAGCTCTATTGATGAAATCACAACTGTGTTCAAATCCATCATCAATAAATTACCATTTGTGAAACTAAGATTAATGTACGCCTCGTGTACAAGAAGCTTTATATTGGATAAATCAATGAAGGTAATGTCTCTCAACTCAATTGCAATTCCTTTCTTTTCTCCCACCCACTATGAAACCCTGAATACAGGGCTGCACAGGTATGATCACATACTTTAAAACAAGTTTTCATATGTCTTTGCTACAATCAATCAAAAGTCTTAGCCAAATGCCTTACAGTCAACGTGCTAGACTGTTCCTCCAATCTACCTATGATGGAATACATTTGTAGAACACCCAAACAATTCATACTGCGTAAATGCAAGAACCTACCAATAATCTACCTGTCAATAAGTTTGTTCCTCTTTCTGGCTTTTCATACTGTGGTAATCTACCTAATTATACTGACCTTAATGGTAACAGGTACACTGCATTTTAATGCCTTCCTCTTCCTTCATTTCCCAATGAGCACCTAGCTTTTACCTGGTCTCTATGTTAACTAGTAAGTCTTAAAAGCACTCTGTGGCAGACATGCTATTTAACTTTAAGCTTCATATAGAGGCAATGAAGAACCAGAAGGTGCAAACAGGTTCTTTGGAAGGCCCTTCCTTTCTCCAGTGTTTATATAGAAAGTCTAGGTTCTTAAAATGGCGATTAAAATTAGATAGTCTAAAAACTTCCAATTGTTGTTAGGAGTCCTTTGCCTGATGGAACAATACTGCTCCCGCAGAGCATCAACAACTCTGTCCAGAGGGACCCACATATTTGTTGTCATTCTGCATGAAGTACAGCACCTCAGAGTGCTTGTCTATGGAATGAGATGTTTGCTCATATATTTTAACTAAATTACCGAGGTTTCTTACAAACTTTATTCAGGTTCACAGGGATGGCATGCTGTGCTAATGCTGGCAGTGTCAATCCATGACTTCCAGTGGAACAGACAGTGTGACAAGCGTGGTTTGTAGCTGATGTCTAGCTGAAGTCCTGCCTGTTTCCCTTTTATTAAGTCCAGAGATTGACATTTACTGGGACATGAGCTCCAAAGAGAATGAATGTGTACAACAAATGTGTACAACAAATCATCAGCTGATTTACTTTTCAAATCACATTTAAAACACGCGCTTGACGCTGGTGGGGAAGCATCATCATAAGCATTTGGTGGGAATAGGAAAGCTCTTCACACCCACCATGGTCCTTTCCTCCCAGTGGTAAAATATCTTTGCTGTTGTTTTGCTCTTCTGAATACATTGTCTCATTAATGACTGAACGATTCAAAAGATGATTTCTAAAGAACGTGAGCTTCAGTCACTGGCTTTTCACCAACAGTACAGCAACACTGGAGCATTAACAACAATTTTAAATGACAGTTTCAGAAAGGGGGAAAAATCACATAGCTCCAGACTGCAGCAAGAGACCATGCTGACTACAAACCTGACCTTCTGCACCGTGTCAGTTAACAAGAACACACAATTCTAACTAGTTGCTTGTTATTTGTTCAGTGCTTTGACGTGAATGACTTGACAGCTGTAGAAGTTTGTAAAATCCTTGGCACTCAGCCTCTAACTCCCAGCACAAAAAGAAAGAAAAAAAATCTCCATCCAACCCAAGAGCCAATCCATATGGAAATGGGTCACTTCACTAGCCCAAAGGACTCTTTTAATAAGAAAGAAACCAAAGCAATTTATTATTTGCTAAAACCCCTAAAGGTCTAAAAGTATTTTACACAAGCTTTTCAAAGCAATCTATGTGGGACTTCTCCAGGTTTTCTTGATTCAGCAAGAAAACTGAACCTGCCCCATAGAAATAAAGAAGGGTCAACCTAGAATCATGGATGTTAAGGACGAGCATATTTATCTAGAAAGACAGGCTTAAACATTAAAAGAAAGAAACCACTGCTGGGCTAGAAGGCTCCTATATTGGCCACAGGTCACTAAGAGTTCAAGAAGTATCAAAGGTGTATACTTACCAGGCCGTTTGCTCGTCATGAGCACTACCAACAAATAATGAACAGTGTCTATACAATGACAGTGCCTCTTTATTTGCAGAGTGTGAGGCAGAGAAGTTCAATGTTGCCTTCATCTCTAATGCAACCTCCAACTGATAGAAGCTAAACCTGCTCTGTCCTGCTTTGTCTTTTCTATCACTGGCTTTTAACTGGAGACAGAATACCATAACCAAGAGGGTCCTCATCATGGTTAAAACTTGGTCACTTTACACTTGGACCAAAACTACCATCTCATTTCATGCCACTCCCTGAAAAAACATTGCATTCAACATCTCACAACCATGTCAGAATGATGTCTTCTTATTTCTTTGTCCACTCCTGTCAGCCCTCCTATTATGCATCTGGATTGACTCGGATAATCCCAGAAACAAAATACATTTTCACTCTCTCAGTTAGCATCTTGAAAGCTATTATTAGGAATCGTATAACTTATATTAGAAAAGTGAGCTCCTGAAGTTAATACTCTACAATAAAAGGACACATTTAAGCAATGTGTCTTTTAATTTCTGTAGCTCCAAGAAACCTCACATTTATTCTGAACATCTCTACTTAAACAGCAAAGTAATATACAGTATAAGAAAATATTTCCATTAAAAAGTACAACAAGACCTGTGTCAAAAATCCTTTCTTCTGCAGAAAAACAATTCAACAGTTCCTGAAAAAAAAAAACCATTATTTATCTATTAAATATAGGATAAGTTACCTGACAGCTTCAATTCCTCTATTTCAATCACTGAACGGTTTTCACCAAAATGCTGACTAAGCAGATTTTGTAGATCTGCAGGGACACCAGGTTTTGGAGTGGATTTTTCCAGAATATCAGAAATTTTCTTCTATAAAATCAAGTAAAATGGGTAAGTATGGTATTTCTTTAATTTCTGCTCTTCAGCTAGCTAACAACACTGTAAATAAATGTTCCTCCATAACTTTATAGAGTGATATTGGCTTAATTAGAGATTAATTAGAAAGACATCTTATAACAGGACAAGATTCCCTTCATCTTTAGTGGGAATGCAGACTTCAGACACAAGTTCAAATACTTCAATGAGATGGTCTGTGAGCCCAAAACCAAAAACGTCTTCTGTACTCTCCTGAAATGCTGCTGTAACAAAAACATAACTGAAAGTTGGTTTTGTGAGTTTTGCTATTGTTACACTTAAGTACCAGTTTGAAAATTCAGGGTTATTTTCATAATTTGTTCTAATTTACTATTCTTAGAGCATAACAACAGCAATCAAATTATATAGATCTTGGTTATATTTTGATTAAAACAGGGTAACTATCTATTTTGGAAGGAAAGATGGTTAATTATGTTCACAGAATACCATGCAAGTGTGATGAAAATGAGTTAAAAGCTCACAAAACCAAAAGCCAAGCAGAAAGAGTTCAGCAGCTGCTTTGTTATTCTAAAATGTCAATTTTTTTAAACCAAACTACTAATTTTTAGAGCCTGGACATGACTTCATAATGATTGTGGTTTACACCTTAGGAATGTTAGCAAGTAACGAGTCTGAATTTTCACTGAAGTGAAAGTGTTTCTGTATTTTTCCCCATAATTAAATGGATTATGGAGGTAGAATAGCCCAGGGTTCCTGTTATCCGGATGATCTGCCAACATTTAAGAAAACAGCAGATTTTCAAGGATAGAGCCAGCCCTGAGAGAACAGCAAGAAGGTGAAGCCTCTCTTGTTCTCAGTGAGAAGTGATTCATTTGTGAAAAGGCCAGCTCAAGGTTTCTCAGCTGCGTAAGCCAAAGAGAACTTGCCGTCATAAGGACACATGGCAGCATAAGCCTAGAAGGGAAAAGGACCAGGAGAGTGTGGCTAGGACGGAGCAATACAGTACGCATCTACGAGGCAAAGAGAGATTTCACACAGAGATGAGGTGGGCCTGGAAGCATTTTTGGCAGATTTGGAGGTGGGTACCTTCAGTGCAAGTTCAGCA
>NW_009649982.1:1225649-1268770 GCF_000708025.1 Charadrius vociferus
CTTTCCCTCACTCCATCCCAGCACACATTCCCTCCTCCTCTTCCATTCCCTACCTCTCCATCTCTCCCTCTTGCCCAATACACCCCAAATACTCCCATAAGTAAGCATAAGGGGCAGAAGGCTGAACAGGGGAGTGCTACAGGGGGGTTGCTGAAGCAACTCCACCCCACAGCAAAGGCAAAGCAGGCAGCTGCCTCTCCCAGCCATCTGCCACTTCGGCCACTGCCTGTTTCACCTCTGCAAAAAGCCAGCTGTGTGTTTGCAAGACTCCAGCTGAACCTTTGACAGTGGGATACATGGAGATGACGTACTTATACTTTCCTCTCAGTCTGCCTTTGGCCTGGTGCAAAGCCCTCTGCAGCCCCCAGAAGACTTTCCAGTGGACATCTGGCTGTTCGGCAGTTTTTGTGGTGCCTGAATCCGCAGCACCCCTTCCCAAGTTTCACCCTCATTTGGCACCGTTGTGTTTTTCTGCCAAGCAATAACTGTCTTCCCAAAGAATGACCAGAGGCCATCTGCAGCACACACAGCCTTTGTGTGAGGCCCACAACTGAACCTCTTCGTTGTTCTTCCTATCAACCACAAAAGCTCTTCTCCAGCCCCAGCCCCACAACCTGCCTCTTACGTGACCTGTATTAGGGAACCTCTGATTTAGCAGACAGCAAGACAGAACTCTTAGGTTCATTTTACTTGGTAATTCAGCCTAAGGTGCTGTTCCACAGGACCATTACATCATTCATTGGGCCACGCGGTTCCTTCAGGAAAATTATGGCACTCTGGAGGGAAGAAGTCTGATACTAACGAGAAATTCCATAAGCGCAAGAGCAAGGACACCTGAGCAAACTCTCTTCCTTCAAGGAGAGCTGTGGGGATATGTTCCTCATGCAGGAAGTTTTATTATTTTTCTTCCAATTCATTCCAGATGCTTAAAAGCAAAGGGTTTCCCCCCCTTTTCCTTATTTTTGGAGAGAGTACTTTGTTTGGAACCCATAGATCAACCTGATAAATATTTCCTGATGGATTTTTTGACAGGCTGTGTGTGTCAACTTAGTGGCCTAGCTCCACTGAAACCAAAGGTGTAACTAGGCGCCTATTGTTTGTCTGAGAATGGGGTCTTTCTGTTAGGTCTAGTTCACCAATCTCTGTCGTGGGATGCTTTCGTTCTGGCAGCAGTGGAACAAGTACTGCAGTGCCTTCTGCCAGAGCTGCATTTAAAGCTAAATCCCACCCTTCCCTCTTCCCATTCTCTGGATGATTAAGAGGCCTGACATAATACAAAAAGGCCACCTCTCAGCCTTATGAGGGAGCCAACTATTTACAGTCTGTCCTGAAAGACAACTAACTTGCCTGGTGCCGTATAATTTCCATCTACACTACAGAGTGTGTTTGTTGTTGAGAGTGAGGATGGAGCATGGCCAGAGGGACAATACAGAGTATTTATTTATATACTTATGCTATGAGGAGAAGAATGAACAGGGACAGTTCTTGGCTTAAAAGATGTAACAGCAGCTGGAGCCTGACCACACTGCTGAAATGGGGCAAATTCTGCAGCAACTGAAATTCCACCTTTCTTTGATGCAGTTACATTTTCCTAGCGTGCAACACTTGCAAGTGGGGTGTAGACATATACAACCCTTGAGCAGAGTATCAACACAATGCCACATTTCAGGTTGGGAACGGGTATTTTGAGTGAAGTCAAAAAGCAGGAATTTCTGTCCTTCTCTAAAAGAGGCTGCAACATTAGGACCACAGTACTTCTCATTGTCACAGGGTTGTCCCAATTCTGAATCTTGTAATGGCAGATACACCCACTGCCCAGTCCCCAAACACACTCTAGGAGATTCGTACCTTCTTTCTCTTCTTTGCCTTTACAGTGCTCTCTTGTTTTTCTTCAGGCTGACTTAGAAAACACTCTGTAGGCTGCAAAGCACATGGTAGAAAAAAAAAAAGTACTAAGAAAAAAAGATAGAAAATCAGGTATCTGATCACCTGGGGGAAAAAAGTCAACAACGGGAGGTAAGAGGGGAAACATAAATTATAATGCTGGGTTAGGGAAAACCAGACAAAACCAAGCTTCCCCGGCCTGTAGAAGGGATCAAATTCTTACACTTACATATATCTGGAGTAATTTTGGAATTGAGATCTATGTTGCTTTAACCAAGAGGGGAATAAAAGAACAGAAAATTGAAACATGCAGGTTGTAGTCACAATTCCATAAAATGGTGAAAAGCAGGTTTTCATACATTAAAAATAATCAAGATGAAAAAATAAACAAAATCTTTCACAAACTTTATATTTTTAATCTATATTATTGCAGGTGATTTTTTTTTTTCTAAACTTTGCCAATAGCACTCTAAAATAACTGGGTCTAAGGTGAGCATCCAGATGGCGAAAGATACCACTGAACTGGGCAAGAATAATTGGAAACAATCATGCTCTGGATTTTCTTTTACATTTGTAATGCAAAATTTAGGAAAACATGTTTCGAATTTGTTCTGCCCCATTCTTGCTTTGTCTCCTCATAGCAGACAGGGTCAAATACATACAAGAAAAATACATGGTACATTTCAGAGTAATCTTCAGCCAACACGTGTTGCTATTATTAACCCTCTTTTGTGCCTGAGTGAGCAGGTTGAATTGGTCCATTTGTACCACAGCCCCTGTTCACATGAGCCAGGGTTAGGATTTGTCCTTAGCCACCTAAAATTATCCAAAACAGAGGAAGAGAGGCAGAGGCTTTCCTTGTTTTGAGCATAGTGATTCTCTTTTCTTTGCCTTCTTAGGGACTTCCACTTCATGGAAATGCAAATTGATCTACATAAATGGGCTTTTGGGCTTAATAAGTGACCTGATGAAGAGCAATGGGAAAACAGCCTGAGCTGCAGGAAAAAGCTCCTTGATACTAGGATGCATTTGGCTGGAAAATTTTGCTCCTGTGAGAAACCGTGGAAAAGTTTAATCACATGGAGCGTTAAAAGCTCAGGAACAGCAAATCCAGTGGTGGTCCCTGGGGAAAGCCTGGAAGAAAAGTATCACCAAGAAAGGGAGCCCAGTCGAAAGCCAGAGAAGCTGCTCCTTTGTTCCTTTGTGAGGGCAGCTTCAACAGGGCCAAGGGAAAGCTAACAGAAGTTCAGAGTATCGGAGCCTTTCTGAGCACTCCTCACACTGCGCTCGCTCCCCCCTTAACAGGAGGACACTTCATGACAACCAGTACTACATGACCGTACCCAGCACATTTGTGCCCTTCCAAGCCCACTCTCATATCCTTATGAAAAGCATTTTGCAGAGTTTAATTGTTCATATTGTTATATTTCCCTTTTTCTCCCCACTCCCCTGGCTAATTTAGCTATATATTTATATATATAGCTAAATATATGCATATAGCAATATATTTAGCTACAGAAACCACAAATGACCTATTGCTTTCTCCCGCTTTCTGTGCCGTGATGCAACCACAGCAGTTGCACTTGCAAAGGCAGTAGTTCTGTGGCTCTGAAACTGGTTGAGTTTGATGATGACGATACTGAGGAACTACCAGAGAAGATTTGGCTGGGGACTACTAGCTAGAGCCAGCAAAGCACTCTAAAACTAGGGCTGGAATATAATGCAGCCTGGATCAATACCCACCCATGAGAAGTTATAACAGGGATCGTATCTTGCCTCAGCAACAGAGATCTGTCCCTCTGATTTTCTCAGGTAGAAACAGGTATTATTTTCACTAGAAATCAAGGGAATGACTGCAAGTAGAAACTCACTTCAGCTAACGAAATTGTTCCAGGGTTAACATAAGCTTTTTTTTTTTATTTTTCATTTGTTTCTTTTTAAAAATCTCTGTCCTGACTCTGATTCAAGTGCTTTTAAAACGCCACGATATGTTTCTTCATTCCTATCCCTACCATTAGCATTCCCAGACATTGAGACTGAAAAAGACCTACCCTCTGCCTTCAGTTCCTGCGCTACCCCTACGCACCCCAGCTGTCCATAGATACTCAAAGACCTCTTGCCACAGGTTTTAATCATAAATTCCATGTTCAACAGTGTACTTTATGCTGAGAACAAGCCTTTGGATTGATTTAGTCAAGGGATACTACCAAGCAATCAAAACACCAGAAAGGGGCAAACCTGAATCTCTTTCCTCCAGTAGAATATGATGGTTTTCTATCCTAGAACGTGCTAGCACTCTTTCAGCACGTCGAAAAAAGCCACTCATTCACTTCAGGCCCATTTCTCCCTTCATATACTTTGTGAACTGTTTTACATAACTGCAAAATGGTCCCAACTGCATGAGAAGAGAATGAACTGTGCCACAGAGCTGAAAAATTTTCTCCAGGAGAAACAAAATTTTCTCATTGATAACCCTTCATTCAGATGTTTAAAAGTATCATCAAATGCCATGGTTTCATTTACGAAGGCAGTATGTAATCCTTTCCTTCAAAAGCAACAGAGGTACACAGCAGGCTTGCACTCAAAGACTTCTTTCCTCAGAGAAGCACGTTAAGATTCAAAATGACCTCCTCTACAACAGCATATATATATCTAGGCATGGTATAGTATTGGCCCAGCAATAATAAGTCCATTTTATTCAGACATTAAAAATAATGCCATAACAAAAAGAGAAATTTCATGGCAGTGAATGGCCGTATACTTATACCTCTTTGATGATCTGCAGTCTAAAATATCTAGGCACCTGATCTAGACTGAACTTCTGACCCTTATCCAAATGTTAGTTGCCTACCTATGCATGCAATAGCTCTTTGCACGTCACCCTTAAGAAAAGGCAATTTGCATGTTTTTCTTATGCAAGACACAAATCTGACAACCTACTGGTTTTTGACATGGTTCTCTTGTGCGCTATGTTTTCATGCTATTTTTACATGGAAGTTCTTAAAATGCAGAAACCAGGAAATTTATGCAGAGACTACTGATTTATGAACTAAAATATCATAAATTCCTTGTTTATTATTCATAGGCAGAACGTGAAATATTTCCTGTATTATATTTCTCACAATTTTTTTTTCTTTAGGCGTTGCCAAGTTACCGGAAATTCAAACATAGAATGAAAACATTCTTGTGTGTGTGTGTGAAAGTTTACATTCTAGGTCAGACATATAGTCTGACTTTTGGAGTTTGTGACAAAGTAAACACATTAATGCACCGTTCAGGTTGGAGGCAGATTATTCATTTCATTGTAAGCCTTAGGACAGCCTGCAGACTAGAAACATAAATGTTCATAATTCTATTTGGTTGTTTCCTGACTGATTTTAAGGTCCCAAGTCCACGGCAGAATAGCTTCCAGCCTGTGAATAAGGCAGGAATGAGTAAAATGGGCTATGTTATATGCACTACAACTACAAAACTACTAGCTTTCCATAAATACATCTGATTTTGTAAGTATATTGCTCTAAAAGACATGCAATAACACACCCATGACTTTGATCTCCCGTAAAGCATCGCCTCCTGGAGTTTTGTGGCTAAATATCAAACTACCCGATTCCAAAATGCAGACTGATATTTTTTATATGACAGGAAGAGCTGTAGCAGGTGTTATGCTACAGCTGAGCAGTCCCAGTCCACCTTGGCAGGATAACCTGTGTTTGTTATCCTTTCTAATGTTCTCATAGAAAAAGCAAAGCAACTCCTCCAAATGAACTGTCTTAACTTAGTTCTAAATGCTTAAGTGAAGATAATGGTGATAAAAAATGGCTCCATAGGCATCCTCGATGTAGCCCTGGGTAGAGGATGTACAAAGGCAATACAGCTTTCTCTTGCATTGCTCAGTCTTCTCTTTCCTAGTCAAAATGTGGAACGAGTTCAGATATTTGGCTCGCTTCACCTTTGGTCTCCTTGGAAAGACACCCAAAAGCACAGTAATTGCTACTGTGTTGTTTACACTTCTCTGTTACTAAAAAAGAACATCCCTGCAAATGGTCTTCACTTGGGCAACTGCCTAGGCACCACACAGAGAACTTACTATTGACTTAGGGCTCAAAATTAATATCAATAACCTCAAGGAGAGATAGCTTCCAATGTCATTTCAGCTCTTTGACAGCCATTCAGTTGATTAGGGTATCAGGAAGGCAGAAGAAATTTACTTTCAAACACGAGACTTCTTAAAATCAGCTGACCTCTAGAAGACTCTTTTTTGCTCAAGTTGGGGTGACGCTATCTGTCATAGACTTTGCTACCTTTTCCTTGGCATACTCCATGTAACGCAGACAAGATAGTTCCTACTGGTTTAAAAGGAAGTTTTTAGTAGTGCAAGGGTATGAAAACATCAATCCACGTAGACCTAAATTCTTCTTCACTTGGACCTTGCACTGGGGACATGCTTGGGTAGAGATGCCGTAGAATATTTAAATATAGCTTTCAAGACCTTGTGTGTGGAGGGAAAGGGAAATGATGAGAGGGGAGGACACTCCAGGCTTTTATCACCAGACCGTCACTTTGTAGGAGACAGGCCTGGCTATCTCAACTCACATGAAACAAGACTGAAGTTATTATTGAAATGTACTGGAATGTGATCACTTCCAAATAAGACAAAATAATTTAATAAAACAATCTTATTACATGAACAGATCAGACAAAGAGTGAAGAAAAGCATCCCTTTACTGAACGAAAGGGGGCTATGCTTCCCTATGCATTAACATCTCTGTGCTCTACACAATTGCTAAATTTACAAACCTGCTTTCTTTTCTTTGTCACACCAGGCTTGGAATCTGAATCTTGATGTGTTGCTGTCCTGTTATCACTTGCTTTCTCAATAGCGTCATCATCTGAAGAATCTAATGAGAAAAAAGAAGAGTTTTTGTTACTGTTTTTCAAATCCATCTCCTATCTTTGCATTCAAAAATACAGATAAAATCTTGAGCTGAAAGCTTATCACAATACTACAATCTCAAGACTGGCAATAATACAGCTGTAATAGATTTTTTAATCATTTTAGAACACTGGTATTTGAAATTATTCTAAAAAAAGTCCTGGGTTTCCTCTCCTCTTCACAGTATTACATCTGGCAGGCAATATATTTCTCTCTCTTTCTGGAATGCTGCACAGTTGATGCCAGCTGCAGCATCACAGGTAGAAATATCTAATCTTTCCAAAATCTCCCTTGAATTAAGCTAAGCAGTGAACAATGGAAGATGATGTTTTTGATGAACTACATCTCAAGTTGCACGACATCTCTCCGCAGTATTTCAGAACAAGTAAAACATAATCTTGGATCCATAGCACTGCATTCACCATATATAATTACAGACCTATCCCATTAGACTTTAAAACAAGCAATAGCACTGGCACTGAAGACTAATGGCACTACGGTTCATAGGATCACTGTAAAAATACATCTTTCTTGCTAAGTTTGCTGACACTTCTTTCAGAATAAGTCACCTCCTCCTACTAAAACAAGACTTGCAGATGAAGGAAGAAAATAAATAAATCAAACCAAACGCACACAAAAATGCACACAAAACCACCTCAGCCTCCATCTAAAAACCCAAAATGTCTTCCTGACACCAGTTACCTACAACAGGAGAAATTAAAAGATTGGTATAATGTCCTATTGTATAAGAATATATGCAGACATTTTCTGCAAGTAATTTTAATTGTGTGTCTCTTACTTCAGTAACAATTGGGCAAAGGTACCATTCCCAAATTTAAGCAGAATGTCCACAAGACTAAGAAAGGCTTATGTTTTGAAAGAAAACTATTTAAATTAAAATGTTTCTACCCATTCTCATCTTCATCTCTTATCTACAGAGAGACTGTGGTGGAAAAAATATCCACAGCACCAGTTACCTCTAATACTGCTATGTTAGTGCTCAAGATGTTGCATTCAACCACAGAAGTTTCTGCTGGGGACTGAATTACTTCCATAATCACTGCCAGAAGCATTATCATCCATCATACTGAATAATTAGAACTGAATAATTCAGTTTCTGTATCTGGAAGATTTCCACCCAACAGATATTTGGTCATTGTTGCAATCTCCTGTATTCTGAAGCTGTAAATTGACAGCTTCAAGATTAAGTTATTTATTTTGAATGAAGAGGAACAGTATGATTTCTTAAGCATCACCCCAAGTATGGATGATATAAATACATCTCTGTAATCTTTAAAAGTAAAAGGATATGAAGAGGGAAAAGGAATGTTTATCCATCCACAAATGCAACATTATATATTATAGGGCAATAAGGCAGTGGCTTCGAAAATCCTAATAAGACAGAATGGGTGACAAAATGGGAACCTACTGGAAAGATACCATCTTGTAACTTCCACTTCTTTTCCCACTTTGAAAAGCTTGTGTAACAGTCAGCATCCCAAAGTTGGGTCATGACAGCTGTTAAGAGTTCAAAAAAGTTTGGGAAGTTGAAAGCTAGCAAGTAAAGAAAATCAATGAGTGTTTTAGCACGCTGGATATCATTTGTCATGAAATCTTACTCTATATAGATTAGACTCTTGGCAAAACACAAGAACTTTAGAAACAGAGCAGCAATTGAGAAGAGAATTTGTTTTCTGTACAGTATAACTAAGAAAATCCTAAGTGAAGGATAAAAATGTTAATGAACTTGATTCAGACCAAAACAAATGCCATGGAAGAAATGGCAGCACTCGTTTGCACCTCAATGCAGGACGAGAAGTATTCTGAAATCTTAAATGGGAACACACCAAGAAAAGCCCCTGATTTCCTGATCTGGAGTAAATGCACAAATGTGTGCTTAGCTGGCCTGTTTGCTTCTTTCTCTCTGCAGACACAACAGCTGAATGGACTGTGGCCACACAAGTGCTAGATTCCATGTGGGGTGAGTGGCTGGTGGCAGGGATGTCACTCCTGGCAGCCCTTTATCAGAAGGTAGCTGTAACATTAAGCTGCCCCTTAAGCTGGTGCTAAGTCAACCTCAGAGGACACTAGGTGGCTGTCCATTCTGGGATCTCTTCTCAAAGGACGTGAGCAAGGGAGATGACAAGTCTAAAACTCCGGCTTACTTGTACAGTAGGAAATACAGGGCACTGATCTCCATGAGCTGCCCTCATGAGCTTTTTTCCCTCTCTTCTGAGAGACAAACTGAGACCTACTAACTCTTCTTCTGAGCTGCCATTTGGATCACGAGCAAGAAGAACGAGCAGCTGTCCCCAAAATGACTGCCACTGTTATTGTCCCAAGAGTGTTCACCAGACATTGGCTGAAGGTGAAAAGTTTTCTGGGAAAGTTTATTGGCCACCAGAAGTAAAAGGACGGAGTATTCCAAAGCCCACTTCTTTTTTTTCTTTTCTTCTTTTTTTTAACCCCCATCAATGGTGATACAGGTTTATTTTACTACAAATTTATTATTAATACACAAAAAAAATATATCTAGTCCTGTACAGCCTAACACATGGCAGCAGGTGAACAGGGGAAGAGAAAAAGCTGAAGGTCTGCGAGACTAACAAATTTCTTCCTTACATTACAGCTCAAATATCTGTCAATCTACCGAGTTCTTCCTTTAAATTCTCTTGAGGATGTCTGAGTGCTCCTGCACCATATGCCTGCCCCGGCACACCAACAGTTCCTTCCCTGGCCCATTCCTCTCCAAAGTCACTGACCACTTATGTCCTCAGGCCACTTTGGAATCTCAGATATAATGAAAACTAATCTCTTCTTTGTCCCTCTTGCTGACAGTGCTTGAGCCCCAAACACCCATTCTAGAGTTGTCTGCGCATGTCTCACTGAACTGAATTGCTCTTTCTCAGCGTACTTACTTCACGTTGGAAATACACAAGAATTACATAAAAAAGATTCAGGGGAAGCTGCCTGTGATCTTTAAGCATTCCTTCTTAAATCCCACTTGGCATGCTCTGAAAGGCAAACAGGAATCATCTAAGTTTTAAATAACCTCTTCTCTTTCTCATAACTAAAAGACACACTGCTAGCAATAGCAATCTAAATCTGGACAAATGGTTTCCATGGTCTGAAATAGCCTGACAAACAATGTGCCACCTGTTCACTGCCCATCTGAGTTTCAGACTGCACCTCGTGATGCAACGTTGTCCGCTTTCAGCAAGAAGCGAGAGAAGAGGGAACCAATGTCCAGCCCCAGACTTAACAAACATCTGTGAAAACAGATCAAATTTGAGGATCTTTCTGTAGTACCTGAGTATCTTTATTTCATACAAGAGGAGAACTTTTTATCTGTTCCATAAACCATCGCTCACATCCCAGTCAAGACAGCAGCTAGTTTCGAGCTGTGATTGTTTGTGACACCATGTCAGCTCCTGTGATGGCAGGAGTGTTTTGTTGTGGGCATCAAAGTACCACAGGCCAGACTCTGCCAACCATGTTCATATTAAACAGTGTACCTTTCTCTGCAAATAGTTACCTTGATGTCAGAGGGGTTATTCGCAAAATAAATCATAACTCGATGCGAATAAATGCAGAAGCACCCAGCTCACAGATCCTAAACATGTCTGTATCAGAGCAGCACTGCTTGTCCTGCTTTGAGGTGTGAAGCTGCCAGAACAGGTGAGAGCACAAATCCTTCCTTAATAACAAGTTGGTGCAAATACAGAACCTAATTGATTAATACAACGTTGACTTTCATCTCCCTTGTGGTGCAAATGAGCAGGCAGGCAGGCACTGACGCAATATGCTGCTGAAGGGGTGATGTTGTTCAGCGCAATCTTCTGCATCTGCTTTCCTGCGATGTACGGACCTTACACAACCACAAGGTCGTCAAAGACGTCTGAACAGTCACGTAATGCTCTCAATATAGATAAATAAATGTGAATTCCAAGCTCTTCTTTTTTTTTTTTTCCTTTGGTATTACATCAGTGGCATGGCACATACTAACAGGCTTCCCAGTCATTAGGTATTTATTTTTATTTTATTTTGAACCATGCTGAAATGGAAAAAGTCATTTATGCTTAACACACACATCTATATGAATTAGACTTTCTCATTTATGATATTGATCACTATTCAAAATCATTCAGTGGAATGGTTTCTAACTTATTTCAAATTTAATATTGATACATACACATATGCCTAGGTACATCAATGTGTATACTAAACATATACATATACACACCTATATTAATACAGACAAGTCTGCATGTTTGCACACATGCACATGAATAAATAAGCACACCGGTATTTAGATAATATAACAGGTTGCCTTTAATCATCACCTTTATTAACTAATATATTCACAAAGAATACACATTTGCTTGGTTATTTATACTAGTATTTTTAAAGGCAGACAAGACCTTAATGATATAGGAGGTAATGACACATGTTTTGCTGTGAACACAATTGATTGTACAAAATAGCTAATACATACAAAATTGTGTTTGCTAGGCTGATTCACCATTTCTAAGACTTCTCACCTTCACATGCCACTTTTCTACTCTAAAGTGTTTAATAAAGGAGTTATAGTGACCACTACATAAATAATTAACTCTTTTAAGGACTGGTGCTGACTGAAAAAGTGAAACTCTTGTAGGCAGCACACCTCCGAATGCCCCAAAATTAAGAAAAAGTTACAACTGAAAAGGAACAGAAAATAATCTTAAAATTCTTTGGAAAATGTGACTTGTGGTTCTAGCCAGCCTATGACTGAAATAAAGACAAAGGAAGCTCACAGAAATGACGGCAGCTATGGGAAGTTGCTTACAGGAAGATAAGATGAAGAGAACAGAAGGATTTTTTTGAGAAAGGAAGGACGCATGCTGATTACAACTCTTCATAATATAAGAACAATGAACATGTCATTAAAAAGAAAGCTCAGAATAGAAAAACATTTTTTTTGCATACATACCCAATGGCAACCGAGGGAATAATTTCCACTAGTTTGTTTTTTTTTTATCTGGAAGCTAAGTGAGATCAGATATCCATTTGCTATCCAGAAGACCCCTGGTAACACAGGCCAGTAGAGGGCAAGTTTATTTCTTACTGTTAAAGTAATGTCTGTGACGAAATTTTGAGAGAATCTGCCTTAGGTGTCCATGACGAGACTGCCTCAACTTTTATTTGATGTTATCTGGTACTGTCCACGGTCAGAGGCACACTCTTGATCAGAAGAGTCCCTGGGTCTGAACAGAAGAAATCCCTGCTTTATCCCTTATACTCCCATCAGGGCTACGTATCAGTACTAAACTAGAATTACTTACATTAAAAAGTTTGTATGTAATTTATTATTACCAACTTCATTAACGCCCCTGACTTCCATCCTCCTCTGACTGTTCTAAATTGCCTCATATCTGAACGCAGACTTTAGATAGGGCCTGTGTTTTCTGATTTTTAGCAAAAAGCCCCATACACTGTGGAAATAGTTTTTATATTTGCTATGCTCTCTTTCTAGTTTCGGTTACATTACAAGAAAGTATGTGCTTGTCATTACTCTGTAGGTGGGCATAGTTCATTCAATTTGGGCATGCTATGACAGATTAAATTCAGGCTGCTTTGCAGGCTGCTTTTATTTATTGGTTGATTAAACAGTACTTATCTGTGTTCATTAATCTGGGGGAAAAATATTTCTCAGGGCTCCCAGCTTTAAATTCAGCAGACTGAAAAATATTTGATGCTGAATAAAATGCCAAGTGTGTAGGGCACATATCTAGTTTTTCCTTAATTGCCATTCAAGATTCCTTTTCTTTGGGAGGAAGGGAAAGGAGGGGCAGAGAGGAGGTCAAGGAAAAGAACAAAATTGAAGTCTGAGAATTCCTTATTATTTTCGTAGTTTTGCTGTTAAAAACTGGCCTAAATCTTCAGTGAATCAGATTAAGCAACCTTGATGTCAATGCACTACTTTGAATTTTTTCTCATTCATCTCCCCTGCACAGTGCAAGGTCAATTAATTTTATATAAAATGTAACAGCTGTCAGCAAAATTGGCTCCCATGTCCCTGTTCATCCTTGCCTGGTTGAGAGGCCTCCTCTTGCCACCACAGTTGTGCTGATCACAGCAACTGGGCTAGAAGTGGTGATGACAGTATTTTAACATACCACTACAGTATCACTCCTCAAGGGAGCAGGAAACGTGAAGCTCAGGTGGGTCCTGCCATGCTACCCACCAGTATCCAAAGGAACAGATGAGGTGTTTTAAATAAAACGGGCCTGGCTGGCAGGCTGGTTAGCTAAGAAAAAAGGATTAACATCTTAAATATTTTAAAGCATTCCAAGCTCAACTACTTCCCTGACAAAAGGAAAGGGATAAAGAGACAAGGAGAGGCCATCAGAAAGGATGGAAAGGTGCCACATAGAATCATAGAAAGGTTTAGGTTGGAAGGGACCTTAAAGATCACCTAGTTCCAACCCCCCTGCCATGGGCAGGGACATCTCCCACTAGACCACATTGCTTAAAGCCCCATCCAGCCTGGCCTTGAATTCCTCCAGGGATGGGGCATCCACAACTTCCCTGGGCAACCTGTTCCAGTGCCTCACCACCCTTAGTAGGAAAAAATTTTCACTCTATCTGTTCTAAATCTCCCCTCTTCCAGTTTGAAGCCATTCCCCCTCATCCTATCACTACGTGCCCTTGCACAAAGTCCCTCTCCAGCCTTCTTGTAGGTCCCGCTCAGATACTGGAAGGCTGCTGTAAGGTCTCCCCAGAGCCTTCTCTTCTCCAGGCTGAACAGCCCCAACTCTCTCAGCCTGTCTTCATAGGAGACGTGCTCCATCCCTCTGATCATCTTTGTGGCCCTCCTCTGGACACAGCAGTGGGAAAAGCAGGTAAAGAAGCCAATGGTGCACAACGGCAATAGGAAAGCAGCAGTTCAAACCACCTCCTGGACAGATCCCAAATTACTCAGCTGCATGTCACCAGCACTGCTAATCCCAAAAGGAGGATCTCTCTCATGTCTACAAGAACAATTCCCTCTAAGTTCCCTCTCTGTAACCAATGGACAGCTTTGGATTTTCCTCTTGAGAAGCCTAATAATAGCTCAGATACCCCGGAGCCCAAGGTGTAAATCCAACTGGCCAAGCAATAGCTCCCCTCTTTTGGGGACCTCCAGACCAGCCACATGGAATGGCTAAGCATGCAAATTTTATTATTAATATGGTTCTTCAGACCAGTTGCTGGCTATTGACCATGATAATACTTTAGAAATTGCTAGTAAATGAGATAAAACGTTAGTTACAAAAGTAATCTGTCCTCGGGAAAGATCACCACATAACCATTGCATCAAACAGTGCCAGTACCCTCTTCATTTCCCAAATTGCTCTGACTAAATTAGAAAAGGTCCGCTAGCACCTCCAGAAAGATAATTAGTTCTTCCCATCATGGGCACGTATCATCTGCTGTGTCACAACTAAGAAATCCAGATGACAGATTAAAGAAAAAAACATGAGAATTAGCTAAATAATTTTAAATAGTATAGTAAAACAAGATTTAGTCTTAGAAATCAGTAAGAGAACACATATACTGACAGGAAATGAAAAATGAATATTTAACTGCATCAAAAGACATATTACAGCTCAGTGGAAATCTTTGATGCAAGGAAGAAAGACAACACGGCCAAGCAAAGTGCCACTTCAAAAATTAATGAAGATTTTGTTCTTTTTTTCCTTCATTTTAGTTTTTGCAACTCCAGTTTTAAAACACCGATGAAGTTTTCATATATCTTTTACTAGGGTCATGAATGAAATGAGTGCCTTCACTTGTAAGGCCTTAAAATACTTGGGTACGTTGACCATTTGGAACTAAAGAGGAAACACTGTGAATGAACTGGTAGCTGTAATTGTTAGTAGGAGGTAAGAAGATGCACATGAAGCTGTGTTGCAGGTGGCTACCAGTTAGTCATTGTCCCTTTGTCAACCTTCCGTGTCAGAGAACAGAGCTGTCTCCCTGCCTGGGTTGAGATAATCTCCATAGTAATTACATGCGGTGATGATGCTCCATCATGCCAAACCAGCCACAGTCCCTCAAGGTCTGGGAACTGTTTTCCTTTCCCATCTTTATGAACTAATGACTCTTTTTCCAAAACAAGCCTATTCCAGCGCAACTGTAAGTTTCCATATCTGCGAGGATGCAAAATTTACCTGCCAAGATGATTTAAAAAAAGGTATTTTAAAGTGTACATGTGACGCATACCTGAAGGGCATACAATACGCGACTGAGCAGAAACAGACACAGGCCTATCAAAGAATCAAAAGCGCTTCAATTTTGTCCCATTAGGTAACATCCAGAAGGCATAAACTCCCTCCCACTCCATCCAGCCTAAACCTATGCCAAGCCAGAGTATCTTGCAGTTTGTAAGACTTGCATGTAATAGTTCCTAAGTACTGGCAATAGCTTGTACTACAAAGACAAAGATAACATTCTTATAAAAATGTAAACCCCTTCCCTGGGCAGTTCAGAAGGCACATCTGCTACAAACTATTTTTTTCCCCCAATACATCTGGTGACAGGATATTCAGTTTAGGTTCCTCTTTCCTACACTGGATGGAAATTTAAAATAAAATCATTGCCCGTTCAAGCAAAAAAGAACAGGTCTTAATGGAGTAATATAAAATTAGTTTTCAATATGCTGTGATATGACAGGAAACTTCTAGCACACAGACACAACTATCTGCCATGCAAAGGATCTCCCACAGAACATTTCTAACAACTACCTCTCCTTGCTTCCTTATTTTTAACACGTTTTCTTTAATATTCAAAATGGGTAATTCCAAACTCGTTTTTGACACATCTTGACTTGCTGACTTGCAGTGAACCAAAAGACAAAATAAAGGACATATCAGAGAATAAGACCAGAGGAATCCCTCTGTTGTACACATGTAAGCATAGAATAAACTTCACATGATCAAGGTTAGGCCTAGCTTGTAGTACAGCTACAACTCAGGCCTATTCATAATTTGCCTTTTTCATTTTTATATATTGCCTTATAAGACAAAAACATTAGAAAAATCACAGAAAGTGACTGTTCAGATGTAGAAGTAGCACCCTCCTTCAAATACAAATAACTTTTCTCGCAAGACAAGGGTTGAATTTGACATCCTATCACTGCCTTGCACAAGGAATAATGGCATCGCCAAGATAAGAAGGAAGAACTCAATATTCATTTAGTCACTGTAGTTTTAAAACCCATGGTAAGCAAAGGGCAAACACAAAGATTTGACATGTTAGGAATACAACAGGCCCTTTTATTGTTTGCCATCCAACTTAATTTCTTCATGATGGGCCCGCCAAACAAGAGCAACCGGAGCCTGAAGACAGACTGATACATCAGTACAGAGCGCAAATCAGTTCTGTTGTCTGGTCTAGTACCCTTCAGCAATGACACCATGAGTGAAGGCTCAGATGACATCCACAAGTCGCCGCAGTCTCCTCATTAGTCTTTCTTTTGTTCTCTCAAAAACTATCCCTTATGTTGAAACTTCCGACAATCTCCCTAAATCTCAAAATTCATTTAAAAAGTGTATTCCTAGAGAGATGGGGAAGCGGGAGACTTTCATTTGTAAGTAGCATCAGTTTTGGCAGTTTACAAATCTACTGGATGAACACTACAAAATTGAACACTTAACCTTGTTAAAAGGGCTTCTCCTCTTTGGACAGATGCCAGGCATTATATACCCCACAGTCACTTTAGAAACCACTCAAAAGGATGCCAGCAATGCTGTGCAACAGTTTATGATAGTAAAAGGACACTCTTATCCAACTCTGACAAATAGGGGAATGGGGCAAGCCAGAATGTAGTTACCCATGTTGGAAATTGGCCAAGGCATCACCGTTCATATATATCACTTTGTAAAATGCTCAATGGGATCTATAACAACTACAAGTGCTTAGGAAGTTGGGGTTAATCAAAAGAAAA
Source organism: Charadrius vociferus (assembly GCF_000708025.1). Lineage (NCBI taxonomy): Eukaryota > Metazoa > Chordata > Aves > Charadriiformes > Charadriidae > Charadrius > Charadrius vociferus. Next base: position 1,242,437 of record NW_009649982.1, read on the forward strand.
ATCAGTTCACAAATACTGGTTACAGAACGCACGACCATATGGGGGGAACCCTACAAGGCTGGCTTGAAATAGCTATCAATCCAAAAAGAGGCATCTGAGAGAGGAAACAGCCTGGGGCCTGGAAACCCACATCATTCCAGAGGAAACACTATCATGGTAGGCTGGGTAGTCAAAGAGAAAAAACTGTCTATAAAGAAGCAGAAAGACCATCCAGCACCACGAGGAAAACACAAGTTATGAGCCCAGGAAAAGCTAGGCACAAACTAGAGCCTGACTCCCTACTACATTTCCCACTTGGTGGTATGGAAACTCAGGCAAAAGCCAACCAAAACAAAACTTGAGTGTATACAGCTGTCAAACAAAATACTGTTCCATCCATCTTGAAGAATTAATACAATCCCTCTTAAAGCCTTTTCCCCTCCTTTCAGGTTTGCATTCCTGGGGTTGGTCAAGCAACATTTACAGCCCTTTACACACAAACAGCAGCGTTCTATAAAAGTCTCCCCAAAAATTAAGATTCCCTCCTCAAAGCCACCCAGGCACATTATTTGTATAAGCAAGAAATCACTCCTTCTCCAAAATCTTCATATAGGGAAAGTGCATGTCACAGCTCCTGGCAAAGTCCGACTATTCCTGTGTTTTAGGACCCACCAAGCACTGCAATTACTTCTTTTTCTAAGAACTACCAATTTATCGTATAGAAACTGCTCCTCCAGCTGTTTGCTGTGGAGAGTGAAGAGTACCAGCTCACACTGTACATCTTCCCTCCCTTATCCTCATCTCCTTCACGCTCTGGATGAGGGGATCTGTGGCGATTTCAGTATCCCAGCACTGGCAAGAGGGGCAGAAGCAGCAGTGGCACCGTGGAGCTGGAATTGGTTAGGTTAGTCTGGATCACATCAGGGTACCACCCTGGAGCAAAGATAACATGATGCTATTGGTGTTTAATGTTGGTATCATGTACATTTTGAATTTCACTACTTACACAGTGTTAGTACATCACTAAACATTTGTCTATCTGGAGACAGACTCATTCCTTTTTCGAGACCCCTCTCCAAAGTCAAACATCAGCATCCTTCATTTGTTATAATATTGACTCCTAACAAATGTTTATTCTTGTTAACGGGGAAGAAATAGGTAAATTGGGAGGAAAGAAGAACTTGGATAAATCCATAAAACTACTTAATGGGTGGGCTCTAGCCTAGCTCTAATTATGAGCAAGTTTTGCCCAGGAATGTAGCATGGTCCCAGATGTGATGTCTCCCTTAATAGTGCAGGAGATTCGTATTTTCTACTGTTCTCTCACTATCTTGGGAAGCAGCTGTGGCTCCCAGCTGTAGTTCTTGTTGTGAAGATAACACAGAGTCTGACTGACCCTGTGGGCTTCAAGCCAATAGATCATGATAAAATTACACAGTGGAACTTGCCAAAAATAGTAGGCTTTGATTAAAAGAAAAAAATACACAGCACACTTCACAAAAACTTAACAGTCCAAATTACTGTTCATAGATACACATTGCCACTTGACTGACCACTGATATCATTCATGCCTTTTTGGCTCAGGCATATTTTGCAGACATACACATCTATAGCATGAGGTTATCACAGTCCTGATGTTTTCTCAGATTTTCCTCGAATATTGAAAATTGCAAGAACACATATAATGTAGCACACACTGAGATATATGTCACCAACAACAAATATATCCTACTGAAGAACAATATTGCAAACAAGCTTTTATCCCAACTCTCCTATATGTCTTAACACGGAACCTGAGAGATGACATTTTGAGTTGCTCAGATTTCTGCAGCTTTTTTTATTCAGAAGTCTTCATATGACACAGCAGTGTCAGGTCCCTGTTTGACAGAGTATCAGGTTGACCCATATCAAGTTAAACTCTCCTTCAGGTTAAGAACAAAATACCCTGACATGTTGCCACCCAGAGTTAGAGTGGCAAATTCCCCAGATTAGAAAACATCTGTTGAAAAGCAGTTCCCTATCTAAGGCCCAAGGGTTATGTTTATATGCCTCTTATTCTCTTACTTCCTCCTCTGCATATACTACGCATTTCTCTGCAGTTTGGTCTCTGATATTGCAGGTTTCACTGCCCTTTCAAGTTACCCTAGCATCTCAAATTCATATAGTACCAGAATACACATTTGTGGATTTAACCCGTTTTTCCAAAAAGTCTTACTATAAAAGTAAGTGAATGGAAGGATAATCTCTTATAGACAAAAGCTTTTAGGGAAATACTACACACTCTGCTGCATTAAGGTTTTTGAGAGGAGGAAAGGCGACAGGCTTTTCATCTATGTCAGTGCTCTCCTTTTTAAGACTAGCAATCACAATGCAATCTCTCATCTGTATAGGCCTTTTGTGAACTGGCATGCAGCTCATTTGTCTAAATGATCAAATAAAGCACATTATGACTTGATCAGTGGCAACTGTCACAAAAATAGAGCTCATACCTACGTTCATTTGCTGCAAGCAGATGGTTGATTGCTTTTCTGTCCTTTTATGTTGCAGTCCTGTTCCCTTAGATCCTCTCTTTGTAGAGAGTGACATGCTGGGAGGTCAGTTTTCTGACAAGGTCATCTGCCTTGAGAGTATGAAGAGAATTGCATGGAAAGTGGGTTGGGCTATATTTAGAGTTTGGTCCAACTCCGTGCCAAGGTCCCCCCGCTGTCTCTCTCTTGCAGCACCGTCTCAGGTCTATTCTTGCAGATTCTCAGCCCACACACAGAACACACGAGGAGAGGAAAGTCGTTCTGAGCTACTACTGGATCGAGGTTTTTGCAATTCGCTGAAAACAAGCGGATCAGGAGCTCAGATGAGGACTCCTTAAATCCCTCACTTTTCTAGCACTTATTTTTCTTTATTCAAGTGGATTTTCCCTTTTCAAGTGAATAAGGAGAGGAAACTGCCTGGGATACAGCAAAAAATAGTCTCCTGAGCTAAGGTAAGCTTGCTTCATTTTTGTGCTGTCATCATAATTAGAGAGCAATTGACGATGACTTGGATCAGATATGCTTTTTCCTGTGAGACCAGATCTGGATGTCAGCACTATGGGGGTTTTTTGGATAATGAAATTCTCAATTTCAAAACATCAATTTTCATTATCACTGCCTAAAGGAAATGGGAAAATAAAAGGATATCAGCATGTGCAATAGAGTATACATTGTCTGATTTCACCTGTTTAAATTAATGTAAAAAGCACACAGCTATGGCAATAGACTGTATAATTCTGAAAATAAAAGAAAAACAGATGTGTGACTATGTAGATAATGATTACATATATAGATGTCCGTTTATATGTGCTGAGTGATGTTTTATCCACATTGTTTTATACGATATGAGAAATTATGGTTTCAAGCTTGCAGTATAGGGCTTGCTGCAAATAGCACAGAAATACATGTTAAAAAAAAAAAATTAATAGATGAACACATGCTCAAATCCCTTTATAGTTCCAAAGACGTTGCTCAGCTTCAGCCAGAGTACAGGCAGGATTAAAGATCATATTGAATTTGGTCTCCTTTCCACTGAAGGCTTTACAATGGTCCTGCATTGTTTCTCCTTTTAAAACAACATACGGCTGAGCAGTTTTCCTCAGCACCGTTTTAAACTGTTGTGATTCTTAAGGGGAAAAAAACCTGGATAGAGTGCAGCACGGCATGCCTGTCTGTAAGGAGATCCTAACACACTTCAGGTCACACGGACATCATGATACTGTGGTATGGACTCCAACATGAGGAGATTGTTATCAAGTAAAGACACTCTGGAGCCATGGATTTACCACTGGCACACACACACACAGCTTCCTGCAATGCAAACACACAGGAATGGTAACCTGAAGAAATAGGGTAGAAAGTTCCACTTGACCTCAAGGTCCAAACACCAATGCAAGAGCACCAAAAAAGTTCTTCGTAACAAACACCATGTAAAAGTCTCAGCAGAAACATCTGAAGAAAGGCAGATGGGTTCTAGATTAACAGTAAGCAACCCACTGGGAGTTCATCTAAGCCACAACAACTGCGTGAATTCCTGCACTTAGCTCAGGTCATCTTTTCTTAACAATGGTTAAACACTGCCATATATCAAGTTGAAAAAGTAAAAGATTACAAGGTGGTAAAAGTCTTACCTGCTGAAGATACTTCTCATTTTGGTTACTCTCAACTCTGTCTGAGATCATCCCATCTTCCTTTCCTTCTGATTTTTGTTTTGTAATTTATGCTCAGAGTCATGAGTGTTAAGTTTATCCATTTCCCAGAAAACAAATTTCTAACAGTCCTAAGACTCTTCAACAAATAATAACTAAGGCAACTTGCCATGGAGCCAACTTGGGCCGTGACGTGATAATTCAGATACATCCAGAAGGATTCTATTGCAAGAACTCAAAGAAGAGGCTGTTATGGGAGGGTTACTTAAGTGTACTGTGTACTGTGAATGCATTCATCAAGTTCATCAGCAAGTAAAAGGCTTCACAGTTTAAAAGCAACTAGTGCACCCTAAGATTGGCAACAGCCTTTTATAAACAGTTGTTATACACTGATAGAAAAGAGGAGAAACAAAATACTTCTTTATAAATTTTTAAGTGGTCAGGTTATGCCTAAAGTTATTGCTTAATGAATCAACTTAGGTTTTGTGACACTGTGGCACCAATACTCCACTTGTGTGTGAGAAAATGTTATCTCCCCATCAAAGTTAAAGACGTTGGGGGTGGGTGGGAGGTAACTTAAAATAAAGCAGTATGGGTGTGACTGTAGCTTACAAACACAGCATTCACAAAGACTCCCCTGGCAGAGGGGCGGGAGCACGGCTGCATCCCAGTGGCAGCTGTGGACTGGCTCATTTTGAAGGGTGGGTCATCACATCTTGCCCCCAGGAGCTGAGCCTAAAAGGTCTCTGTCACCCAAACTAGTGGCAGCTTTGTTGGCATACAGATAACAGGATGACAGAAATGGAAAATGGCAGTACTACTGTGTTGATAAATATGCGCATGGCATTAGTGGAAGAAGTTACGGAGAAGCATATCTGAATGAATAGGCTTCATGTCTTCATGTAGAGAAACCTAAATCTGCTCCTAACCTCTTTCTGGATGGGGTTGATCCTGCTTGGTAGGATCGTCCTCTTCCTATTCTCTCTCCTCCATTATAAATTTCCAGCACTGACATAAGCTGGCTTCATCACGCTAAGGTGTGACCTCCAATGGGTACGATTTGCCCATCCTAGTGGAGTAGTGGAGACCACCACAGAAGGGAAAAAAAGGGGGGAAAAAAAGAAAAAAGAAAATTAAAAGGTGGAAAGAATCTTTATCCCCTCCCATAGTGAAGAAAAGAAGGACTGAAACCCTTGGTTTCTATTAGAGGGCTTAGATGGGGCTCCTTCCTCACTGTGGGTGGGAGAGCATGGCTATATGTGTTGACTGACCTCTGCCTAAGGTTGTGGATGAGGAGGAAGACGAGACTTGGCTGATAATATATGCTGCCAGCTGGCCAGGCAAAGCTCCAAAAGGACATTCACAAACTCCTGCCATTGGCACTGTCACCCTCAGCTGACAGGTGTAAGCCAGGCCAGAGCCAGAAGGCTAAATCCAAACAGTGCCAGGGGGGTGAGTAAGTCCCACCAGCAGTCAGATCCCTACTACTCCTCACCGTACTCATGTTCCTGCTGGGGGGCTTTCTCCAAACAACAAATGGTGTTGGGATTTTCCTCCCTCCCTGCTGTCCCTCAGACAAACTGGACTGATGGAAACAAGTTGGGGTTTTGAGGGGAGTCAAAGTGTACCTCAGCTCACCCTGAAACAAGTACCTTTAGCACCTAGACAGCCAGTCCAAGAGTATTTGGGTACAGTTCTCTGTGCACGTGCCTGCATGAGGAGGTAACATGATATTTGGTATGAAAATATAGAAATTTCTGCATAGAAATTCTCTTTCAAAACATTTTATGACTATTGTCATGAATATCCTTTCCAGGAAGGGACAGAGAATAACGTGCTGTATAGGAGAGAGAGAGATACCCATGGGCACAGAAAAATCACAGAGCTGTAGTTAAGCAAACAGTTAATTAAATAACTGTAGTCGTTCTGCTAAAGAGTATTTTCCCCTGAGACTTACCGACAACAGGGAAGGGGAAGGAAATCAAAGTTCATACTCGCAACAAGCCACATAGCCCCAAGCTTTGTCTGACCCACTTTCACAAATCCCCAAAACAGGAGGAAAAAACCCAACAACAGAACTTTTCCATACCATCCTCTGCTGCATTTTGCTCTCTGTGCACCAGAGGTATAATGATACCTTGTTGCAGAAAACAGTCTCCTCTGAGGTGAGGAACAGCCTCAGCAATCTGCATTTTCTTTCTGCCTGATACAGCGTTGGGGCTAATGGAAAGATCTCCAACACTTGGCATTAGAAAATACTAATTTAACCATGGCAAATTCACTCTTGTCTACCTAAAGCACAATAAAACTTCATGCTCACATCTAAGCAGAATACGGCACAGAAAAAAAAAAATCCACTTGCAGATCTAGGCACTCTGCAGGCCTGCAGTAACACGCTGCTTTGAAGCTGCAATTGCCAGCTCCAAACTACTGAAAACTGCAGGCAGACCACTGGCTGCTACACTCGGTGCTTTCCTTCTTGCCCGGACATCTTTGTGGTCCCACTCGGTAGAGTCTTATGGGTCTCAGCCCTTACTTCAGTGATTATTCATGATTGGTACACAACCCATTCACGTGAGATAAGGTCTGCTGTGCGCAGCCTCCTCATAAAAAGAGGACCCTGAGGTCTTCTCAGAGCAGGGGAAGGGCAGCAGAAGGAGTGGCCCCACCTGACCTCAGAGATCGACCACCAGTGCAACTGAGGATGTATCAGATGCGGCCTGCTTTACCCAAGTCATGTCTGCATCTCCCTCTTGCAGTCACACAAATGTACACATATATGTATGCAGTTGCATACAAATGACAAAGTTGCAGGGGGTGAAGACCCACACTCTATCAGTTGACAGCAAAACATAGTATTTTAGGCTAAGATGGAGCATCTCCTTTGAAAAACACATTTATTCTATATGGGCTTTCAGTTTGGCTAGATGAAATGGAGAGGAACTATGTCAGCTTTGCCTAAAAATGATGACGAGGATGAAATTAAACAACTGAAAGTAGTTTGCCTTGAATGTTCTAAAACAGTGTGCAGGGGTATGAGACAGCATGTATATACCCAGAGCAGCGGTGGTTATCTATACTTGAAAATGTGCTTTCAAAAGTATTTAAAAATTGAGGACATACAGCCGGCCACCTACATGGATTGTTTTCTCATTTTCATAGAGCTGTTTCCAACTCCAAGTTTAGTGACAGCTACAGAAGTAAGCTGAAAACAGAGGGCTCCAGTGGAGCACGTGTTTCTTAGAGGAGCAATGGAGGTACACAGCATGGTCATGGAAAGACCTTTGCTTTCTCAGTGGAGCTCAGCAGGAGCTGGAACGCCGGGAAAGCACCAGGCACAGCAACGGCTGTGCTTTGCTGAAGCAGTTTCTGTGTGAATGGTGCACGCACAGTTTTTTGCTGCTGGTGACAACTGCCAAGGAAAAGGATTACGTGCAAGGCTAGATTGTATCAGTACATTTCTGTGAAGATGAAGGTGGCTAACTTCAAAATAATTCCCAAAGACAATCCCACCTATACAATGTGGCATAGTCACGCAGGGAGAAAGAGTTAAAACTGGGATTATACAAAACTCTAACACAAATTTCTTACCTTCCATTGCATAAGCCTAAATTGTTTCAATTGTAGCAAATTCACAGTCATCACTACTGGGGCTAAAACACCATAGAAAGTAATCCAACGACACTGGTAATTTTTTTTGTCTTAAATGTCAGAGAGTGAAAGTGCATATGCACAGCTGCAAAACTGTAAATTACAATTTTACATAAAATGAAACTTGGACTAAACATAGTCCTGTTAAAATAAATCCTTAGAGGTGAACTTTTCATTTTTCACTCATAACCAGCTTTTTTTTTTAGTACACCAACCTGTTCCTCAGGCATTCACTTGAACAGGAGAACAGTGTCCGATCTCTAGCATGCAAATAACATTAAAAAAAAAAAAATCAGCATTTATAACATGTCTGTATTTAACACAGTACTCATGCAATTTTCTTAATCACTAATAATATTGCAGAAGAATAAAAAAGCAAAGGATGAAAAGAATGCAAAATAATCCCCAAATGAATGACAAATGTTGTAGATACTCTCCCTAAACAGACAATTTAAAAATCATGTGCAAGATACAGTGAAAAACAGGCATTTTATATCAAGTCTTGTCTGTCTTTAAGAACGCTCAATTTAAATAGAAAATGAGTGGCAGCCATTCTTCCTGCTACTACATTTTATTCTGCTAACATAATGGTTAGAGATGCCATCCAATACGACTTGATGCGTACCATCATATATTCACTCACACAATAGCTGCTAAGACAAGGAAACCCCCACTTGGGAAGGTAGTGGGGCAGTACAGGATGAGCTTGTCAGTATACAAGAAAAAGGAAGGGTTGAGATGACGCATCAGGACTTGCGCGCTCAAGCACATGCTGTTGCTTTGCAATTTGCTTCACACAGCCAAGCCAATGGGCTGCATGTTCCCTGCTCTAAGTTCACCCACCAACCAACACTGGTCCACTCAGAAGACAAGACGGCTCTAAGTTTCTTGAAACAGATAAGGAGACACCGAGAGACTGAAACAATATGACCTCTCAACTCTTTTGCAACAGCAAACTTGAGACTCTTGAAGAGAGAAAACCAGAGCATTCACTCCCCCTCGCACCAGCTTTCACCCAACCTCCAGCTGTCTGAGGAGGACAACATGTAGTCTAATTATAGGTTTCTTGAGTCCTCCTAGAGATTGTCCCCTTACGTGGGCAAAGAATCTCATGAATCTCTTTCAGAGCACAGATCGTCCTCCATTTTAGACCCTTTTTCTGCCCTATCACAAATGTGCAAGGCAGGTTTCCTCATCAAGTTTGCTCCTCACCAGTGGAAAAAAAAAGGAAGAAATGCCAGGTTTCATCCATCAAGAAATGCAGGGTATGGAGTGATCACTGGAGAAGACATGGCTAGTTTCTTCTCTGCTGTGCTTTCCCATGATGTGTCACTTAAAAAGAGCTGTTAACACTGAAGACATTTTTATTATTAAACGTGCAAAGCTACAGCATGTACTGAGCAGTTTCATACTTTACAATTGTTGAGAATGTACTATATAGAAGTTGATATGCCGTGTTTTCTTTGCACTTTGTGTACATACCCACTACACGTGGTCCGAAGAGGGAATCTTACAGGATTTATTTGGATGGAAGTCAGGTGTGTGCATGTGCTTTGTTATATTAAAGACCTTGGGAGTACGCATTTCTACATCTGATAGGGACTGTTTAGCCTTTAGCAAATCACAAGCACTTCTTCCATCTCTATTTGTCCTTCTGCAAAAAACAAGACGCAGAAATAGACCTTAATTGGGTGTTTTGGAGCTATAGGATTCTTGAAGAAAATGTTATAGTAGAATAAAATAGTAGATTTTTATTATAATTCACCCAGAAGGGACATGAAATCCCTTTCTCTAACCTTTGAAAAAGCATGTGTTTTTAAGAATTTTTTTGAGAATTCAAATTTCATTCAGATTATTAAGATGAAAAACGAACTTGGGGCTCACTCTGTCACTGAGACACAGCTCAGTGGGATCCCTTTTAATGTGGAGTTACAATTCTCCAGCCTCACTATCGACAGCCACAATGAAAGGCTTCTTTGTCGTGACTTTGCTGCTCAGCAGCTTCTGGGAGAGTGTCCTGACATGAGACAAGAGAATGATAAGCGTTAGCCCTATCCAAAGAGTTCCACTACCACATCCAGCTCAAAGACAAACTGATGACAGATTATGCAAAGCTGGGGGGAGAATATAAACGGCATGGAAGGGACAGAAGCAGTGCTTTATCTAGGCCCTGGGGTCTCAAGTCTGGAGACAGCCTCCTAAGGCAGATGTCCTCCGGTATCCCGTGTGAATTCACACACTGCAAATTCTTCATTTGAGACGCTGCTGGGAAACATAGTCTCCTCCTGCTTGATTTACTGCAAAATTACTGATAAGGAAACCCCGCTGTAGCAGAACACTGCTAGCAGCACAACAGGGACAAGATAGGCAGCACATCTGCAGAGGGGAGATCAGCATCTTAGCCAAAGTTATAGAAAACAGCAATTGTAAAACAATCCAAGCCTTACAATATGGAAAATAGCAGAGCCCTCAAATCAGAGAGACTTTGTCTCTCACTGTTTGTCTCTGGCAGCAGGAAGAATGGCCATGTACAATTAATACTATCAAACAGAGCCCGGCATAGCAAGAAAAAAAATAAAATCCTATGTACTGTCATGGTAATTTTATCCTTTTGTTTATTTCTTTAAACTGAACTAATTACTTTGCTCAGCAACGGTCAGGACTGGAAGGCTGCACCAGGACTGTAATGAAGGTAAAACCCTGGGGAACAATTTTGATTATAGTGGAAGTTTCAGCTGACTACATTTTAATTAATCGGAGTAGTACAGCACTCTGAATTCCCAGGTATCCCATTTCAACCTGCAGACTAACATGACTTGGTTTAGGGCATATTTTAACATTGTTCTAATAAATTCTTCAACAGTTCTTTTAAGTCTCAGAGGTAATCTAATTTCTGTTTTATTATGGAGGCTTTCAAGGCATTTCAACTATAAATCAGTAAAATGATTTGGCTGTGGAATGCCAAAAATAGACTCAGAAACCAAAGACCTCTTCAGTACTTGTATTAATTAAAAGCACAGCAAATTGTCTAATTACAAAACAAAAGAAGTTTTTTTCATATCGATAAAGCATTTTAATTTAAAATATGTCTCTATTACAATAAAGACAAGCCACAGTAGTATTCAGTTAAAAAGTTCAGTAGTGAGCCAGCATAATACTGGATATCATCTGCTATAGGATAAACACAGAAGTTGTCAATAACAAGAGAAAGGCAGGATGTTCAGGGTTCAACACATGGTGCAGTGTCTACGTTATCTGTATAATCCAGGCTTAAGTGAGCCATGCTTAAGGATTGACAAAACATGCGTAGTCTGAGAAATATGTGGCAAACGAAGAACTAGACCCCAAAATATGCAAGTTTTGAGCTAACAGATCATAAGACCCAGCAGAGATGGGTTTAAAGATTTATATCTTTAAATTCACAAAGCACACAAATTTTCCTTTGCATTCTTCTCTGCATCCTGAATTCACCAGTATTTTGCTACAGTATGGAAAAGAGAATGTTAAATTGCCCGTGACTCTCCCAGTTTCTATTAAGATGCTGTGGTCGCCAATATCAGTTAAGCGTGACCTGCAGACGTGGCTGTACACTGCCCCTACCCAGCAGCAGTAGTAGACATCAAATCTTCCTCCAAGAGGGATGTAAAACCCAGAAAAGGATCCAGACATTACAAAAGGACCAGGGGGAAAACCTGAAGACAGCCATCAAGCAGAGAAGGCTAAAGCCAAGAGAAGGGCAGAGCGCACCGCTGAAGCTAGTGGCAGTGGTGACAGGAAAGGGCATGAGGACAACAGATGTGGAGCTCTAGCTCCGAGCCAGTACACTTCTCCATGTCCATCATGTCAAAAGTGCTTCGTTTTCTACAAAAACAATCCTCTCCCATTCTCACTCAACAGGATGAGCCGCTGCACCACCTGCTCGGTGTGTGGGAGGCCATGGAGCTGTTCCTTGGTCCCTGCATGGGGGAACGGTAGAATGGTGACTCCTACTGCCTCAATGCACTGTCTGTCATACAGTTGTAGAAACACACTTGCTCCTAATAGCACCTACCCCTACAAAGGGGTGACAAGCCCCTAACTGCTACACCACTAGCAGAGATGTAGCCCACCTCTGCCAGCTGCCCACAATTTCACTACTGAAATCTTTTGAGAAGTCACCATAATCATGACTTTTCCCCCACGTAAGAAGAGGCTGGGGGCAAGAAAGAGTAAGTTGCTTCACATGGTCCTTTACCCCAGTGTATCCATAAAGCTGCCAAAACCCAACCAAAAATAAAATACCAATTAGATTAGGTTTCCAGGGTGAAACTGTTCTGTGTAGGATTAAAGAAAAAAAAAAAAAAGAGTAGCTCACTTCTGCGTAGAAGCAATGAAGCAAACGTGATTTAAGAGAATGATAATGGATTTCCTTTTACAACTGGGAAAGGTACAGAGCTGAGCTAATATCTCTGGCAAGGCATCTAGTTCAGCAATCACTACTTTCCTTTAGTTTCTGCTAACCTAACAGTACTACAGATATTCTATTTTATAGTTGTCATTACCACAAATATTACAGGAATAATTTGCTACAGTAAATAATCACAGAAGTGGGTAAAGGCAATGGCATGTAAAATTATTACAGGCTGGAAAACCAGTCGTTTGTGCCTAGCGATAATTGATTGTGAAACCAATGCTTAGAGAGTTTGGACTGAAACCCTCAAAGAGGAAAAAGCATCAAATTATTGCCACAGACCAAGGCACAAACCCTGACTTTTTGATTTGCAGAAGCAGTTTCTGCAGAGATTTGCAAGCCTGAAGCATTTTTTTAATTTATTTTTTTTTTCATGCTGAGTTACCAACCGAGCACTTAGTTCAGGTTTCAGAAGAGTTTGAGTGATGTATTTAACACCCACTGGGTAAACCACCACCTACACCATGTTCAAACCAGAGGGGAAGGAACAGCTGCTATCGCTCTTCCTGCCACAGGTTAAGCACCAGGAGTGGGAACCCCCCACCAGAAGTGTGTGAAAGCACCAGCACTCACACACTGCAGCCTCCAGTGATCTAGAATTCCCCTCCTAATTTTCTATTCTTCACTCATGCTTTGTCTTTTAACTGCATCCAAGGATGAGCAAAGGTAAATCATGTGGCATGCTTTACCTGGGGCTGACCTGAAAAGCCACTTCAAAGCTGCACACTTGGGCAGATCCTAGCCAGGATCTCTGAAGAGAGTCCAAAAGAGCTTGAGCTTACAAAGCCTTATATCGCTCCTCAGCTCCGAAAAATGCTCTGGCTACTAACCAAGCTCCTCTGCAATATCAAGAGCCACTAATGCCCCAGGATTTTTCTACACGGAGGTCATTAAGAAAGTTAAGATAAATTAAAGGAGGGTGGGAAGCTGAAGCATGCCGCCCTCCGGCCTAGGTGATCTTGACAGAAGACAGGTTTTCTCAGCTCCCTCTAAGCTTAGAGCCTCAGGAAACAACCCTGGCAGGAGGTCTGTCATAAAAAAACATGTTGCAGGTAAACCCATGGTTGTGTTAAAAATCACTCACCTGTAGCTACTAGCCCCGAGCTGCTGAATGCAGGAAGGGATGCAGCATTACTTCTGAAAACGGGAAGAGCTGCTTTTACATAAAGAACTATTCCATCTTTACTCTTCCACCAGTAAGAGTACCAGTGCACCAGTAGAGTACCAGTACACAGCACCAGCGCTTTATGAACACATGCAATAGTAACAAAGATGCTCATGACTCCAAACTGGATCTATCATCTATTTAGTGGTGGACTTGGCAGTGTTAGGTTAACATTTGGACTCTATGATCTTAAAGGTCTTTTCCAACCTAAATGATTCTATGATCATGAGAACTCACGTCCCAAAGAGGAAAGGGACAAATAAAATGCTGCCTTAGTGCAAGCATTGGTTTTACCGGGTTTGCTTTGTTTTCTTAAAACTAGAGAATCTGCACATCGCCTTTTCCTTAAATTGCTCTTGCACATGTTGGGAGTGGAGACTGTGCATTTGAAATGAGCGAATCACAGGCATGCCTACCAAGTAAACCTTGCAGGGATGAGGGTGAAACTAAATGCACAAGAGTCTTCAAGCTGCCTACACAGGCAGCAGCTGTCTCCCACAGGGTCACTGGAAAAATCCATTCAGCCATTCTGATCACTTTTAAGAACAAGGAAGATACAGACAAAAATCCAGGGCACTGGGGCGCGGAACACATCTCAGACAAAGCAAGGCATTTTCAGATAGGCTTAGACAGTTTCTGGCCTGTTTTAACACCACTTAAGATTGGCAGAAAGTTTGTGGAGGCAAATCATTTTTGTCTCCACCATTTGAGGAAGATGAAGATCATGTCTTCATTGCACAGACCGGCGTTGGTAGGAGAGTAATACACAGGGTGCAAGAGAGGTAGGTCAAAAGTCCCCAACCTGTGCTCAACACAGAAGGCGTTCAAGAGATCAAACAGTTCTTTTTTAAACCTCCAAATTCAAAATGGGAAGCAAAAGTGACCGCAGAGGATTTTCATTCAAAAACCAGCCACTGTTCTGGTCAAGACTTCTGTTAGCATGTACTTCAGGCAGATTACAGTACCCTTGTACTCTGCTATACAACTAGGAAACAAAGTTCCTTCTGCTGTATTCCTGTGTTGAATTACAGGGTCATTTTTCAAAGAGCGTTTTGAAGTGTACAGAGCTAGGAGTTGGACATGATCAGAAGTCCATAGATCTCTCTGCTGCTTTCAACACAGTCGACTACAAGGTGTGAGCAACTTGCCTGCAGAACCAAACAGGAGTTGATCTGAATCTGTCTCAGATGGTTCATCTCATTCCTCTCAGGAGGCCCAAAATAGGCAGCTGCTCCTCCTCACTAGGAGTGCTTGCCATGGCATCCCAACAGATTAGCCTCCATTCCCCATGAAGCTATACATTATTAATCTTATCTGAAGCAGACAGTGCTGACACCCAGCTTCCTCAGTGTCTGGAAGAATACCAGCTGTCTCCCGCTCAGCCCGAGTAAATGGAGAGAATGTGTGCGTGTATCAGGAGGAAATATTTCTTAAAACTTTGCACAATTCAGAATCCTTCCTCTCTTCTTTTTCCTATGCGCTATCACAGCAACTGCCTGGGATTCATACCCGACTCCATCTCTCTGCATGCCCAGGTGCATGAGACTCCTTTTTGTACGTTCTGCTTACAAGATAACCGTGCCAATTCCTCTCAGACAAGGACCATCAATTTGGTTTTTGTTTCTTTTTCGGATGTGTCACTGCAAGGCTGTCATTATCAGACCAAAAGAAGGAGAAGCCCAGATCGTGCAGCCAGTGGAAGATATGGCAGCACACCTCCCAAAGCACAGGAATGGACGCTGTAAAGAAAATTACTGTACTCAACAGTTCCTTCGCTTTTACCTCTTTGAAGTCCTTCACGGGCTTCGTTCTAAGGCTCAACAATCTCTGTGGTCCTTTTTCTTGCATTGCAACCAATAGATACCACATAGTTGCTAGTGTTGTGAACAAAATAGTTCATTTCTACTGAAAGGCAACCAAGTTGAAGAAGAACTTTTTACCTTCAACTTAAGAACTAGTTCATAAGAGGTACTGTATAAGACTCGTATTTATCAGCCCTTCTTAAAAGTGGTCACAATCAATTGGATGGTGAATTACACAAACCCCAGGAAGGAATGGATCTTTACTGACTTACAGACCTTTCAAAGCCTCTAACAATCTCAAAGATGTTTTAATGGTTGTGTAGACACAGCATAGACTGGTGTAATACAAATACATGGCTTGGTAGATTAAGCCCTTAAAAATGAAAAAACACTAAGCACTGTAGCTAATTTTGCACCAGAAACTTGTTTCTTGGACCAGTTTTGCATTTCAGGATGCAGTCCAGCAGTGAGTTGGTTTACGAACAGTCACATCAAGACACATGTATCTTGCATATCCCACCCTCTCAAGAAAAACAGAGGTCTCTACTGTGACAACATTACATGTGAGGAAGAGCTATTTTTAAATAAAAGCCTTTCACTCTGGGGTAAAAAGATTTCCAAACAGCTTTTGATCCCCTAAATCAGGATCCAAGACTTTGCTAGCAAGTGGGAAAGTGTTCTACAACTTGAAATGTTTCAGCCAAGCTGATGAAAGATCATTCAAGCAACCTGAATGGCTCACACACAGTCATTTTTACTGTAGAAATCGACACACCATGTTCAGGTCTAATAAAACCACATTATTTGTTATTATGGAAAATACACTAATTCTACTCACTATTTCCCACAGGTTTACAGCACTAATAAATCCAGATTTGTGTCATTAATCTCTAGAATTAATGACTGACTACCAGTAAGAGTGCAGTAGGTGGTGATTAAAGCAATAGAAATGCTCCATAATACAGATGTTATTGCTTTTGTACGGGGAGGCACCATGCGGTAAGTGAATATTAACTTCAAAGATCCAGCTCGTTTTACACAGTTGGGCTCTCTGATGAAAGCTGAATTTGGAGTATGTTAGTGTAATAACGTGCTCCCAGGATTTTTTTTTTCAAATCGGTAATTATAATGAAACACTATGGCTGAATAGTATTACCCTCACCCACTTACATCATCAAAACAAGATGACATCATTACTTTTACTTTCTAAAGCTTGTTTTTGGCAAAGCAAGTCATCTGTTCTCTCAGGTACTGTTTATTAACCATTTACCTCCTCAAGTATTGTGCTTTTTACATTGCCATATTTACTGCATAGCTTCAGGCGTGGCAAATAAAAACTGTCTTAAACTTGTGATAACCTCAGAGCTGTCTGAAAGGGCTCTTTATGCCTCTTGGAGTAGGCCGACAATTTTGCTGCATGAAGTCCCAGGATTAATCCTGAGTATTATGTACTTGAAAAAATAATGATTTCCAAGTAGAAGCCTGAAACATATTACACACGCATATCCAAATTCCACAAGGCAAACTTATTCATCCACAAGGCAAACCTATTCATATATATTTACCTGAGAAATATGTATGAGGGTGTTTGACTAGATCTGAAGTAACCCTGTTTATCATTGTAGCAAAAGAAGACTAGATAAGCTTCTATATCTCATCAAATTAGCTACAGGCTTCCCCACACTCATATCTGGGTTTAACCCTTAAAGTCATCTGTGCATTTCTATTAAGATACATTCACTAAGCCTTCATCACAAGGCAATGACAATTAGTTTCCTCCATTACCTGATTTCCAATTAACCGGTGGCCTTAAGAGTCTGATCTCTCACATATTAATGTGGAGAGTTGGGCCAAGATCTGCCTGTTTATACAGGACAGAGAGCAATTTCAATATACACTAATTGAGAGAGTTTGATTTTAATTACATTCAACACAGTATTCGTCCAAGCAAAAGCACAAGGGGAATACATTAAAAAACAAAACAAAATAACCCCCCCCAAACTTGGCTGTTAAAAGGAAATTACGGTCACATCTCTCATGTAAGAAATGTTGATAAAAGAGTTCAGAGCTGCTGCCAAGGTTGTTGTCATCTGGAATATGTATTGGCTGTTCAGACATCGGTCACAAGATTTAAAGAATAAAACAACATTTAGTTTTACACAGATCTGTTACTTCATGTAAACTTAAACAAGTTGTTTGCTTTTTTGTTGTTTTGTTTTGTTAAACCCAACCACCATTCAGCATGTGTTTAGAAGAATACACATCTTTCAGGAGTCTTAATCAATCACAGCAATTTGTAAATCCATTTCAAAAATAAATATTTAGAGGTTATGTAAGCAATGAACTCAAAGAATGGCTTAAATCCAGGCATTGTGTAGACTGAATGATGTGATCCTCCAGACATTTTTCTGCCCATATGGTGCCATCAAAGAATTTATTTTTTTTTTAAAAACAACATGACAAAAATTAAGGAAAGAAAGAAACATATGAGGAACTGAGAACTGTGAAATGAGACAGGGGTAATACAAGAGGGGTCATATCCCACCACTCAAGCATGAGCCAGCAGAAGGGAAGGAATGAGGTAAGAAGAAAGGTCAGAGCAGCGATGGTGGCCAGGTCTTTTCTTGGAAAGAGTTTAAGAATAAAATTAAAGCAAAACACAACCCCCCCCACTTCTCCTCAGATATCAGCTACTCTCTGCACTCTCTTCTTCCCACTAGTTTGGATAAGACTTTTACTAGACAACCATTTTTAATTGCCCACTTGAGGAAGGCACTGAGGGCTCAGCTGTCACCCCAGCATTAAGGGTGGTTGGCAAAATACTCTGCTCCGCTACAGTTGTCTTTCCTTGATCATAGAATTTCCTGGGGGTCAAGGGAAAGGAAAAACACCACCTCGCTGTTGAGAAATGATCTTCCATCTCAGAGCACAGGAAAACTCTCAAAAAAAGTGCTGCCTCTGCTTCAGTTCAGCAAGAGCATGAGAGACTGAGGTACCTTCTTCTGATTTGGACAGCCATGCAAAAGACCATCTTTCCTGGCCTCGCCACCAACCATGCCAGGTCTCTGTACCAATTTGCAGCAATATACTTCATTGGGCTACTCTGCTAAATTGGTTGCAGATGCCCTTGTAGTAAGTCTTCTGTTAGTCGTGTGCTTCAGGAAAATGAAGTGGAAAAGTCTGCTTCATGGGCTCCATATCAGCCACAAAAAAAAAAAAAAAAAGGCATGAAACCATGAAGTCAAGCCCAAAGCCCCCCAGAGAATTCCGGAGCACTACTGTCACATCCCGATTTTCCAATTTTATCCACTCAGCTGAAAGGATGTTTAAAACCAACATTGCTGGGGACAAAGAAAATCTCATTTCATTCTTCTCTCATTATTGAAGTGTGGCTGAAACCCTCTATTCCCAGAATAGCCAAAAATAAATAAATGCTGGTACACATAGGGAAATTTTAGCCTCAGAAGTAGAATTTCTGACAAGAACTTCTGAGCAGCTGAAGCTGTGGGAAGGGACACTATTACTTGCTCTCAGCTAGAGCATGATTATATGGGCCCCCTTTAAAGTCCATTTCCACAAAAGGAGGCGAGTCTGTCAGTAAATAGCAGAGTAATTTATCACCGCACCCACAAACCTCTCTTCCTAGAGCTGCCATATACCTGAATATCATCCATAAAAGGTGAATGCCATTTAAGGCCCTCCTGTAAACTCGAGCTCCATTTCAGACCCTGACATGCAGTTCCTTAACAGCGTGACATAGGCCATTGTGCCAGAAGACAGTTTGTTTCTGGAAAATGCCACTGCACTTCCACTCCTGACTCAGAACAGTATAAGATGAATATTCCTCAAATCATACACCAAGTTAACGGCAAAGCCAGAAGCAGTATGCAAATCTCACTGACATGGTAAAACATCAATAAGCCCACGTGTGTGGCTTTTCTGCTTATTTATTTTATGTGTCTCTATCTCTAATTATTTTTCACATGGTGATTATGCAAGAACTTGGGCAGTCTTACATGTAACTGCTTGTCATTATCACTGACTGAATTGCCACCAGAGTGGGAATCATACCTTAGTTCAATTAAAATCCCAAGCCTTGATGCTTGTAGTTACCATATTTCTCTTATGGTTACTAGAAATAGTACTGTATTTCTCTTACTTCTGAAAACTCCCTGTGGTTAAATAGGACAAATCCCTCCCTCCTCGTACTACTTGTAAGGTAGCCTCTCCAAGTGTCCACTGCGCTGAATTCTGCACGTTTGTGTGACAAGTTAGACTCACAAAAAAAGAGAAAGCAAGCCATCGAGCATCTCCCATAGTGTTAGTGGCACACAGTCAGGGAAGCTCAAACAGGCAGCTAATGAGAAGCTGCTGTACTCCTCTTACTCCCTGCCTTGCATGTGCAAGATCCCCATTTCTCAGGTCACTGTCAGCGACTCCCTGTCCCACAGAGAGCCCACAATGTGGTTCCCACTGCCCATCATCCCCTTTGCTTTACTTCTTTGGGAAACAGGGCTTATATATGACCACAGTATCTGTGTGTGTATGTTTATGTCTGTGTGCTGATCCCACAGTTTTTGTCTCAGTCCACAGTCATTACACCAAGGTTTGACAAAGGGTCAGAG
Organism: Charadrius vociferus; assembly: GCF_000708025.1. Lineage (NCBI taxonomy): Eukaryota > Metazoa > Chordata > Aves > Charadriiformes > Charadriidae > Charadrius > Charadrius vociferus. The sequence goes on from NW_009649982.1 coordinate 1,262,286, forward strand.
AAAGCAAATTCTTGCAAGTTCTTACAAGTTTTGTGAAAACAGGCAGGGATGTGATTCTATAATTATCCTCATGGAAGGCGAGGCTGGCATGTGCAATCCCAGAGAGAGGGGAGAATCCCAACAAATTCCTCAACTATGGGAAAAGTTTCAGCTGAGACTCATAGTCAACCACTGTACACAAATTTATAGGAAAGTAGGCATGTTCAACCCCACAGCTCAGAAAACTACTCATCTGGCTAGGCAGGCGCTGTAAAATATAGTAATTTGAATGATTTATTCCGTTCTTTCTTCTAAGAAATCTTTCCCAGCAGTGGAACAGGAGGGAGCAAACTGGTGGGTGACACACACATGTGCTAGCACAGAAAGGATCTTCATAAAAGCAGATTTTGTATTTTCCAAATTAAGAAGAAAAAAAGCCAGTGACAGGGTGTGGCCAGGGATCCTGTTTTAAGCCTGTCTTTTCAAACACTTTGCATGCATATACTTTCAAATACAGAAAAGCATCCAGTCTGAAATAAGCACCAGGCTAGAGCCAACACGCGTGTTTTGGCATAGCTGGGTTTGTTTTCTCAAGGTCTGTATACCAGAGCAGAGATAGCTATTTATGAATATTTTGATCACACATCCCCAAACAGCACTGGCCGTGGCTGCTTAAGTAAGGGGAGAAAGGGGACCGACCCCCATTATTACCCCTGTTAAAGTCCTCAGTTGCCTGTGCCCAGTTCAGCCACAACAAACCAACCTAGCAATGACCCGTTACTCATGCTGTTTACCACAAACCTTGCTCGTGATGATCCAAGGCGGCCACAGAGCAAACACAAGCCACTCACCTGGCAGATCCGCAAGTAACTTGTGGGAAGCAGGCAGTGACCTTTTCAGCTAGCAAAAACTAGAGCAGGAAGACAGTGCTTGAACAAAGCTTATCATGCGATAGAAAACTTCCCCATTGGCATAATAATGCACGGGGAGACTATTTCCCACCAACAGTTTACTATACGAGGATGTAGCCTCAGTACGAAAGGACGCATGAACTTCCAGGCTAAAACAGTTGTGACAGACCAGAGCATGCACGCTCTTGGCCTGGCACATATAACATTGCCTGCCACAGGAGTACTCCTCCAAGAACCAGGTTTTTAACAACGTAGACAGCCCTTGGGATACAGGCAGCACACTACAGAGGACAAAAGACTCACAGAGATGGCTGCACTGCCCAGAGGGTCTCACCAGTTAGTGAGAACTGAGCTTTGCCACACTTTTTCTTGAACATTCACCCTCCCAGAAACTGAACAGACAGTATGGCAGGAGAGCTGTGGACTCCTGACATCTCTGTCCACCTACCTCACCTGCATCATATCTTGGAACCTAATACCACCATCCTCTCTCCACCCCACAGATTGCTTCCTTTCTTCCCCGCCCTGTGAAACTCCAAATACTATTTTTCACAAGTAGAAATTACCAACATTGATATAATTCTTACATCACTTTTTTAAACTTTAAAAAAAGCTCTTTCCGTTTGCACTAAATATGTATCTGCTCCAATCCTCCATGACTCAGTATCTATCTATAAATACTTTAATGGGATTTATTAAATTTATTTTCTAGTTTCCCAGGTGATGACATAACAGACCTTCAACCTGGTCTTACGCAATCGGCGTAGGAGAGGTCAGTGAATTGGCAATCCTAAAGTATTTGAGAGCCAGCAACAGGGAGAGGGAGTTCAGATACTTGATGATAATACACTAACACAAATGCATACTTCCCTCCTCGAAGACTCCAGCGTAAGAAAAGCTTTAGGAGCAGATTCTTCATACCATAACCTCCCATGACGTTTTGATGTGGTTACTTACGCACAGTCTGAATTGCTTGAATTCATCTTCAGCTAACCTGCTACAAGGACAGAGGTCTGGTGTTTGAAGTCTAGAGAAAGGACCAATATACAACAGTTCCTACACCTCTGTGAAACTTGTAATAGAAAATCAGGCAAGGATCTCAGTTCAATCTTTTTTGCCCTGGATTTCTCTTGTGTTTGCGCTCCCTAAGTGGCCACACCTGTCATTTTAGGAATTTGGGATGAACACGCATTTCTTGCCATGCCAGGCTTTGGGCACACCTGCTGCCACCAAAATGGGGACTGTGTGCCTCTTTTCTGGCATGCAATGGGCAAACTGTTCCAGCCAAGTTCTTCTGCCAGGGCTGTGTGAGAATACTGGCAGTGAATACGGGCTAGAAGGGACTCCAGAGCAAGCCAGATCCCTGATGTAAGAAGAAATGGGCCAGAAAGACACTCCTTTGAGGCAAGAGGATGGGAGAATGCTTCTCCCCAGTAATACTGAGAACTTGAAAAGACTGGAGTTTAGCATAGAGAAATGCACGGGTTGCAACATTTTTTTTCTAAAAAATCCTCCTCCGTTCATGCACTCCTGCATAGCACCGTGAGACTCCCAAGTAGAAAGCTGAACAAAACACTTAAACTCCTCTTCACCCAGGAAAGCCTGGTTAGCTCACCAGAACACGGGAATGTACGTGGAAGAAAAAAAGTAGTAAAATATTGTTAAAAACATCAATTTAAATCCAGACCCGTTCTCCCTTCTCAGTAAGGCCCCGTGGAGCTGCTCCTGTCAGCAAGGCACTGGAAGGAGTGATATTTCTGGCCTATTCTTCAGCAATACTCTATAATCCTCGGCTATGCAGCAAGCCTGCCAATCAGCCACCTTGCTCTGCTTGCACGCAAACCCAAGTGAAGTAACCTGAGGAGACATTAGCAACTCAACACTCACCGCAATTTCACGTCGTGGTCTGACCAAGTGGCACAAGCATTTAACCACAGCCTTTAACAACAGCACGCTGCGCACACTAATCCCTCCTTGATATTTCATGTCAGCTCCCACTGTGAATCAGCACAGACAGCAATGGATTTTGGCTTAACAAGCCGACTCAATTGCACTTGCACTTTTTGGAGCGAGGAAGATTATCATTCCCGCCTAAATTACCCCATGATCCTGACTGCTGTCCACCAACCTTCTCCAAATGGTGCCTTACCGGAGCTAATGTTCAGCCACGAGTGTCACAGCTGGGACTGCCTGGAAGGCTCAGCCTTCCCTTCAGGGGAAAACGCCGAAGGAGCTGATGTCATTTACACCTTACCTGACTCTGATGAGCAAACTTGCTGGCAGCCAAACACAACACAACAGTGACACTTTAAAAGAAGTGTTCGGGACATGTTTTTCATTACCACAGTCAATCCAAACACACCATCGCTGCCTCCACCTTATCCCACTGTGCAACAGATATTAACAAGCTGAAGCGATAGCAACACGTGGATGATGAAAACATTCCACCAGCAGACTGGACTATGCTGAACACTGTGTGGGAACGTCAAGTTAGATATTTTCTGTACCCTGAGGTGGTTTTTTACGGCACATTAGACTTTCTGATTATTTTTTTTTTAATTAACTATTGTGCTCAAGCTCCCTGGGGCTTCTTTTTTGCAATAAGGTAGAACTTCACAAGTATAAAAATCAGTTCAAATACAGTGGAAAAAAAAGAAAAAAGCCAACTACCCTTCCAACATTTTTTCCTCCAAAAAGAATCCAATTTTTCCCCTCTGTCTTCTGATTCCCTCTGCATCTTCTTTTCTTTAAAAATATGAGAGTAGAAATGGATGGTTCAACAAATCACAACTTTGGCAACACACCACAAAGCACACAGTTACAGCATTAGGCGTTGATATTGTAGATTGATAACACTAGCTCTCATAAGAACTTCTGTGTTCTTGCCTGATCAAAACCTAACAGCACCAAATTTATCAGCTCTTCAGTGGGTGAGGGGAATGAAAGAAGTTCAAAGGCCTCAGGTCCAGAGTGAGGTGATGCCCAGAGGCAGTGTGGCACAGAAACACATGCAGCCAACAGGGCACAGGAAAACAATTCATTTGACTTCCCTATCCAGAAAGGCCAGGCACTTTGAGAGGTACCCATGGCATTTACAGCTGGCTGGCTGGAGGGAGCTGTGGATGACATTTGTTCCGAGCAAGGCTCCTATTTACTTATCTAGATTAGGAGCCAGTCTTTTAACCACCCCATTTAAGAGCAAAGCTTTTGGAGGGATGACTTGTTTTGATGGGTATGCCAAGAAACTGATAGCTCTGCTAGCCCTGAAGGACCCTGTTATCTTAAGACAAGACATTGCACAGTGTCACTTCTAAAACAAAGTCAGTTATTTCCTTCCAACTGGTATCTAAAAGTTGTCACTAGCAATAACAAAAGTATTCGGCAGAAAAAATAAGGGAGCGCAAATATGGGGATTAGCTGGAAAAATCAGACAGGTTTTTTTTTTATTATTGTTACTATTTTTAATTGCAAATGGAGTCAGAACACATTCTCCTAGTGACAATGTAATTTAAGCAATCTATTATTCACTATTATGTCGAATCAATGTTCTGCAAAACCTTAACCTCCATCTCAGGTTCATTCACCTATCCCAACCCCAATATACTCATTCAAAAAACCCGCTATATTTAATCCCTGAGTTTATAAAGCAGGTAACATAAACGCTATTGCATTCAACTCTAGGGAATTACTAGCACAGTACTCTTGAAATGTCTGAGGAAACTCCTGCTGGGATAATATTTAAGACTTCAGTCCCCAAAGTAACATTTCTCAAATGATCTCAAGCCTAAACTTACCTAGGTTGCATCAAAGCTGCTCAGACATGTTGTTGCTGGCATGGGCTCAAATTCTTTAAAAATATAGTTAAGATATGCAATAAATACAGAACAATGAAGTCAGCACATGAGAAAGATTTTTTAAAGTTATCTATCAGAAAAAGCAAGGCAGATCTTGCTTATAAACATGAGCAATCATTTTAAAGGGTGGCTGAGTGCCCTCTTCACTTGCAGCTTACTCAGCCATTATGCTCTTTAAAGTAGTGCGTGTCTTACCCTTCAGCTGTGTTAAGATGCTAGCACCAAGATACATGTTAATATGTAACCCGTCAGAGGTGTTTAAAATTCCATCTGATCCTTATCAAAGGAGAAAATACAGAGTGTAAAAAGTTAACAAGCCTCCAAGCAGGGCACAGCTGCCTATAACGCCTTCCCCACACTGCAACACCAGCAGCTCCAGGTGAACCATATGGGTTCTCCATGCTATCTCCATCTTTCAATAGTGGCTTTGAACCAAGAATGTTACTATTGAAGAACAAGGGCGGAAGGGCTGAATCCCAAGATAAGTAAGCAGCGGGGCTGACCTCATAAGCTGTTCCCTAGGGCATACCATTGGGACCACATGAGGTTCCTGGAAGCATTATATGAAAAACAGACATTGAGGTTTTACCATTCATTGGCAGGAAGTAAACAATGTTTAGCAGGAATTAAACACACTTATTATTCAAAGAAATTGAAAACACAAACCCCACAGACAATTCATGCTGGGGTTAAAGGGTACTTAGATCCAATAAGGGAACACAGCCGGAACAGGTCATGGCGAAATCCACACTTGTAGCGTACGCACATGTGCACACTTGTGAAGGTATAGAGAGAGCAACAGACGTAGCTTTCCAACGCTTTTCAAGAAACATGGCCACTACATTACAAAAACAAGAATTACAGAAGCACTTAGTTTGGTTCAGATGCACTCCCAGAAAAGTTAGTAGAAAAACCAACAAAACCCTCCAAAACAAGCAACCCACTTCAGTGGGAAGAAAAATCAAGTTACTGATGAGTACTCCTGAAAATCCTCCCCACCCTACTAACATGCTCTGCTGAGAGCAACCTGCGTGAGCTGTCAAGCGTTTCTGCTTTTGTCCACTTTGAGGTCTCCCACGCAGATAAGCCTCACCCCTGGGTTTCTCCCTTTACACATGGAAGAAATGGACTCCAGGTATTTAAAGTACGCACTTTAAACATCCTCTAATACTGAAGATTATCCTCCTGTTCTCACATGCCAGACTTTCAGGAGAAATTAATTGGAAAATAAAAGGCTCGAGAAACATCAACAATACAGAAAAAAGCAGAAGATACATATGATGGGCCCAGAATTTAATGCCTATTGCTGCAGGAAGCCACTATCCTGTATTCAAATTTCTTCACCTTTTTCTACTGCGATGACCTCAGGGACAAGTATCTGTAGACCTTAAAACACAGGTAGTATTAGGACCCATAGCTGGAGACATCTGGCATCATTCTCATTTTGTATACTCCACGACAAGCTCATGTGGACCACACTGACAATTCATAACAGAGACAATGTATTGATCCCCTGTCACCTTGACTGCTGGAAAATCCACCAATTTCACACTATCACTTAAATAATGGACTATCTATAACTCTTATTTTTGGCTGCCCTAACAGGTGGTCTTAAGATGAAGTAAAAACAGAGCAATGATACTGAAGTAGAAGAACATCACAGTGTGATTATTTCAGGGAAAATACTTTGGTGGGCTTTTTTATTTCACTTGGGTTAAACAGGTTTAGAGTGCCCCCCCCC
>NW_009649982.1:1268829-1320969 GCF_000708025.1 Charadrius vociferus
TAAGTTGCAAGTTGCTCTGAGCAGCTGAAGACGACTGAATACTCAGTCAATACTCTGAGCTCAACATTTTCGTGTCTTTTATCAGAAGAACTCAAACAGTGGCATATACTTTTTTATTGCACTTATCAACCACAAACCCAGAAAACTGGACTTGCATTTACTCAGTCTTTCACAAAAGATATCAGCTTTTGGCAAAAAAAACCCTTCTGTTTTTTCAGCACTAAAAAGCCATAGTTTTTAGGACCATAGGAAGAAAAACAGCTTTTGATCAGCCCCATTTCACATGGCCAATGCCTCATGCCCAACTAAACAGAAAGAGTTTTCTTGATGTAGCACTACACTGAGGTCTGGGTATTATCCTGGTGCCTGGACCGCTTGATTCATAAAAATCTGGAATTCTATCAAAAAGCTGATAGGACACAAAATCTCAAGCGGCAGGTACACCACCAGGGCACTGAGAACCCCTCAGCTCCAACTCCACACATGACAAGACATAAGCATCCACATTTGGTTCTGCAAAAGAACAGACACAAACCACAGCACACCCCAAGGCCAACCTGCGGCTCTGTCCCCGTGGCTTTATAATTCTACACAGAACTGAAATAAATCCAGCTCAAAGCAGCATTCTGAAAACTCAGTGTACTAAGAAGTCGTTCTATTCATATGTTTCCATGTCCTAAGAGACAGGCATAAAACATGACAAAAATATTAGCAATTAGGTTTTAGGGACTGTGATCTCATAGATGAGAACAGTACAAATTCAACTGAAGTCAACGGAATTATACCCACTGACATGAGATCACAACACAGCATTAAAAAAATACCTTAAATCTTAAAATCCCCAGATGCAATGTCTGTGGCCAATGTCTGTATTAGCTACACGTGCATTATCCTGAAAGGAGGTTTCAATTATTTTTACAGTGAGATAATGTTCCCTTGACGATCTTAAAGTCTTAGTAGCATATAACAATTAAATTTCATTCTTGAGAAGACAATAGCAAACATCTGCAACTTTGAAATTAGCAATTTTTCCATTTTCTTCACAAGAACAGTGACTTTTCCACAATACCATAAAGCTACTGACAAACTACATACAAGAATTTGAGGGAAAAGCAGGGGGAAGTCTTCTCCCAGGCCAAGCGCAAACTGGAAGTTTTACACTTTGCCAGTTGCAAGAAAAACGGGAAACAAAACACTTCATTTTGTAATAAAGTATCAGCTAACATACTTAGCAGAAGGAAACCCGTTCTTCACCAGCCAAATCTGACTTTCATTCAGTGAACTAAAAATATATCTGCAGAGGTTTGTTAATACAGTTGACCTCAAAATTTGGAACTTTCTTAGTTCCAGATGCAAAATAGCTCAAAATTATGCATTTTCAGGGAAGGATCCAAAGGCCCCTCTACCGTCTATTCCCCACAGAAGTTTATCACCAAGCATTAGTGAACACAGCCAATCCTATAGACTAAGGAAACACTGTTATCCCCACTTCTGGACGGAAAAATCAAGCAATTAGTCTCTTCTGTGTTTTCTACGATATACTTTACAGTATTGCCATGCAAGGTTTAGCACACTGCATGATGCCACCACTGACCTTTCCCAGTGCTGCTCTCCTATATTTGGCCCTAAACTAATTAGAGGAAAGAAAATAGCACAGTTATCAGGACTGTGAGAAAATGTAGTTTTATCTTTTCTCCTCCCCTCCCCACTTTTCTTAAGATGAAGTTATTAAAAAAAAAAAAAAAAGAAAAGAGACTACACATATGTAGAAGGACAGGAAAAGTAACTTGAAGGTGGTTACATGAAAAACTACTTAAAGCTTGTTTTCCCAGAGGAAAAGCAGGAAGCTGACATATCTGAACCAGCAACATCACTATAGGTAAAGCCAACTGTTCACCTCAGCCAGTTAACCCAATATACAATTTGATTTGTCTGTGCTAGGAATCAAAGAACAGATAGTTCCCTTTTTTATTTTAATAAAAAAAAAAAAAAAAGTGGTTACTGTCTCATAACTAAAGACTCCTTGTAACATGTTGCCTTAATGCTTCTTATGCCATAGCTGTGCGTGGGAATGGTCACTCAGGCCTGATTCCTGTGAGGACTGGCAGCAGCAGCAGCAGCATCTTCAGGCCATCTTCTGCACTATGGGCATGTAATTAAAAGAACCAGTGGATCACACTTGTTTCTCTAAAATGTACAACCCCATAATTTTCCTAGCATGACCCTGGGGGCAAAAAGACAGACAGATTAGTTGTGTTCATGCCTAAAGAAAATAAACTCCAGTTACTGGAGAATAATGTTCCTTTCTTCTCTAAATGACCATCCACCTGCACAGCAATGCTATGAAGGACCTCACCAGTATGTCCTTCCCCTGCCCAGCTCACCCAAAATAGGGCACTCAATTCTCCAGTAGCACAGTGACTGCAGAGCCATTCAGCAGCAAGAAATGAATCCCACCTGCCATCCTTTTCAACAGTGCTTAACAGAGAGGTGGATCTCGTTAGCTGCTCTCCAGACCTTGGGATTGGGAATATTCATTTAGAGATGCTATGGGAGGTTAATTGCATTCATGGAGAGAATGACTCCCAAGCCCCACCAGCAGCTCCACCCCAGCACAATAACAACAACGTACAAATGACAATCTGCCACCCAATATGATCACCTCTGAGCTGAGCTAGTGGTACGTAAGGCCCTTTGTAACGTAGAGTATTGCATTCTCCTACAGCTTAAACCTCTTGGGGGTGGGTGGTGAAAAAAGCCTTCTACCAGCAATGTGGATGTTCTTCAGGCAAGGATGGAAACACCCAAGAAGAGGATTATGGAGCAAAAGATATCAGCTTTATTTCCTGACCTGACATGGAACTTGGCATGCACTGAAAGGAAGTTAGTCCAGGAGAAATGCTGCATCTGGGAAAACGTCTGTGTGTCAGGGACATGGCACTGAGAGAGCTGATCAATAATCACAGTCTCAACCTCTTTGGATTTACTTTTTAGCAGAAAGGATAGCCTATCAAAACCCTAATTCTCTGCAAACCGGTAGGGAACAGGCAGCCTTGCACCCTTTTTTTTTTGTGAGGACTTTCAAGATCCAATAAAGGTGACACAGAATTATCCCATTCTTCTCAGAAAGTGTCACCAGATCATTCAGAAACTTAACTATAATCCATAGTTATTGATGTAAAGAGCTCAGTTTATGATGCGTTTCTGCATGCATATTAGCACAGAAACACACAGTATAACACAGATTCAGAAAAACAAATACCTTTTTAGATGTGTGGCTGAAGTGATCTCAAAATGAACTTCTTGAAGAGGCACCCTTTTAAAGTTCCAGATATGAATATGTAGGACCCCTGGGCGACAGGGATCAACTTCTGGAAAACCAATAAGCTTGGGTCTATAACCATGCCTTGCGGGGGCTCCACGAACAAATCTATTCCTTCCCCACAAGCTGTCTGACAGTCCCCGAGGACACTGAATGAGAATGGCCAAGAACAGAAATTTCAAACAGGCTGCAGGACAGTGGTTTACCAAGAACACACTGTCTATGGGACTGCAAACAGCCCAGCCTACATGCAGGGCACAGGCACGCTGGCCGGTGGAGTCACAGAGAAAGGTGCAGAGCTGGACGGGCTGCCACCTGCAGCAAGGCAAGGCTCCAAGCACGGACACAGCCCTCTTCAAAGCCTTCAAAATGGTCACAGTGAACACAAGCCCTCCTTGACTTGTGCCAACTGAGTGTAAGATGGACCTTAAAAAGATTAATGTACGGAGGACTACAAATGCAGATATGCAGAATGGTCTATGGGGGCACAAAGTCTACTTCAAGAAACCACCCTACTCACTTTCAGTGAACCACTAAGGTTTTGCTTAGCAGCTTTTGCTCTGCTCCTTCTGATGAAGCCATTGGGAGGCTCTAACTGCCCTCAGTGGGGATCCCCTCATGAGTCATCACGCTTCACTATGAACCAGAGGTACTTTCTGTGAATGGCCAAACCACAGTGATGAAATATATTTCTTCATGTGAAGCAATCCCCTGCCACAACATAGATACTATCAGCTAGTGTCATCATCCTGCATTTTCTTTTGTAAGTGAAGATGCTCAGTCTGACCGCTTGTGTGTCACACAGACGGAAAAGGCCTGCTGAGAAGGAAGCTTTGGATCATTTCTTGGCAATGTACTCTGGCCCTGGGCTCTAAACCCTAACACAGTACACATAACCGGGTTATGCTCTTCACCCACCAAAAAAGGAGGTGCATCTCCTCAGCAAGGAATGGAGCTCTTATAGCTTGTATCTGCTAAGTGAGAAATGCGAGGCTGGCAACTGGGCTGTCCCACAGCAGCAGAAATTAAAAACTACAAAGAAGAGACGAAAAAAAAAAAAAAAATCACAGGAAAAAGTGATGCAAATCAGAAAGGCACGAGTAACCTCAAGCAAAGAGCAACAAATCCCAGAGAAGCTCTGGCTTGCCAAGACAAGAGGAGCAGCTGAGCACGTGAGGGTGATCACCATCCACTCCGGCTGCCTACATACAGAATGGAGGGAGGAGGAAGGAGGTGCACAGGATCCCCCTTTGTAGGCACCAGTAGCTCTAAAGCTCCTCCAGTTCCAATGGCAGCATGAACACAGACCAAGGGAGAACATACATGCAGACAGCCATACCGCAGAGTACATTTTCCCCCTACCAGCCTAGTTTAGAGTTGCAGCTGTTTGATTCTTACCAAATTTAAAAAACCATCCAGTTTATTAGGACAAATTCCTGTGTTGAGCTGATCTAATATTGCTGATGATGTGGTGATCTTATATTGTCAAAGATCAAGAACACCAGCAGGATTCTCCACACACAGGGACACTAAGGGATAGAACTCCCACAGCTTTTCTTCTGGGGTGACCCTTAACATTAATCCAACATAACGTGTTTACAGTTACAACACTCCCAAGTAAATATGTATAATACTCTGGCATATTATACTCTATTCTGTAGGTCATTCTTTCTGCAAGGAATTCACAAGTTTGGATATTTTTTTTTATAGAACTTCAGCATAGCTAGTGAGCAGTTCAATAGCCCCTGCCAGTTTTGGGCTATGTTTGTACAGTCTAGTAAAAGAAACTGCTCTAAAGTGTTTTAAATTTTAAATTAAATTAAATTTTAAATTAAAAGGAAATTCATGAAGTCCTACCCTTGATTCTCTAAAGAATTTCTCCAGCTGTTTTGATATGTGGGGATGTACACAAGACCATCAGGAAGCAATGGTTTAAACCCAGACCAGAAATGACACTTTTCTATTATTGGTATGGGGCTGAGGAATGTGGAGAGTTACAAATCACGCAGTCATTAGGAATATGAAACATCTCAAAGACAAAATGAAAATAGATGGACCAAACTTTTCTATAGCCACTGACAAAGGAAATGAGTAGGGTTAACGTAGAAACGAGGCATCAATACAGCTATTACTCAGTGCATTGTCACCGAGTGACTCAGTTTCATTATGCTATGTCTAATTCAGAGGAGTAAGGCAGTCCCTCCATCTGAAAAATTTAGTCCAATATAAAAGAAAATCCAAAGCAAGTAAATAGCAGTTTAAAAGTCGTCTAACAAAAACCCAGAAAAATGGATGTTTGTCTTGTATGAGTCAAAGACACAGTTTGATGGGCTTTGCTTAATTGCTTAATTTTGAGGCCAAGCCTTGTTTGCACATTTGTTTCGTTCAAACTACAAGTGAGGAAAAATACATTCAGGCTGCAGCAACCTTGGCTATAGCTAACTATTACTTGTAACAAGGTTGTTTCACTCTACTTTTCACTTGCTTTTGAACACCAGTTCCTTAAGATGCCTTTGCAACAAAAAAAAGACCGTAAAGTGCAGACTGACTTCCACTTAACATATATACAGGAGCTCTTCACAGCTGGCTCACACTAACACCCTCTGATCACTCCCTGGTGACAGGGAGTAGAGATCCCTGTAGAGATCCACCACCAAGAGTAGCCACGAAGAAACAAGAGTTGGGGGAAAATAGCCTACAGGCTAATTGTTGCGTTTTGTTTTTTTTTCCTATCTTGCATTAAGAGATGACAGAGAGAGAGCTCATTATGCAAAACTTTTTCCTAGTGAAACATTTGAATTGGTTCATCCAGTTAAATGGCTCCACGATGAACTAGTGATACTGTGAAGGATCAAAACTGCCGTGCTGCTATGAAGGATGCTACAGACATGAGAGGTACACCCACAACAGTAGTAAAGGAAGGCCTATCTTTGTAAGACTGTAACTGCGCCACTCTGCATTGCCGTGTAATCTATTTTAAAACCGATCAGCTTCTTGTTTTTTCCTGAGTCTCCCACCCCAAATCTGCCAACTTTTCCTGTCCTTTAGCTGATCCTGATCATTCACATCTCTCTCACACCTCAGTCCTATTAGCTCAGCTAGCCTACTGGGGGTCTTTACTGTGCCTTTAACTTATACAGAAATTTTTCTGTTAGTGCAAAGAAATCCTAACCAAAGTCTTCAAATAAGACCAATACATACGCTTATAGATAAATACAATAAATCTGAAAATTGAACAAATACAGCAGTTAGATCAACTACATTTTCTTACAGTGTTTAATAATTTCTTTTGTGTTTTAAAAGTAAAGGCTTACAGTGAACTGAAGCATGGGAAATATTTAATGCGATTTTCCAAAGCACAGCATTTCTGAAGCTCTGCCAGTCATGTAGTAGATTGAACACGGCATTATGAAGTATTCTCACACGTAACCATAGCGACTCTACGATGTATGTTATTTAAAGCCTTGTGAGATTCACTTATAATTCTAGGTAAAGTACATTTCTTACAGTATTTCACTGGCAAACGTCCGAAATTGTGTTCCAAAAAACTGAAGTGCAAATTTCACAGCCTCTAGCCCTGGCAAGTCACATCCTATAAAATAATCAGAAACTTTTATCTTTTGCAGAATAGCTGGGATCCCATGCCCTTAGACACTTTTTATATTTTGTTCCCTAAACCACAGAAGTATCACAAGAGCTGCTAGCAGGTTGGAAGGCGGTCAACAAAACTAGTGTCAGGGGCTTTTTACTTCCTTTCTTTTAAACTCCTTGGGGAGTCTAGTGATCAAAACTTAGCAAAGTGTACAAGTATGTTGTGTAACAGGATTGTTAGATCTGTTGGCTCCAAACTAAAAAGACTATAAACCAAAATTCCTATTATGGATATTTCTTGATGTTTGGTGGTCTGTCATGCATTCCCACTACAGATAGTCACTTTCATCCTCTTGCTATTAAGATCTCTGATTAAAGAGCATTGCTGCAATACTTCCACGAAATTACTGTAATTTGGGAATTTTACTTTTGGAAAAAAAGTAACAGAATCATTAACATGTCTATCAATTCTGCTCTCTTAATTAATGCCAAAAGTAGAAGGGCTGAATTATTAACCACTTGCGTGCTTTGCCTATCACATTGACAGAATGTCTGACCCACTTCTAGCATTTCAGCAACACCAGAAGCCAAATCTTCCTCTAATTCTGCCCACAAAGACCTATCCGAATGGGTAATGCAGACCCACAAGAAACATCTGAGATGTTTCCTTCCTAGAAGCATCTGAACTAATATTTCACTGCTGATCCACCAAAAGGGAAAGCAGACAAATTTGAAGCATATTTTGTATTTACTCTTAAGCAATTCTTGGGTGAAGCTTAATAAGCTGGTTTTGATGTATGAAGTTCTCTGTATCTCTGCCCTAACTACTTAAGGAATGCCTTGCCTTTCTTCTTCTCATGGGATGGATGGAGACTTGTCATCAGTAGAGACAATCTTTCCAAAGCTTTCCTTATCAAATGCTAAACCTGTTTGGAGAGCTTTTATGTACACAGTAACGCACCACTGTGAATTATGGCCAGTGGGCAGCAAAAGGTTTTGAAGCTTCACCAGTGTGACTGAGAGAAGAATCCAGTCCAAGTGCCATAAACACCATAAGCCAAATCCTAGTCACGCAGAATTCAATGGTAAACTTCCTATTGATTTTGTAGAATCCAAAATTTAGTTTCTAGTTACAGAAAGTTAACCATTAAAAAAAAAAAAAACAAAAACAGAAGGAATCTGTCATTAGACTTCCTCAATACATATACTAAGGTAAAGCGTTTTGCTACATTTGCACAAACACCTAATGTTGAAAATATCCTTCCAAAATTAAAATTTCACATCCTTTAGTATTTTTTACAAAGTATTCCACCTTTCCACTCTCCTGGTACTTTACAAGCAGGTTTTAACATCATAAAACAATACAGCACGCATAAAATTCAACACATACAGCAGACCTCTCAAAGAAGGTGAAATCACAAATTCCCTGGGCAGTTTAGTAGTTTTTCATCTAAGCAGCTAAGTTAGTCTTTCCTCCCCAACAAGTAAAGCAGCACTTTAGATCTACACATATAATTTGAATATTATTTCTTAACTCCTCAGAGAAAATACTGATACCTAACAAGCTTCATTAAAAAACAGATAAACCCCCAAACCAGAACTGCATTTGGTTTTGCATGGGAACAAAAAGAGGGAAAAAATATTATCAAAAAAAGTTACAGCTGAAGGAAAAAAGCATAAGTGCTTACACATCTGCTGGAATTACGAGCATCTTGCTGAACTACACAGTCTCCAGCTTATCTGACATGGCTCCATGAATGCGTCTCTCTGCCCCCAGTAGAAACAGTTAGAGATGTTTTAAAAGTCTCTGAGGACAGTTTAAAGTGAATCAAAAATGTAGAACCATGAACCAAAGAAAGCCTCCAACAAAGTCTATGATACACATGGAAAGATCTGAGTATAATCTCACAAAAGACTGATTTTTAAGCACAGACAGTAATTTATTAACTATAAAAATGTTTGACTGGTCTAGACATTACCAAGGACCACTTCATTCAGAAATAACTTATTTTATCTAATGTTCTGTTTAAAAAAAAAACAACCACCAAAAAAAAACCCAACAAAAAAACCCCACAAAAGCACTCCGTGTGCTTTCCACCAAGGAGAAAGCAGCAGAAAATCATCCATTTTCAGGACTGATGGTAAACATTTTCAGGACTGATGGTAAACATACTCCATGTCATGTGTGTAGGACAGGTTTTCAGATAACACTGCAGCAGCTCTGAAGCTGGTGCACCAGAAGCAGAAACACTGCACATGGGGGTAAACTGTTATCTGCATTCACCAAGGATAGAGATAAAACAATTAGTCATTTCTTAGAAAGGCTTCTGGTTTCCCTTTCAAGCCCAGAAAGCAGTCAGTCAGCACAGCTTCATTCTTCAGGTACAGAAGTAGCCACATCCACACTAATATCATCACTTCCCAGGCTAATAAAAGCTAACCAGCAAGAACCTTGTCCCGGCCACAAAGAAGAGGAGAAAAGAAGCCTTATAGTCAGTCAGAGTAGACACTGGAGAAAAGCTGTCCACAGTGAAAGTTAGATGATATCAGAGAGAGGAAAAAGTGCTTCTGACAGCAGCTGTTTCCTGCTCACTGTGTGAGCGTCACTCAATGAGTTTCACTCCTCAGATTTTTTGAGTCAAGCACTAAATAGGGTGGGGCTGAATAAAGACATGCGCATTGCAAGTGCATTTTTAACACCCAGGAAAACAATGGATCCTGAGAGATGAAAAAGGAACTTGCTGGGGAAAACCACGGTGCAGATTCAGGATGCAGACAGGAAAGCAGCATCTTTCCATAGCTCCCACCTCACAACCACTGCAGCAGCTCCGAGCTAAGAGCCAAACACCAGCCATCAATCCAGTCTACGTCCATCCACAGTGCAGGTGTGCCCAGGTGGCGCCTTCATGTCCTTATCAAGTTACTGGCTTCAACAAACTCCAAAAAGAACAGAGATGGGGAAAGCGAGTTGTAACTGAACCTCCCCCAAAAAGACTCAATTTGACTTCTACGTGACTTAGCTAAACTGTGAGAAGCCCACAGTATGTTACCTTCTTCTTCAGCCTAGACCCAAATAAAATCAGCAATAGAAATCTCTGCAGAAATCACCAGCATCAGTAAAACTGTATGCAATATGCTTCCCTGTAATTGCTGGACACAGGTTTTATATCAAGCCACGCTTCATCCTAAAGTCCTACTGATCTAAACAGTGACACGCGATGCTCATCTCTCCAGGCTGGTTACTGCAAACGTGGCTCAGAATAGGTTAGGAGATGGTCAAATGATGTGCATGTGCCTTCTGCTAAACCCAGCTGGCTCTGCTATTTTTTAATTTGTCAAAAGTGAACAGGGAAGGTGAAAGGTGTAAGACATGGAAGGGAATAAACCAGACTCAAATTACCAGCTAAAAAAACAGCTGACAGGAGAAGGAGCAGGACTTTCATCATCTAGTGAAAATGCTATGTCAGTTAGAGGGTGCATGATTGTTATGTTTCTGTGACTATTTGTGAAATATGCTCAGTCTGTGCATTGGGTACAAACTCAAAGTAATTGAAAACAGATAAATTTGATGACTGTTTTTCCTCATCACCTCCACAATCCTATAGTTTTCAAATGAGCGCAGAAAAACAAGATATCCCTGACATCCAAATCTGACCCTTGTCAACTAACACCTCATGTTGCACCAATCAGCTCAGCAAGCTCTTTTCACCTAAACACTGCAGCGTCGGTGGGAATAAAAAGCAAGTGGTCAACAAACTGAGGAAAAAAATAAAATGTAGCTATATCAGGTAAAATGCTGCTATGTTTCAAGTTTCTTTTCAGACTACAACCAGACATTTATTATTCTTTTTCTAGGACTAAACCCTCTTTTTAGAGCAAATCTAACCTCACTACTTTCCACGCAGCACTCTAAAAATCAAAACGAGTGGTTAGTTCTCCTGATTTTGACTAAGTTAAAGTGCATTTGATAACAAAGTCTACCTACTGTAAATTCTGTTTGCAACCACCAACTGGTGACCACCTTGCTGAGCAGGTAACTTTTGTATTGAAAGACTCAAAGCTTAAACATGAAACTAAATAAACCCCTAAATTCCTGCATGTGGCTGTAATTGCCTCAGAAGGCCTCATATGCATCCACAAAATATAAACAAAATTCAAATAATCCTATAACTACAGTTACAGAATTTAGGAATATGATTTTATTACAGATTTTGAATATTTATTTGCTGCCAAAAGAGGCAAATATTTAATTTGATGTTTCCTTCTATGGGTTTTCCACCAAAAAATAGAACACTTGATTATTGGCCCTGAAAACTCAGTTGTTCTGTTTCACAGTCCAGCTGTCTCTCTTTTGTGGAGGGATAACTAACATCAAATGTAAACTAAAAACAAATGAATCACTAGTGGGTTTATAATTTCTCAGGTTTTAACACACTGAAGGCAGAAGAGTTCAGGTAGAATATGAAGAAAACAAAAGTTCAGGACTTGCCCCAATCAGATGTACTGTGTGGTTTAATTTTGACACTAGTCAGTGTCCACAAAAGCCCAGAACTGTCTCAAGTCAACTTCTAATTACGCAGGCAAATTGGGAAAAGATGACCAAAAAAACCTAAAACATAAATCAAACTAACCATATGTAAAATTAGGCTAAAGCACACACATGCCATATTATATCATTCGAAAAAACATAGTGGCTGGTTTTCCGTAAGACGCAGATGCAGGTTTAAGGAGCAGGGGGCAGCGTAATTAGATCAGCCCTTACTCTGTACTCTACTTTTCACAATTTGATGCACCAGAGAGTACTGGGTGAAGCCGTGGTCTTGCTAATCCAAAATCCAGAGAGCCATTAGAGTTAAATGAGAGTTGACTAACATAACAGAGTTAACGCCTTAAATAAGCTATTGTAGGGCTCCCTCCCGAGGGATTTCTCAATTGCAATGAAAGCAGTGTTCCAAATCCAGCTTCCATTGCTAGAATAAAAACAAATGCTATACATGGCATGATGAAATGGAGGTCTTCACACAGCCACTGAGTTGAACGATGGGGTCTCACATGCTACTTCAGTTACCAAATTTAATAGTTTTAGTATGCCCGTAAAGACAGGCTTCAAACTGACACTATTCCAAAGGTCACAGCTCACAGATTCCAGGCAATCCATCATCAAAACCCTTCAAAAGCAGCAGCCAAATTTAACATCAGCACCTGATGGGATATTATTAAACAGGCAGACCTGCACTAAAGCATTCGCACATAGGAGCTTACACAATGCCCTCAAAAAATGTGTGTTATCATAAAATATAATTAGTCACCTCATGTGACCTCAGCAAACAAGCATCATGAAGTCATCTTGTATGACATTAAAATTAATTCAGTGCTTTACAAACAATGCTTCTTTCTCCTAAAGTAATGATGAAAGCCCTCCTTCTTCCATATTCCCTCCTCCATAGAGTTCTTCAGAGTGTTGTCTTCTGCTAAAGACATAAAACTTAATTCTTGGCCACTTATGCTCACTAAAAGAAACAAACTCGTCCATCTTCCCCCACTGCTGGCTTTCCCAAATTCCAACTTAAAGTATTTCTGCATCTCCAGATTTCCCTTTTCATGACACCTGAATAAGTAGCTGTATTTTCTCCACACAACTCTGTTTCTCCCGTCTTTTTTTCTAACTGAACTGCCAGGAAGTTTCTCCAATAGAGGAAAAGCCAAGCTAGAAACTTGTTTTGAAAGCTTCTCCTTTTTAGGGAGGGTAAGGCAGGAGGAAGAAGGGAGGAGAGGGGCAAGGGATCTACTTTTGGTTTTAACTTTTAAAAATGTGTGGCATATGGGTCATCCAAACTAGTAAGATTTTAAAATCCAAAGGAATATAACCATGATTAACAGATGCTTTTACAAGAGCAGCAGTAAGTAAAAACTAGCCACCAGGCAAATTCTAACAAGCCAAATTGGCTAATGATTAACGAAAGAGGTGGTTGTATCCAGCTGCAAAAGAAGCAGTATTTTTTTTTAAAGATTTTTTTAAACATCTTTGGAATTCATAGACAGATTTTATTTGCATTTTCAGCAATGACCTGTTACAATCGTGTCCATCAAGACAAGGATGTTGTGTTCTAACATTACTAATCCTCTTATCAAAGTATTTGATAAGACACTGATCGCCAGCATTACGTGGAACAGCCAAAAAGTGAAGGCACAATTTGAGAGTTAGAAGAATTAGGAGAACAGGCCAAATCTGACAGCCCCAAAGAGGCAAGGCTGCCATAGCTCCATGCTCCCAGGTGCAACCAGCAGCGAGGCTGAAAATGTATTCTCTGTAGGTACACACCTCAGAGCACACGCACACATTACATATATACAGATATATACAGGCAGCCACACAGGTAACACACAGCCCCTCTCTGGCTGAGCAGGAAGAGGTCTGCTAGTGAGAATATATATATTTTATATACAGGTACTTATTATGTATGTGTGTGTGTATGTGGACACGCATGCGTCCACACACATAGACAATACAGATCCCTCCAGCAGCTGGGCTCAGACACTCATTCTGCCCAGTAGCCTCCCCTGGATCCCAGTCTCCCCAGCTGCTAGCACCTGGACATACAAGCCCCCAAGGAAGAAAGGAATTTAATAAGACGACAGGACAGACTGAACTGATCAGGTACAGGGCATGGCCAGACAAGCATACAGACTGGTACAGTATTTAGATGCAACTGGCCTGTTTTATGCCTTTAGCCCTCTATTTTCCCACTCTTGTTCCCCCCCCAAATCACCTAAACCCCTCTCTTTGACTGCCTCTGGTGCAATCCCAAAATGCTCTTCCCCTGCATCCCATCACGTGTGCCATACACCTCAGCAGTAACACCCCCTCAGTCCAAAAGGTGCTCTGGCCTTGACTTACCTTGATGAGTTTCAGGTCTGGACCCTGGGACTAAGGCTTCTCCTGGGACAGCCCTGGGAAGGGCCCAGACCAGTGTCCCTTCCTCCTAGTCCTTAATGTGCGTTTCTGCCTGCCATTGTTCCCTTGTGCTCCCCTGGGCTTGTGGAGGTGGGCCTTTGGTGGGCTGATGGCTGCTGTGATGGTCTGGGAGGAGCCCAGGGCAGGGTACTAGTTGGGATCCCCCATCTGCCTTTGACTGTGCTCATAACCTAGCAGATCTTCCCATGCAAGAGTGACCTGGCAACTAAAATGCCCTGCCTACTCCTCCCCACTCCCCCCCCCCCCCAATTTTCTTTTCCTTTTCAATTTAATTATTCTTTTATAATTGGTGAACATCTGCTCTTCCTATTGAACATTTAGTATAATTTAGAAGAAGAATGAAAGGCATCTGTATTAGAAACACAAACAGAGGCACTGAGGTCAGACCAAACAAACCTCACAGAAAGCATGAAAATAAATTCCAACTAAAAGCAAAGGTGAATTTTCCAAATTCCAGTGCCCCTCTTTTTAGAAGCGGATGCGCTAAGCATTTGTCTGTCATCTTTTTAAACTTTTAGTTTATTATCAGGCAAAGAACTCCATAATTCTCATTTAATGTTCCCCCTGACCGTGGGTACCTTCAGCCTGGCCCCACCCAGAGCTCAGGAGCTGGCTTTGGCACACAGGATCCTTTCAGCTGGTCCAGCACATCACGCTGGGAGAAGAGGAGCAGCAGCCAGGCCTCCCTGGCCAACGCAGGCGGGCAGGCAGAGCCAGGCTGGCCAACCGCATTCTTGCCGAAAGGTATTTTTGCTTTCCGAGTAGTGCACACAGCAGCCTGATGCGCTTGTGAGGAATAGTAAAGCATTTCGACCAATTCTTTCCAAGAGTGGAGAAAATTACTGCTGCTTATGCAATCTGTCTTTTCCCATACATGAATCTGGGAGCTCAGCTGAGCTGACATTAGTATGTCTTTAAAGTTAAAGAGCCACAACAACTTTCACTCTGATGCTCTTCTGGCTTCCTTTGTTGACTATAGATTCAGCTAGAAAGTTGCATCGGAGTCCTAAGTGCCATCTATACCATTAGGATCAAGCAAGGCATTTTATTTAAGGTACAGTTCAAGTAGCAAGATTTGGGAATACAGGGACACTGAGACTCATATGTAAGCAAACAAGCAGCAGCATTATCCTGTGTTAGGCCCCTCAGTTCCCAGGTACCTGTACGATGGTGGGCTACCTTGCTGACCTGCGGCTCCAGGGAAGAGGCAGCCCCAAGTGTCTTCAGACAATTTGCAACCTTTCCACGGTGTTTCTTAAATTGGAAACTTATTTAACCTCTTAATTGACAGCATATAATTGTATTGTTTTACATGCAGTCGGTTTATAGCATACCCCTTGAAGAAGTTAATTACATTGAGTTCTTGGGTTTCTATACCACTTAATATAATTATGTATCACTTAAAAAGCACACCAGAAGCCATACAAGCCAAGAAAAGAAAACAGAGGCAATTAAGAAGGATCCCTCCCCTTAACAAAAAAACCATACTGATTACTTGAAAGCCCATTTCATAATTTGTCAGGAAATGGCAGTGATGCATATCAATTTCAAAATAATACGCATTAAATAAATACAGAAAACCAACTGAAGGAAGTCTGTTATGAAAGCCTTTTACAGCAGCAATAAACCCCAAATCCTCTAAGACTTAAAACGGTCCAAGACCACATGTTCTTACCAAGTACAAGAACAGGCTTATAAAATGCATGTAAATTAAGAACAAAACAATGGCAATAGTCTTCAGATTACATCTGCGATGAGAAATGGCTCATTCAAGAAAAGGACGTCAACCCACTTGCATCCACTGTGACTAAGTTTGGATTGATTCTTTCTCTCACTCAAGGCAAGTTTCGACTAACTTCAATGACAGTTGATGGTATTGATGCTCAGAACACCAATGTCTCAAGTTTAGAATCTTAACTGTTGTATATATATCTAGGGAGAAACAGTCTCTTCTGTTAATCTCATGATACCTTAAAAGAAAACAACCCATGAGGACACACCAATGTGAACAGGCGTGACAAAAAACTCCAGCTCCCTCTTCTGTAAGTAGCTTTGGTTGGCAAAGCATAAAGGGATTATTGCAGACTTCTCTGTCCATATGACTACTGAGGGATGACTTCAGGTTAGCAAGGTTAAGGAAACAGCTGAGAGCAGCAGTTCCATTTTTAACTATTTTTAATTCAGAGGCCCCTAAACACCGTCCAGCCAACAGCAAATTTAAACTAAACACAGGAATGGGGTTTTTACATTCTCCTCTCTCCTGATTAAACTTTAGAGACGCCATAAAAGGCACAGTTGATTCGTGCCACTCCCAATCCAAACTCTGGGTCTGTCATTCATGTAACTGAAAGGGGAAATTGAGTTTTTGTTACTCTCAAAACCAGCATTCTTCAGCTGTAGATAATGCTTCTGCATTTTTCTTACATCCACTGCTAATAAACTTGATGAACAGGTCTACAACCCTCTGCTGGCTCAGTATCAGCCAGGTCTGTTTTGGTAACCGTGGGCTTCTTCCCTGTTCACCACTTCCTCCAAAGCTGATCCATATTTCCAGTGTTCCCAGTGACTTCAATGAGAGTCACCAGCAACTCTTAGGGATGCCACTTTAAAAACAAAAAAAAACCCACAACACAGCAAAACAGAGATGCAAAGGCAAAACAGGTTTGCTTCACTTGGCTGGGCTAAGCATAAACCAGCAACATAATAATCCTACTTTAAAAAAATTGCTATAAAATTCTTACTTCCTTCAATTCCACCTAAATCCTACATGTAGGGTAACAGTAACAAAGCCTTAAGATGCTTCCAGACACCTCACTACAATTTCTTTGGTGGTAAGCAGACTAATGTCAGCCAGTGTAACTCTCTGATGCTCAATAAACCAACTATAGGTGTCATTAAAGTAATAGGAACCCATAGCAGTAGAAAGTCAGGGCTCAACGCCTGGTGTCAGCGTGTCTTGGGCTGCTCTACACTTGCCTCATTTCTAGATATTCCAACATGCTCCAAATTGTGAAATTTACTTGGGAAACCTTTCAGACTTCCCTGAAGTTATTCCTGTCACAGCAAAAAGTAAAAGCTAAAGTACTGAGATATTTGATTTCAATCACTGTGATGACAATCTCACTATAGGGAGAGAAGGGAGGAAAAAAAAAAAAAAAAAAAAAGAGAGAGATGATTGATTTTGGCTGTGGTTGCTGCTGCTGTTGTTGTGTTCCACTTTGTTTTAAGTAAAGCTACATTTTTTAACAGTGACAGAACTCAGTAACAGCTTATTAGCTATAACTTATATAGTTAATCTTTGTTAGATTCTCCATTACCTGTTAGATTCTCCATTATCTGAAGCCTTTACATCAGTATTGGGCACTTCATTAGAAGATAAGCTGTAGCTCAGCCAAGTTTATTGAGTTCTGTAAAAACCTGCTAGATTAGGCTCTATGGTTTATGTTTATGTAAGATTGCAACCATGACATAATGTCTCTAACCTTAAATATCCACTAAGCTATAAAATACCCAAAATACAAAGGCTCTAGGAGCTACCAACTCTAATGGACCCAAAGGTGGGCATGTAAAACAGACTGCTATGTGACAAATAAAAAATTGCCAAGTGCAGTAACTCCAACAGGGGCAACTTTGGTGAGGTATGGAAAAATACTGCAAATACTATTATGCTGCAAATACAGCGCTGAAAATAAAAAAAAAAAAAAAATAAATCACATCTTAAAAGAGGACAAACACAACTACAGAACATATCTGTCTTACCAGTGCCATGGCAACACTAAGAGAAAACACACACACTGACCTGAAATAGTAGCAACTTCATCCAATTAAGAACATTGCTTATAAGGGAACAAGCAAGAGCTGGCTGACCACGTATCCATAAAATCTAGGAATGTTTTCTGTTTCCAAACAGTGTTTCAATGCCTTTACTATTTTTACAAAAAAGAAAAAAAAAAAAAAAGAAAAGAAAAAAAAAGGGGGGGAGGGAAGAAGGGGAAAAAGAAGGAAGACGAAAGATGAAAAAGAAAAAGATGAAAAAGAAAAAGGGAAAAATGAAAAAAAAAGAGGAAAAAAGTAAAAGAAAAAGGTAAAAAAAATAAGAAAAAAAGTGGATTTGTCCCTGATTTTACAGTCCCTGAGTGAACGAAGTTAACAAGCCATACAGATGCACACTTGAGGGACTTCTCCTAATCCAAACCATCACATTTCCACCTGCCTTGGAACCTGCTGATAAATACCAAGTCCCTTAACCAGATCCTGATCCCACAGGCTGATCTAACCATTACACAAGCATCCCACTCCTTTCCCTCACCAAAGGGACAATGACCTGCTCACACAAATCAGCTGACAAATTCAAAATGAAACAGCTGAATCTGCCTGGTCAGGGATTAACTTGCATTTCAGCCCCGTCTGTCCACTGAACAGCCTTCACATTACTCAAATTCACCACTCTAATGCCATTGACTGCAGTGACTTTGTAAAAAATGACATGCACAATCGGATAGACCTATCAGAATGGTTTTACAAGGTTGATTTGAGACTCCTTCCTAAAGACAGTCTTGTATGACATGTTTTGCAACTGTCTATCAGACACTGGCCCTTATCGCTGCTGGCCAATTTCAAAAGAGAGAAATCCTGATGATACTAAGCTCCTAAAAATCTAGTGAGAAATCAATGCAAAGAAAGGAAATTATAATCAGAGCATGTGTGGAAAGAAAAAATAAACAGGTGAACTCTGCCATTATAAGTCTTATTTGGTGGTACAGCACCAACATTGCTTCTGCCTGGACAGAGGAGACGCTGGCTGTTGTCTAGTGGAGGTTTCAATGGGGAGCACAGTGTGAAGTTGAGGTTACTGCAGGGTTGGAGGTACTCAAGCAGAAAAGGACACACATCTAGTCATTAGTACATCTTTGGTCCACAAACAGTTTGGATTTGCTTGTTTAACCATAATATATTTTTCTATTAGCAAATGACAACGCATGTTTGTTCACAAGTTCTCCACATCTGAGCAAAAACCCAAACCAGAAAAACCTGCCTAGAATGAAGTATTATTTACCATCTCCTACTATAAATCTACCTAACGGAAGTAAGCTTACTCACATACCACATTGGACATTTAAATATTGTCTAGCAAGCAAAAATAAGAGCTACTTAGGTTTTTTCCTTTTAAAAGAGGAATACAAGTGTGAAACTTTGAAAAGCTGACACATGCATATACCCCTCATGCCTTTACTGTGACTAAGACAGACAGCAGTCTGATTTACAAGTACTTCAGGATTTTGGGGAAAAAAAACCAAACCAAACCAAACCAAAAAAGACAAAAAAACCCCATTAATACGGAAATTGTTCTGCAGCTCAGCAACCCGTTGCAATCAACTTCACACAACTGCTGTGCATATACTCCTTCCGAGTAAAGCAAGCCTGTAAGCCACCAAATGGGAAGGAAAAAAAAGGCAAAACAACAGGGTTTGGGTTTTTTGCGTTTAATAACCCTTAATATTCTCTATTGTCTATGCTATTCTCTATGACTTTTAAGCTGTCATTTAAGTGTCTAGAATACCTTATTTCCCATGACCACTTGATGCAGTTCTCCACTCTGAAAATCCTAACAACTGCTGCTGTTTGAAGCATCCAGAACACTACTTGCCCATACTTTATAAAATGGCATTTGCTAATAGAAGCAAAGCTTTTAAAGTTTGGGGGAAATAGCCTTGGGGTTTTCCCCTTCTGAGAGTTTAAAGTTTTATGAGTGAACCTAAAGGACTGCCAGACTTCTCAAGTGACAACACATTACGAAAAAATTTCCTATGTGTTTTGCAAATTTGAAGTCAGCCACATTTCACAACTGACATCAGGGTTTTTAATATCAGCTCTAATGAAATATAATTCTCCAATGACATAGCTGTGAAGTACAGCATTTTCATTTCACTAGCTGGCAGAGAGGTTTTGGCCTTACTATTATTATTATTTCTTACGTAGAGCCAAAAGTGTTCTAGGCCCTGCATGGACACGTCTGAAGACAAGGCCTTTCCCTTGTATCTGCTGTAAACACCACGACTGCAGGGTATTCAGCCTAACAGAACAGGTCAGATGCATTTTCATACGACAGCGACAGCCAAGTTGTATCTTAGGACACAAGAATATGCATTCAGTGTAAGGAATAGCTTCCCTTCATCTTCTCTGCAGTTACAATTTCATTAAATCTCTTTGGGTGGGATTGGACAGTTTCTAGTTTGGGAGAGTTTCACTGTTTTTTTTTTTTAAAAAAACAACCTACAGTCAATGAAGAAATTCCAGCCATCATCAAAACCCTGAGGGGAGCAGGAGGCAAGCTGAGGATTAAGAACGATAGCGTTGTTTTTAAATCTGGTTCCTGTTGATGCCACATTGCTTCTGCTGGATGACAGAGTGGGATATTTATTTTAAAAATACAGGAACACGCACAGCTCATGACAGTTTAACTGCACATCAATAAAAATCAGAAAGCTCCCATTTGCAAATGACTGAACTAAGTACGTAACTGCGAAGAGCTGTTTCTTCCCCAAACTGACAATCTAAGAAGCAGGGATGAGAGAAAAAGCCAAACTTCTCCTTCCCTGAGGCCTGCACCTCCTTGACTGAGATGAAATCAGAGCGTGGCAGACGGCAGTCAAAAGCAGAGACTTGCCTACTCAGAAGCCCCAGAGTACTTGGTAGGAGTACCTTACACGGGTAATTTTTTCTGAATTTGCTGTGGGGATGAGCAACAACAATAGCAACGTTGTACTCACCCCTTCACCTACTCATGCTGCTCAATGTGCATGTTTCTTCAGGACTCTAATGGTGTTACTTTGGAAAAGAAGTATGCCTCGACTTGGCTGTTCTGAAGACACTTAAAAGCTTTGGAGACTGCACATTGTGCTCTGGGACTGAGCAAGCACCCTGGTGTCACCCAGTGCACCCAGGGATCCTGACACCCGGGGGCTCCTCCACACACAGATCCAGCCCCAGTTTAAGAGGGAATTTGAAAGGGGTATCTCGTGGCACAGTACAGTGACAAATCTAGGCCTGGCCTTACTAACCATACCCACAAAGAAGAAAAGCATAAGAGACCCTGACAAGTACAAAGGGAAAGTCACTGTTGCTAATCTAAATGCAACAGCTCCGAGTGGTGATCATGAGTGGAAAGCAGCAAAGCACAGCATCTCTGCCATGGGGCTGGTGCGTACACACTCAGCTTGGGTGGGAGAAAGAATAAAAAACAGCATTTGGCACATTAAATTGAAAGATGGAGAGAAAAGCCTCCAAAAAACACAAGGGACAGATGTCTGGCGAGAGTTAACATCAAGGTTCATTTGTGGGGTGTTGGCCTCCTGTATAACTCTTGTGGTAATACCTTGTTGGATCCATAAAATGTAAAAGCAGCAGCTCTGTTTGAGGCTACAGCAGAAGCTGAAAAGAAACCATGTTTATTTTTTCTAGTTTGGGGGGCTGGTGAGGAGGTGAAGAGTTTGCATAATACATTACGGTGCAGCTTGCAGTGGTGGTGGTTGCCTCTTTTGGTGCCGCAGTTCATTTCCAAAAAGATAGCTGTGCAGGATGAAGTAAGTGTTATCCTTCAGTTTCTCTAGACTGCTGACAAACATTAGACTGGTCTCCAACACTGATGGAATACAGAAGAGAAAACACAGTGCGTGACCTTCTGAAAACGGGCAAAAACTTTGGTTCTTTCTGGAGGATGCTCTGGGAAGAGGTGGAGGATAAATGGGGTCTGGCAGCTCCACGCAATCAAGCGTAAGCTAGCAACAACACAGATCTCCGCATCTCTGAGGGGCTGTTTGAAGCTTGCAGGAAGAAACAGCACAGTAAGGGAAAGACTACCATGCATGTCTGCTCTCCACAAACCCAAGAGATCATGGTCAGGACTCACTAAGATGCTTGCTGGAAGCTTTGCCTCAGAAAGGAGAGAATCAAAACTGTGTAAGGATGGTGGGGTTTGGCCCATTGTAAACGCTGGCATTTATAATGGAGATCAGAGTGTCACTGGATGCCTGTTACAGACACTCATGGTTTGCTCTTCACAATGTCATGTAATAATGCTTTGTACTGAAATTTCATACAGTAGTTCCTTAATTTAAGTAATTGCATTTTCTACTAGTGGAAAACGGTCTGCATTGACCATACCCAATAAGCTATTGTCCCACCAATCATACTTCCATAATCATTTACCAACATTTGTTTTAAGGCACTGCCCTTTGTTAAGAGCTCTCTTGCCTCTATTAGAGGACAATGTAAGCCTGAAACTAACAAAATATTCTTCTCCAAAGACAACATCCCTTTCATCAGGCACTGAAGCAATAAATGGCTTAGAAAAGGGAAAAACTGGCTTAGAAAAGGGAAAAACTAGTTAACTAGTTGCTAAAACTATCTAGAGCCCCTGACTGTGAACTTAAAAAACACTATTTCTCACACAGCTCTAGAGTCTTAATATGCAAAGTTATACTAAAACGGTATTAAAGCTTTTACATCTTCCACCCACACAAATTGAGCAGTCCCCTCCTTCCCCTCCACAGCTTCCAGCCTCAAATATCCTGGCATAAAATGATCAGACAAAATAGGTGACTTATGTTTTTATTGGTTCCTCCAGACTATGACGACATTTCCTAAAACACTGAGCCAGGAAACTATTAATGTTCTGAAAAAGTGGAAAGGGTCAGGCTATTTCAAAGGGCATGTGTTTGCTAAGAAGCCTTTGTTATAGATGTATAGGCCACTTAAGATTTGTTTAATAATAACAGAAGTATTTAGCATTCACATAATATTTCTAGCTTTAACGTATATTATGAACGTATTTGTAACACCTCTGTGTCAAGAAAGTATTACTCCTTTTCACTGTTTTGAGAATTAAAATAAGAAGGTTAATCAGCTTGCCTAAGATTTTGTAAAGTAATATATCCACTCCAAGATCAGAATTCCCTGCAGATCTGTATGTGCCCCCAATTCTCAGGCTATTATTAGAAGGAGAAACTGAAATGGTCTTAACTTATCAACATTAAAAAAAGGAAGACCAGGAAGATTTTCTAGATTTCTCTTAGCTACATTGGCCTGCACTTGGCAGCACAAGTCAGGTCAGGCATTTGCAGGTGGGGTCAGAGATTCCTTAAAAAAGCACTGTGTGTTTTATATGCAAGCACTAAACCAAATCAATCGGTACTGTAAGAGGAGCATAGCACACTGCATGCAGGACAGAAAAAGGGATCTTACAGAGGCTCCACAAACCCTTCTAATTTTTTAGCACACACTACATGTGTGTGTATATATATACACACCTGTTTGTTTCAGCTCCTTTGTCAGTATGTCTGGGAATTATCAAGGGGGACACACAGGACTTGCACAAAAGTAAGGGTGCTCCAAAGGCATCACCACTTCATTCATGGCCAGATTAACTTCACCCACAAACTCAGTTCTGATCCTGACTGCACTAGAGTATGAATGAAGGTCAGTTCCCTAACCCAGGGGTGCAAAGCAGATTTAAACCCAACCTGCCTACAGCATAAACAGTATGATGCATTTTACACACAAGAGAGTGCCGAGGCATCCTAAAAGAAGTACATGTCACTCTGCTCTTACTGACTCAAGAACCTCACTCATCTGTCGTGTCCCAAACAATCACAATCCGGTCACGCCAAAAACGCTGCAGGTAAAAATCCCACTATTGCACAGTGCCATCTCCTGGGCAAGCAAGACTGGAAAAAGCCCCTCACGCTTCCCTTCTCTCTCTCGCAGCATCCAACATTTTAGCGTTGTCTCCTGTGCGCTGGCAGGCCAGGCGTTACCTCTGTTCTCAGAAGGCAGGCCATGAATTCACGGAAAGAAGAGCAGATTGTTTACAGCTCCCACCATGAAACGTGAGACTCAGCAGCCCGCTCTTGAGAGAGGCGGTATCTGCATAGGCAAGTGCCGCGCAAACCCACAGGATTAAGTTCACTCTGGGTTGCTGGCTAATCACAAATTAGCAATCAGGGCTTCCTTTCAACATCCAAACAGGAAATGGGAGTGGAGGAAGTGAAAGCTTAATAATTTCTTGCATGTTAACAAGTTACATGAGCCACTCCAATGAAAAAGTTTTGCTAAGTGAACTTAAACCTAGCACATTGTCTGCCCCAATGGCAAGCATTTATCTATAAAACCAAGCTGCGCATCTTGGAAGGAAAACACTGATGCAAATACTTCATTCGGCACAGCTTCATTTCCAGGGTAAGAGGACATCAAGCCATGGAATAAATTTGAGGATGCTACCTTCCTGTAATCAGAAATCTTGAGATTACAATCCCCAAACCAAACCAGAAGTGGTAAATCTGGTATCTCTCTTGAAACATTCAGAAAAAAAAAAAAAACAACAGGATTAGAAGGGTATCTTTTTGGTTATCACAAACTGTTAAACCTATAGCAGTCCCTGACAAAGGAGCAAGAATATCTGACGTAATGTGTTAGCTCTACTTCTTTCCTCCATCTTAATGGATACTGTTCACATTGGCTCTGTATATCCCACAGTATCTGCCTGGCCACAAAGCAGAGGGACGGGAAAGCTGGGGAAAAGTCCCTGTGGAACAATAAGAACCCTAAAAGGCCTGAAGGAGCAAAGAACTCGCAGGCCTCCATGCCAAACGCAGCAAGGAACATCTGTCTCCATCTTCAGACCACCACATCACAGCCCCTGGCAAAAGTAAAAAGCCTGGCCCATTACACACTCCTAACTTCGTGCTATCTTCACTGCCGGAGGAAGGAAAAAAAAGCAGCTTTCTACAACTGTTGAGTAACTCTCAAGAGTTCAAGACAGATGAAAGTCTCTTGGTTGCCTGGAGATACTAAAACAGATTAGGGACAAAAGTAAGATTACTTGTATGGGTGGATGCAGACCGATCTTTTGAGGGGAAAACTGCCCCAGGACTACAAGGTAGAAATCCTTGGTTTTTTATGGATGTACCCAGCAAAAAAAAAAACCACCTCTTGAAGAAGTTGTAAGACTCAACAGTACAGAAAGAGACAGTTTAAGCGGGCTGCAGGGAGAACAGAACAAAGGCAAAGGAATTTGGAAGAAAAACCCTGCTGTCAATATATCCACTGCACAATCCCATTTTCTCCCAGGGATGCAAACAAGAATAGGCATGTAACATAGATAGTTACTATGGCCCACAATAAAGTGGCTGGAATAAATAAGGAGCTAAAATTGCATGGGTGCGTGCTCTGCGTTATGGAGTGTGAAGGTAGGTTTTTTCCCTAGTTTCAGCAAGCAGTCCTAGTTCCAATGCTGCATTTACTATAAAGTGCCATCTGCCATCTCAATGTACTTGTTACACTATGCACATGGCTGGAAATGCAGACCTTACTGTGGACTCTTGTATTATTGCTCTGAGCAACAAAAAAAATGGGAGAAAATCTGTTTTACTTATGTGAACTTCCATCCTGGATCCTCCAGGGTCAGATCATTTTCACAGTAGGCATTCTCTTTTTCCAAGGCAACGGAAGGCCGATCAGTTATTTAATCAGGCTGGGTGTTGGACCACCCATTAGCAAAGACTCTCCAGAACAAGAGTTTTGAAAGTTGAAAAACAATGACTGTGTGAGACTGCTGGGTTTGGTGGGGTTTTTTTTTGTTTGTTTGTTTTTTAGGACTTAATCATAGGTAGGTATTACCTCTTTCACTGGAGACACTTATACTCTTTTTGAAGTGCTGCTTTGCACTCCAAGACTCACAGTATCGACTGTGTCCAAGCCTTTACTTCTGTGGAATGACTCACTACCTCATTCGCTTCTCTCTCAGGATGTTTGTACCCAGGGCAGCAATGCCACTTCCTACTACGTGAGAAAGACTATGATGACTTTGCGGTACTGCCACCTGCTCCGTTTCCAAAATGACAGCATCTGCCAGAACATTCAGGTTTCCAGCCTGTGATGCTCCAGCAGGTTAGTTGATCTTCCCTTAACTTCTATGGTACCAAATGCTTTTCCCTTAAGCCAGAGAGTTCAAATTTTCCTTCTCTCTTCCCCCAATAAGCAAGGTGAGAGTTTCCGGACAAGGTAACTTTGGTAAGGAGTGCTGAAAAGCTCGTACCTGTTTAGCAGCTATGACTGTATCAACTGCCAAAAAATGAAGGAGGAATGTGCTTGACAATTCTTAGTTAGAGACAAATTATGATCCATGTCCTCCTTGCCTTCACACAACATCGAAGCTCACATGTTCCATTCACTTAAGTGTCTAAAGGAAGATGTAGTTGTGATCAGTTCCTCTGAACCAGACACCGGGTAGCTGTTAAATAATATTAAGAATGATGTCACCATGAGATGCTTGCACTGGATCTCGCCCAAAAACTTTTTATATATTGCGTATATTACTGTTTTGCTGCAATTGCTGTCTCAAAGCAAAGCAAGAACTTTGACAAATACATGCGTGAGATCATCCAGACAAGGAGACTGTATGTTTGCAGAGGTGTGGTAATGCTTGACAAAATAGATTATCTTTTTCACTCTGTCTTCCAAAATAAAGATTTTTCTTGGAACTCAGGGGTTCACAGAATTTTGTCCATGGAGGGCAACTTAATGGGTGGGACATCAGGCTAGGGGCTGCATAACAAAAAAAAAAAAAAAAAAAAAAAAAAAAAAAAAAAAATCAATCTGCACGACAGTGTAGAACAGCCACAATTTGAAAATCCCTCTGAGCGTCATACTGAGCAGCTTTCCAGGTCAGGCTCTGGGAAACCCTGACTTGGATGCTGAATTCTTGTGAGGAACATAATCGATCCTTGTGGGGATTTTTGCTCCTCAGAGACACATTTCTGAAGGTTCTCCTTTTTGCAATGACTACTTGGCTCTGTGTTACACAAGCCAAAGACTGACTAGGCAAGAGCAGACATGCTAACCTTTCAATTTATAATGTACTCTTAAATGCTTGTAAGCTCAACACAAGTGATAGTCAATACTTATTGAGGCGGCCTCCAGCTCTAGAAGCAGCTCATGTTATATTTGGGGCGTGGTGGAAGGGAGAGGGCTCTTACTGCTTAAATCTTCAGTAGACTTTTAAAGTTTATTTTCATAGTCTGAAGACTTGGGAAGGTAATGATAACTTTTAGTATTCTCTAGGATACCACTCTCATTGTGGTCTTGTTGAGTTATTTGCATGACGTGGTTTCACTGTGCCACAAATGTACAAAAAGAGGAAATATTTCTGCCTTGCATTATCTCTGCAAGCGAGAGAGAGCCTACATAGGGAGAAATAACAGCTGTGGAGATACACTGCCCTTAAGGATATCAGCCTCCATTCACGTCTCTTCAAGGGGAGGTGACAACTGTATATGTACCTAAGATACGAGCACACAACTGTGCCAGTCAAATGACAATTCAATCATGGAAAAGTAAGATAAAGAAGACTTTAGGCTTACAGGCACTCTCCTGTAGTTATATTTTCTGTACATATCTTCAATGGTCTCTCACTCCCAGTTGCACACAGATTCACAAAATAATAGACATGAGCAACTTGTTCTCCAGTTTGCAGGAAGGCTCACTCAGCTGGTGTGCCAGTGTCTGCTATTAATAAGGCTGCAGCCTACTTAACTTCAGGCAAATCAGTGGAGAACATCTACCTTAGTCCTTAGGTACAAGTAGGTGTAACAGAGAATTCCCTTCTAGCAACAGAAACTACTTGAGGAACAAACTATAAGTTTTTCTCAGCAAACTTTCTGACTTTCAATTCAGATGTTTTGAGGGGAAAAGGCAACAGTGAAATGAAGAAGCAAACAGATAAAGATCTCTAGAGCATCCTCCCTACCCAGAGCTCAGAAGAGCTCTGCTAAGCAGGGAGACCTGGCATCATCCACATACTCCCCCGAGAAGCAGGGTACTTCATCAGGGTGTGAGCTCCAGTCCTGAGCAAAAAATTTTCTTTTGTCTCTTATTAGTCTGGCAGCCCTGGCAACGAACATCTCAAGTTCTGGGCAGGAAAGCACATGTTGGGTCACGCACTCCTGCCACACTGGATCACAGGGTAGTGCCTGTGGTTGGAGGACTGCGTGACAAGAACAGTGCTCTGCTACGGTTGGAGCACCCTTGTTAAAAGGTCCCTCTCAGTAGCAGGCATGACTGGCTGGCAGAGATCTGGCTTAAGTGGAGCAACCTTCTTTTTGGTCTCCATCCCACATGGCAGGTGTGGTTCAAGACTCATGCTGCCCTAAGTACCTGCCCTGCCTCCTTACTGAAGAGAAGAAAAGCAGCTGCCTTCTGTTGCAAAATGAGTGCGATCCAGGTTAAACTGTGGGGGAAAGTGAGGCCAAAGCCTCACATGATGGTCTTTATGTGCACTGCGTGTGCTCCGCCAGGTCTGGTCACTGAGTCAGACAGGTCTCAGAAAGGTGCCCAGTCCAGGTGAAATAGAAAGGCCCAAGAAATATCACTTGCTTTTAGCTGAAGATCAGACAGTGAGGACATACCCTTTGTTGCAGCTGGGTGACTTTGCTGTATGCCATGCAGCAGGTTTACTACACTGCAACCAGCCAAGGAGGCTGCATCTGACATGTAGTCTGTTTAAGAAATACAGTCCTCACTGTTTTCCGTGTTTTATCTCACTCCGATCACGAGTTAAGCAAGCCAGTCAGCCTATTGTTTTTACCACATGGTAAGTAACTAGCTACATGTAAACAAAACAATTAAGCTCCATAAGGAACTGCTTGCCATTCAAAGCTGAACTAAACATTGCATTTTGTTTCGGGAATCCAAATATGGTAAATTACTGACAATTAACTATGACTACGGCACTATTCGCTGCACAGACAGGGTAAGTGGAACAGGCAGTACAAACTGAAGAATCATCTTTCTTCCTCTTCACCCCGTCATTAACCTTCTCGAGACCCTTCTGGTCTTACTACTAGCTGCCTTTTGCTGATTATCACCTTAGCATAACTAATTCATGACAAAAGGCACAATAGAGAGATAAACGTCACATGCTGACACGTTTGGCTTTAAAACCCCTCACTCTTCAGTTGCAAAACCACCAGGCTCCACCACTACCCCTCTAGGAGAATACCTCTGAGTTGCTAACCTCTTAACATACTTGGCATTCGGACAATTCATTCGGTGATAGTACTGCACACAAATACACACCAACTCATTAATTTCTTATTAGTTGTATTGCTGCTGCATCTAAAAGCCCTAATCAAAATCAGGCTGTTAACTTGTTGGACAGAGTACACATGGAGGAAGAAAGAGTCCCCTCCCAAATGGCTACAAGACCAGAAGCCTAGATACTGTAAAACCAACATGCACCCCCAACTCAAAAGCCCAAGTCTCTCACTGCTACCTCGTGTGCATATTTAGCTTCGCAGGCTGTATATTCCCATTTTGAATATTCACAGAATGTAGGAGTCTTGAATATAAAGAGTAGGAAAAAAAAAACCCAACAAACAACAGAAAGAAAACATTATTAAATCCATTGAGATAAAGGGGCTAAGTGGGGATAGGGAGGGCTAATAAAGGCAAAACTAAAAGCGCGTTCTGTCATAGCACCCACTGGAAAGGCCACATTTATATTTTATATGTGCATGCTTTGTTCCTTTGGAAAGATTTAGCAGCTGTTACAGACCTCCACCGCAGCTCTCTGCTGTGTCTGTCACAGTGGGGCAGAAGCAACTGCGCTGAAGCAGGCACAAGGCTGAGGGAGGAAAACCAAAAGCAGAGCTGGGACAGGACATAGTGGGGTGGGAGCAGAGCCCTGAGGCAGAGGGATCCCAGCACACCAAATGGAAGGACAGAGCCTAGCA
This sequence comes from Charadrius vociferus, assembly GCF_000708025.1. Taxonomy (NCBI): domain Eukaryota; kingdom Metazoa; phylum Chordata; class Aves; order Charadriiformes; family Charadriidae; genus Charadrius; species Charadrius vociferus. Next base: position 1,298,507 of record NW_009649982.1, read on the forward strand.
GGTGTCAGCAGCTTCCAGGGTAAGCTCACAAGTTTCACACTGGAAATCTGTGATTTGAAACCACTGTAATGGTGGATCTTTCCATTCCCATTAGTCACCTTCTCCCAATTAACTCCATGATGTGGTATCGATGCTTGTGCTGCCTAGAAATATCCCAGACTCCTGATGAAGCTACTAGATAAATCATAAGTTTTGAAATACATCTAGACAAAGGTTATGAAAACAAAGTATGGTCTATTTACTGTAGCAGGCATGTCTCTGATGAGGGTGAAAGACTCCATTTTGTGCAACAGACTGGCAAGGACAGCCGCTGGAAGGCTGAAATGGCCTGTTATGGTGGTATTATCCACATGACATACAGCTATGGGCGAGTGGGACACAGGCTTTGCAAATGCTCTCTCCAGTATATTAACAGAAGAAGCACAACTTGCATGAAAAATGGAAGCAAAACCACTCTATTTGGTTCATTTCCTAAACCCTGGGTGCCAAAATGGGATGGGAGGAGGGACCAGGACAAAAAGGATAGAAAGAGCCTTAAATTTCTTCCTGAGCTTCACCCCCCATTGTAAATATCACTGGCCCTCAGATTATTACCACATACCTTCTATATTCCTTGCAAATATTGTGGGCAAACTTTCAAAGCTGCCCATGTACAATGGAGGATCACCGAGCATCCTGTATAGGAGGCAACAGAGCCAGGAACGCACAGGAAAACAGTGACCTGGTTTTGAATCAGAAGTCCACATCAAGTGCTGCTTCTTTGTCCGTCAGGTTTTTACTCTTTTTCCACTGAGGTGAATCCTTCATCCAGCAGAGACAAAAAGGTTTAGAGCCCCTTCTCAGGATGTATCTCAAGGTGGGATAAGGTGGTAAGGGATGCAGGCCTGAACTAGGTCTTGTTTGGAGGCACCCACGGACCTGGAGAGTTTGGGACTCATCCTGTGGCAAGATCAAGTTAACCCAGAAGAGCTGGACTCCAAAGCCAGAGGTGAGGGGGCTAGACCTGGGACAGACTGTAAGACAGTAGCTGGCTCCTAGCCCCAGTGAAACTGGTGTCTACAGAAAGGTCCCGTCCCTCTTACAGTCAACACAGGAACAACAGGTGTTGTCTGCAGCTTTCTTACAATGGTGCGATCGCAGTGTTAGTAATTCTGATTGCAAAGCATTTGAGATTGGGAAGGAAAAGGAAAGCTACTTCCAGACCCATGCAGCTCAAGTTTCCGTCAAATGGGCACAAGTACTTTCAGCAGGTTCTGCTTGTCCTTTAGACAGTTTAGCATCCCTCCTTCCGAACACAACATTTCAGAGAAAGCTGTTGCAGGAGCGCAGGCGTTTAGCATTCAGGATGCATTCTCCAAAATTTGTAAATGTAGTACATTTTATTCCTCATTTAAACATTATATTTCTCTTCTTCCTCTGACCTCTGCACCCTCTTTCAGTATCTAATCTTAGTGCCATCAACCATATGCCCTTTTCTGATTTGCCTTTGTTCTCTCTAGTTTTCCGCCTCTTCACTAAAACAGCCCTTCCTCCTCACATGTTGTTTCCCCAGTAACACAACGCTAATCTGATTTCACAAGTGTAGCACAGTTGATTTTACTTTTGCATTCCCCACACTTTTCCCTGCATTGACATTGTCCACAAGCCCTTTGGGACAAGGCCTGCTCAAATCTGAACTCTGCTTAGCCAAACAGCACCCAGAAGATCTTGTCTGGCCCCTCAGCATACCCTGAACAAAGGCACTTAACAACACCAGTTGGATAACTTGCTTCTTACACAGTCACCACCCTACTCCACCTTAGGATTTGAAGTTTTAGGTCAACACATTAATACTGCGTCATCCCCCGGTACAATACCTGATGCAATTTTCTCAAGGTCACTTTGCCAGCAACTTTAAAGGTGGTTGAGGAATTCCATCTCAGACCCAGGCAAAAGGCAAAACCGCTGTATCAGGGAAAACTCTTCCGAGGTACAGAGCAAAAGGCCTCTGAATTCCATCCTTAAAAAAAAATAAGGCTGAGTGCCGACCCAGCCCTTGCCTCTGCAGCTTGGAGGGCTCAGTATGCACTTGCATACCATGGTGCTGAGCATGGCAGTAAAACCTGGAGAGGTTGTTTAAACAAGCTAGGACCTGGGCATCCTGTTTCTCACGGCACCATCCTCATAACATAGGACTGCTGCCAAACATTACAGTATAAATTTCCCACTGAACCTATGATGCGGTTGACAAATATCCAAAAAAAGAATAAAAATATTTATATCTTAAAACATGTTGACTGGGTAAACAAGATTGTAGCTGGGTCTCTGTTATGTCCTGCTTACCAATGCGCAGGCTGAAGCAGACATAAATGTTTACAGCAGTCACTGCTGTGTATGCATACATGCCCCTGGCCTGTCCCTCCCACCGCTTTGCCTGGCAGGAGCAGAGCAAGTCCTGGACAGGATAATGGGTGCCAGCTTGCACTCAGAAGAAGGTGATGACCCAAGGGCACTCAGCAGATGCCCAGCTTCTCAGCCAGCTGAGGCAAATCATTCCCACACTGTATGCAAACACCATGCACAGCTACAGGTACAACTTTAAACTTTTCTTCATGTCCCGAATGCCAGATGGAGCCTGATTGTGGCTACGATACCATGCCTTTCACCATCCTTCAGAACTCATTTTATGGAGCCAATTTACTCTCTGAGATAATGATCTAAGACTTACATAAAACAATCATGACCAAAAATGGTCAGTTAGTGGTTACTTACTGCTTTTAAGTTATCAGTCTCAATTCTACTCCTCTCCAGCCCTCACTGCAAGCATTTAAAAGTCCATCTGTCCATTCCACTGTCACCAGTCATTTTCCCCTTTACGATGCCTGTGTGCTAGAATTCACTGTGCCATTAATGTGAAAAACTAGCCGTCCATTATGTTAGTACTGTGTCACATTTGGACAAAACTGGCATTCATATTTAAAGGCACGTGCCTTTAATAACTCAACATTTTAGGAATATATTAGGGTTTTTTTTTAATGTACTTTTAAAACTGAAGATATATGACTAAAGGCCTCTAAGCCTACGTATATCCCACCTACCTCTATCTGGAATGATATTCTTCAAAACTCTTCAAAATGACAAGTGAAAATCTGTAACCTTTAGAAAACTTGCAATATTTCAATCCCACGCAGAAAGTAACTTCAATGCTTTAACACTCTATAGTAAGGGAGAAGACCTGTTTCAAAGCTCCTAACATCCAAAGTCCTTTCAAAGTAAGCATTTGCCCTCCTAGTGAAAGTGCCTCAAATACATTTATTCTGCAAATTCCTTCTCATAAAATAGCACCATTAACCAACTAGCAATCTATTGAACTGGTATAAAGAGACCCAACAACAAAAATCAATTAAGTGCTACTAACTGCCTACCCAGTTGTTCTAGTTAATTCTTGTGGTTTTATCATCACTGTGTTTTCCTTTTTCTTTTAATTACTGCCTGAGAGACACAAACACACAAAAGATTTGCCTATCCAGCCATGCGAACACAGCAATGACAGAGGCTATGCTTGAAGAATGCCTGAACCACCATTTAAAGATGAGAAAAATGGATTCTTTTTTCCCTCGAGTAGTCACAGCCATTACTTGTAACAGGGATATGCAAAAAACATTAAGGCAGATGTATGAACTTTAAGTTGATGATATGCCGTAGTCCATTACATCTGAGGAAGTGCTGTTACAGGGAATGCTAGTGAGAGCATTTTGATATGGGCCATAGCACTGGCTAACACCAGTTTCATTGCTCAATGTGGCATATTTTTCCTATTATGTAATGCTTATTGTAGGTATTATAATGATACATAGCTGAAAGCCATCAGTAGAGGCTTTCACAAGGGACGGCGCAGAGAAAGCTGATACAATGATAAAGAGACAGCACTTGATTGTTTTTCCTTATACTCTTTTGTATCTTTTGGTGGCTGTTGAATTGGTATGTTCTGATCAGATCTCCTAACCTCACCGGCCACCTTTATGATACCATTTTTCAGACCAAAGTTAGAAACCAGCTGCTGGGAGCAAGGCTGCAGTCTCATCACTGGTGGAAGGTCACTAAATAAGGAGGCGGGAGGGGAGGTCTCTGCCAGGTCACTTCACATCATTACACGCTGTACAAGCACCATCTTTCGCCGGACGGTTTCTTTCAGCACTTGCAGACTCCAAAAAAGCTAGAAAACAGACTAACTAGCGGGGGTAATCACAGGGAAACCTCTCAAAATATGAAACCATATTAGGTGGCCTTTTATTGACTACGCCTAATTTGAAGTTTATATGTCATTGGGGCAGACTTGCAGAAATCCTCATGAATGCAGTGTAATCAAGCTTTTATTAAAACTAGTCAGACGTTTTCACCACTAAAGCCAAGATTTCATTAGGAACCTTTCTCTGGTTACTCTGTTTAACTTTCTACATTTACAGACCTCTGTCAAAATTACCTCTTAAAGATTTGAGACAGAATTAACTGATACCTTCCAGGGGGCTATTTGTCACCAAGAAAAAGTGCACTAATTTGGATAGTTTAGGTTATTCAGATCTTATTTCTTTTCTTTTGAGAAACTTCAGCTGTGCTGACGATGAGAAACAGATGAAAAAGAACTGCTTCCAATCCCAACCTGATATTATAATTGTATTAAATGATTGTTTAATTATTAAAAGGAGTAGAATGCAATACAAATGAAAGTTCAGAAAGTAAACTATTTAATGTCTCAAAATCCTTTCTGTCACTGAAAGACCGCAGAGGTCTAAGAATCAACACCAAGTGGAATTTTAATACACTAAACAGGTTTGATTTATTATTAAAAATTAATGTGAAATTAAATGACTGAGCACTACTTCAAAGCAGCTGGCTATACAGTTACCCCATCAGTTTATTCATAAACCTATTTCCTAGCCAAATACTCTAAATTCAATACAATGTCATTACAAACTGCTGAATTGCATGTAGAATTTTGCCTATCACTTCTTTAAAATACCACAATGAAGCGATGCTTATTTTAACCTCACTGGGCAAAATATAATTTTGGAACCCCTATAATTCCACGATGAAATCACCACAATTGGTCTAAAAATACAGTATTTTAAAATTTAATACCTCATATTTTTGGGAATAAAATATTTGCATCTTGCAAAGGGAGAGAAAGGCAGCTCAAGTCTGTCTGTCCTCAAAAAGAAGTTTGCCACACAATGAAAAAAAATATAACAATCTACCAGCTGCTAATACCAAATGAAACATTCATCTACAAGCCCCATTCCATTTTGGTACCTGGTCACTTTTGACAGCGCAGAAGCATACACAGTATGCAAGGTATAGGCTGAAGACGGAAGTAGTTGCACATTGTTCCATACAGTGGAAAAGGGATAAGACCTAGCAGAAAAACTATTTGGTCATGGCAGGCCCTTATACTCATTGGTTCCAGATGGTTTCTCTCCCTGGTTTGCCTCTTCAGTGCCTCTGGGCCACTGGAAAGGCAAGTTCCTTCAAGGAGAGATCTCAGTAAGGTCATCCCAAACATCAAAGGCAGCAACGAAGATGACACACAAACAACTATGAGAGAGGGACATAAAAGAAGATGAGTCTGGAGCAGCTGTCAGAATAAAGGAAGCAAGACTGAGGCCGGGCAGACAATAAGAGATCAGAGAAAGAAACGCTGGCAGACTAGCATCAAGCTGAGCAGTGAAAGCAAAAGAAGGAAAATTCACTATTGCTGTCTCCTGGAACAGAAAAACAGTCAAGCTAAGAGGAAGAACTTGGTGAAAGAACGTAACTGTCATTATAATGTTAGCCTTGCCAAACTTTAAAGTCCCTTAAAATAGGCAAAATCAGTGTCTAAGACAAGAAACAAACAGGAAACATATGCTATTTATCTGAAAGCCAATATTTAGGACAAAATGACAAAATTCTGTCCTCATATGAATGTAATCAGAGAAGTTGGAAAGGAGGAAGAAGCTGAAGATGTTGCAAGCATAAGGGAGGAGAATGCAGAGCTCCTATTGCATGTAGGCAACTAACATGGGCCCAAAGACATGTCTAAACTGGAGACACTGCAAGAGCTCTGTGAAGGTTGGGTATGGGAGCAGCCCAGCTGTGACTACAAGAACACAGTGAAATTTATTAGCTCATAACCTATCAACCTTGCTAGTAATCCTCATCTGGCAACAGTGACTCTCACAGTAGCAAAAACATAGTGTAAGAGTATGGGGAACTTAATGCTGCGGGGGATGAACGAGACCCCTCCATCCCTATGAGATTTTTTTTGGAAAGCAGAAACATCTCCCAGTTGGACAGAATCAGAAAACTGCATCTCTTCGATTCAGTCCATGAAGTTTGCTAGCAAACACCAAGGATAAGCTTAACACAGGGGGTTACATATCTGAACTCTGCATACACAAGGACCAAAAATGTTTTGCTGCAAAGGATTCTGGAGTTGCTGAAAACAAGTGATACAACAACCCTGAGCTACAAAAATCAGTCACTGATTTTCTCATCTGTCCATCAGGAACAAATTAGACCTCAGGCCTGCAGCCTAAAATCCTTGTCATAGTTTCTGCAACCTCTATTTTTTCTAGGGTAAAAATTATATCCACCCAGGCATTAAAATAGGATTGTGCTTTAAAGTCAAATTAGTACCATAATAAATTCTGGATCAATGTACTTCAGTCCCAAAGTAATTTCTTCTTTCTGCCCATTTAGTTCTTCTCCAAGAATCGATGCAATGCCTAACATCGTGAGTTTGGTGGCATGGGAAGCCACGCAGTTGGAGCTCATCTCAAAACAACCACTTTCTGCTCAAGTACAAGACCAAATCTTTACACAACAGTAACTACTTTGACAAATTCAGGATGGATGTCAACTCCAACAAGGGCATGAGATACCCATATTTATATGAAGCCCCTGATTAATGTCTTACCATGCCCAAGTGCTTTAATAAGGACAGGAACTGAGTATATGGAACTTGGCATCTGGGTAAATGATGCCTGTGTATAAAATGCAGTTTGCATCCCATCTGCGCCACAAACTAAAACAATGTAGTCAGCCAGTACTGATTTTTGCTGTGCTTGTAGTTTAGGTAAATCCAATCTCTATTTACCTGCCTCATGACCGAGAAGAGATCAAATCCAGTGAAAGATTTTAAGAGAAAAGAGTAGTAGATGTAGACAGGAGAGCTAAAGACCCCCACGTGATACAGATGTAACTTGTTTAATTTGTGCCATGGAAACCCAGGGAGAACTGATCTGTCAGGCTGCCTGTGGCTCTGCACATGCTTTTGTGCATGAACATTTTAATAAACACTGTGCTCATGCCCTAAGTGATTACACAGACATCCTCAGAGCTACTGAAAGGCAAAACTGACAGAAGGATGAATCGTGACCCCAAATGGGCAGTGTCACAGAGCCTGCAGAAGGCCGAACCGTAACCTCAATTTCACCCCCAGCTGGACAGAGTAATACAACTCCTATCCGACCTATGCATCTTAACAAAACAGCAAAACCCTATACCAGAATTTAAGCAATAATTCAACAGATGCTCAGACCATGGTCTGAGATACGTGTTCTGTGAGGGAGAAAGGGAGGCGATGAAATAGTCAGCCTGAGGGTACACTCCAGTACTTCTTCAGTGACTTTTGTACATGAAGCCTTGCATCTTTTCATTGTCTCAACACTCTAGGCAGTTGCCATCATCTAAAAAGGAAAAAAACCAGCAGTCCATGACAATAATTATTTGGGCCTGTAGCTACTTGTGTTATACCATATAATTAAGCTGTTGAACTGAAGTGAATTAAAAAACAGGTAATTTGTACTGTGGATAATGTGATGCATGGTCAAATATAAAGCATATTGGTGAGTCTTATTTTCCAATGTAAAAGCTTGATCTGCATAAGAATTCAGACCCCAAGCCTAAATATTTTAGAGATTTATTCAATTACATAAGACAGACTCTCAATACTTTTCTGTTACGGGGGCTGAAAAAGTGCCAGTGAATTTCTGCGCTCTTCTACCTTGTGAGGACTACACGTTGCAGTCATGTTAGAAACATGGCAACTGAATTTAGGAGCAGTCCTTGCAGTTTAACTCCATAATGACTTAGACTGAAAGAATATATGTTTCCAACTCCTATGCAGACATTCATAGTAATTTTAAAAGGGATGAAAGTGTCCTGATAGCTTGCTTCTGAGTTGCTATGATGCAACTCAAGCATAAAGTCATTCAAATTTGGTGTGAAGTAGTGGACTTTCTGTTATTTTAATTGTTTCTTAATTAGAGAAGAGACTATAGTGCATGTGTGGTTTATAACATTACATAACACAAATAGCATTCATTTTAGCAATTGTCTAAATGCACATTTAAACAATTACCCGATATATCGCCTCAAATATCATGTCCAATAAAAAAAAAAAAATAATCTTTTAAAAGCAATCAAATCCAGTTACAGAAAGAAAACCATAAAAACCTAGCTAAGTGATGCAAGAAGTCTAATCTGAACTAGGTAGATGGAATGTTTTAGTTCTGTGCGTTTATATTAAAAGCTGGCAAAGGGACTAGAAAAGAGATGGGACCAAATCTTCATCTAAATTCAACAACAACAAAAATATTTTTAGAGAAACACAAGGTTAGTGGTAGTGCAGAAAGATGACATGGACAGGCCAACTGACTTTGTCTCAATGTATCGCTCCAAACTCAGCTTTTGGGAACCCTGTCCACCAAACACACTCCTCTCTTTCTCCCTCTTTGCCAAACACTGATGGTGTAAGCGCAGGACAGGGAGAGATAAGAAAGATCACAGAGAAGGGAGCTTACTACTCCATAGTAGACTTCAATTTTAAAAAATTTATTTAATGTACCTCATATTATCATATATATGTATCATATGCATCATTAGTATGCATTATATCATCACACAAATTTCCTCTACTTGCCTCAAAATCTCTCAGTCAATGTGTGTTCCCTCATGCTTTCTGTGCCCAGTTCCACTGAGCTGTGTAATGTAAACTATACATTTTGCTGATGGGCTCTTGTATTACTCCTATGTGTTCATGCACCTTTTCCTGTTTTTCCTTAAAAATAAAAAAGTTACAATAGACTTTCCTCCTCTTCTCTTTCTACCCACATAATAAAGAGGTATCTTTACCTATTACGTGCCAGAACAACTGACACAAAACTAAAGAACTAGGTATTCTGCTTCCCGCATAAATGACAGCTCAACTATTGTAACCTTTGCTTGTTCTCTAGAAGGAAGTTGTAGAGGCCTCAGTTCATATTTAAATCCTTTTTTTCTTTTTTCTTTCGGAGAGAGATAGAGAGAAATCTATGGTTCACCAGCAGCGTCAGGGAAGCCAGCTCACTCCTAACTTAGAGGGTGAGAAGAACCCTAGGACAAATAACAGCTATGAGTGACAACTCATCACCAAGCAATGAATGTACAAATAAGAATAAAGTTTGGAATAAGGAAGAGAAAAGCAAAGCAGGATAAAAAACACATTGGGACAGAGGGCCACAACAACTGAAGGGAGAGAGAGACACATAGCAATACTGAGCTGTAGAGCCCATGAGAGATCATCAACTCTGGGATTAAATCGCACAAAAGCTTCCAGAACACATTCAGGTTTATTCTGAAAACTTGACAGGTAGTATATGGGAATTATGAATATAAATAAATACGTTATTGAAGCAGCTGTTTATTTAAGTAAAAGATCAGGAAAGACAGGAGTCAAATGCCTGCCAACAAAACTGGCAGGCTTCTCCCGCAGGAAGAACACTGTAACCTTAAAAAAACCCTAGGATTGAAGTGCCTGATTTTGTTCTAAATATCTGAAGGGGGGGGGGGGAGAAGATAGGAGGACAGGGCTGTTGCAGCAGTTGGAAAGCAAAGCAGAGCTGTGATAGTTTTAGTCTAGTTTTAGATGTGTAGTACACAGAATTGACTGAAAATAGCCAAGCAATGATGCCTGTTGCATTCTGGAGATTAGGATCAGGCAAAGGCTTTATGCTGGCTGCCAGCATTTGAATAGTTTTGAGACATTTCAGAAGACTGTGATTCAAGCAGACCTCTTTTTTAAAAAAAAATAATAAAAAAATAAAAAAAAAGGGCCTAGTGGGTGCTTTTAATAGATGTTGAGTACAGACAGCCTTTGTTTGAGAAAGCACTGCTTATTCTGAAATAAGCAGGATCCAGACAAAATGCTTCATCAGTTCACTGCCTCCTAACAAGATCTTCACTTAGGAGCTCTAGGCCCTCACCTACCCATTGATCTGAGTAAATCCAACTTGAAAGACAAGTCAGAAGAACCTATCAGGGAGCAAAAGTTTTTAGCTAAACAGGCAGGGCATGGGTGATGTTAAATATGGAGAGTCACTCCAGGACAAAACAGTGTATCTAAAGCTTGTACCTGGATTCTGAGCCGTGAATATCATCTGCCCTCAGTGTGAAAAGAGCCTCAAGCAAAAGTGATGAGGACACTACTGTTTGCTACCTGAGCAGGATCCTCAGCATGTACAAGACGACAATCACAAGCACTAGAGGAGGTGTGCTCATCTTTTTGGCTATGAGGAAATGAGATTAACAAGAGATGACAATTTGTGGGATTAAATAAAACCTGCATAACCCCTGTATTCCTTCCATGAGCAGTGACAACTGGATGGCTTCAGGATTCCAACTTAAGTCGGACAAAAGCAACTAGAAAACTGATACAAGACCACAACACTTACTTCACTCAAGACACATAGTAGTCACCAGCTATAGAAATTCTTTTTCCTTTCTTTTTTCTTGGTCAAAAATTGGAAATAGTGACTCACTAGCTCTGTATCCTACAAATCCTACCCCCTGCAAGGAAGTTTAATCATTCACAGCCACTCCCATCACACTGCAGTCAGTTGAAAAGGCTTCAGCTTTTAAAGGAAACTTGTGATTTTCTTAACATTTTCTTCTCATAGTGAAGTAAGCCATTTAAATCTCTCTACTTTATTACATGCTCCAGTACACCAAGCAGTCTGAACAAGGGGAAATGGATTAGATAAATAGAAATATTTTTGTTATGACCTAATTTAAGGAACTTAAAAATAATATGACTACTTCAAAAACTGCAGGGCATCAAAAGGCTTAAAAATATTGTGGAGACATGAGAGCGCAAGATATCTGGCAAGTATTGATAGAGTAACATTTAACTCGAATGAGAAACAGGAGGCACTCAGAAACACATGGTTACCATTCACATAAATTTATGACCAGGGCATTTCTGTTACTGTAATACTCTTTGTACCAGGAGCCATATGCAATGGCTTGCTCTTTTATGTACAATGTCCGTTTATGTCATATTCCCAAAAATTAAAGAAAGGTTTGAATCTGGAATTTGCTGGCTGCCAGTACAATGGAAGAGATGAAGGTAGTACAGCTTCTGCTCTTTGTAAAAGAAATCAACAGCCCTAGGAGAAGGAATCACGTAGCTTTTACAAACTTCTCAATAAGTGATACAGGAAACGGCTAGGAGACAAAAGTATACCTACCTCATCCTACATCCAATTAACATCAGTCTAGTACAGTTCAAATGTCATCTTTAAGAAAGCTGCCCAATGTTCCATCAAACCAATGAATGCACTGCTTCCTTGATTACCTTAAAAGTTCATTTATGCATTTGCACTAGCGCTGAAACTTCATTAGCATTATAGCCTGTTCTAGAGGACACCTTTGGTAAGCCACCTCCTACTACACACTCAATGGTTTTCTGGTTCCTTGAATAGATTTTTAAAATCAACAGTGCAAAATACGGTCTGAAAAGCAGACACACAATGCCATCTGTATTGCAATTCCCTCATTAGTTTTACAGTTTATATTATCTTCCATATTATATTCCTTCTTACAGAAGCACTTGGACATCACAGCAGTCTGAGTAATAAAACCCCAAATTATAAATAGTAACAACTTCTCCTTATCAGGCAATAAGTGTCCAGGATCCCAAATACGGTGAAGCAATTCGTAAACTGGAGAAATAATGAGTTGTAGGAAAAAATATTCCAACTCCTATCACAAACTGGTTTTCCAGAGGGTGTCCACCTCTACCTGTACACAAAATTCACATTGTTAAGATGTAACGGGAAGAACTCCTCAGCCACATGCTGTTCAGCTCAGTCCTTTGATTCTTGGGTGTGATGCCTGACATCCTCAAGTCATTCTTTACTTCCCGGTTTGCCAGGTTTATGGCTCCTCCTAAAGGTATTACTTCAAGGGAAGAAAAATCCTATACCTAAATCCATAGGAAACACCACTGCCATAACCATAACCATAACCCTAACCCAAGCTTGTTTTACCTCCTGCTGTTCCTTTAAATTCCACTGCATGTATCTGCATCTTTCTCTCATCTCTTCCACTCCATTGTCGTCTCTCTGAGGGTATTGGCCCAATACAGCACTATAAATCCCTGAATTGGGCATCAGTTTGTAGCACATCTACACAAATGTAACACACAAGCATACACCAGCACAATATGTTTCTAGTGCCTTGGTAAGCTCACTCAAAACTAGGTGAGGTATTTCGGCACATCTTTGCACTGCACTATGGAGTCAGGCTCCCTACAGAAGTAGTAATCTTTCTGCTGTTTGCATAAAGCACCTTGTTTAGCATCAAGGCTCAGCAGTGAAGCCCCTAGGCGCTGCACAAGTAAAACCAACAATCACTAGCTATAGAGCCCTCTTGTATATTCCTAAAAAACACAAGTACACTTAGTTGGCTGCTGAGAGAGATGTTTTCCCTTTTCCTGTGATAGAACAACATGTCAGTGTGGTTTGCCACAATAAAACAGGGACAGAAGAGTCACAACACAACACAACTCCGCAGGAGGCCATGCACAGGAGACAGAGCCCAGCCCAACACCTACGAGAACTCCAACCTGAAACTGAAACAGAAAATTCCATGTTTTAATAGCTGATTCCCATTTCTTTACCACAGTGCAGCCATATCCAAAAGCAGCAAGGCTGCAGCTGAGGTTAAACCTAGACAAAAGTTTTCTTATAGTTTCTTCAAAGGGAGATGGTTTATTAAGTCAGAAACATTTTATCCTGTGAGTTGGTGAAACATCAAAAGCACAAAAGCATCATTGTTCCAAAAGAAAGCAAAACATTTTCATGCAATATACTTGTCCCTCCAGCTTCCCTGACCATTGCTTCACCAAGGATGTCACTTTTTCTACCTCTTGCTACTAAAAAGGCTACTTTGGAGAATAACAGTGCATTTTCCAGATGGAACATCTTGTTTTGCTTTTTTGTTTGTTTGCTAAAAAAAAAAACGAAAAGAAAAAAAAAAAAGAAAAAACAAGCCCAACAGCCACCCCAAAATGATAAAAAAAAAAAATTCCACTTGGAAGAAGCATTCTTGGTAGGAAAAAAAAAAAAAAAGTACCTCACGCACACAGACGAAAGATTGTTGGTTGTTTCACTCTGCTGGAATGCTTTACAAAATCACTCACATCCCCATATGGAATAAAATGTCACAGCAGTTCTCGACACTTCACCTATATTTTACAAATACCTCAGTTAAGAGGTCATGTAAATTTTGTTCTCATTTCTTCAGTGTGCTTTGATCTCTCTATAGTATTTTTAAGGCAATTTTCAGATTATAGAGAAAATGAATTCCACTTAAAGGACATGTATTATCATACTGGAGAGTAAAGAGGAAAGGAGAGAAATAAGGTTATGTATTACAGATAACGTTTTCAGAATTTCCTACATGAGTTACAAATTTAATCTCATGAAATTTCAATGGGATTGAGAAGCCCAGTATGACCTAGATGTTGTCCCCATGCTAATTAGGTAAGTACCTGGAACCCCCTCAACACATTAGCTAGAGACTTCCAACCAGGGTTGTGCCTTATTCAAAGAAAATATTAGCCACAGACAATCCCTCTCACCATGTGTGTAAAGCGTAAGGGGATGCAGCATTATCCACGTCACTGGGTGTTACAGACATCACAAATGCACGTCATGGTTTGTCTTACCTGTTTACTCGGGGGTTTTCATGACCACGGTTCAATTCCTACTCAAAGCCACAAAATGGGAAACAAACTTTTTTGGAAGTCAAGGCATTGGGAGAATTTTAAGGGCCTATTCTTTCAATAACTACAATCATCTGAAATTAATAAGTGAAATATTAAAAAGACATTTTCTGTCCAGCTTTCAACATTTGCGGAGATGTCTGCTTTTTTTCCATCAGCAACTGAGCAGCCGATAAATGAGAAGTTCAGGAAGCTTGTAATGTTGCCATGTAAGACATTATCACCCCAAACCTTTAACAGTAGCTTAAGCACACTGTAAACTGACTGCAGTACACTAAAATAGGACAAGAGAGTCAGTATGCATCATTTGTGTAGGACAACACAACAATTCTACACCATTTGTAACCAACTTCTTGCTGCTTGTGTTATGCAATTAATGCCATCCACACTTTAACAAACTTAAAAAAAAAAAAAAAAAAAAAGAGCAAAACCCCCAAAGGCTTCACTGCTTTTCCTAAATGTGATTACCCCTTTGCTCTGTTGTGATAAAGACATTCCTATTGGTATGGATGACCAATGGAGGGTTTACAAATTAATAATTCCCCAAAGCTGCTTTAAAGTTACATTTCACAGATTTTTTTAATTCAAGTTCCATATTAGAAGAGGAGATTAGTGTCACTGTTATAGAGATTACTGCGCATTAGTATAAAGACTTACAGAATTTTGAGTCAGTGCCATTGAAGCACAGCACTCCACTGTATGGGAAACTCTGTTACTGCACTTATAATAGCTCATAATATGTTCAGAAATGCAACAAATCAGAAAAAATCTCATATCTAATTCATCATGTTCATATATTTAAAATAATGAATGCAATGCTTTACAATTATTTGCTCTTCCATAAACATGGTGGTATTTTGATATTTAAGCAAAAAGTCTGCTCTGATTTATTTGCAGATTAAGTTGTATTTTTGTGCTAAATGCTCAGCTACTCTGCCCCACAGACCAAATCATGACATTTGTTCATATATGGTTATTCTCAGATGCGTGGAAGGAAAAAAAAAAAAAACAAAAACCAAAACCCCAAGAAGTTACTCAGTTAAAAGCTCTCTCCATCTGCCTGGAGTTTTATTAATAACTCATCACCATGGTATCACAGCATCTTAAGGAAAATAAAACAGACAGATAGTTGCTAGGCTCTCCAACCTCTAAGGATAAAAGGGAATACTTCTTGAGGAAGAGTGGGAGAAACTGTTTTGGTTTTGTTTCCTTATCACCCTTGAGGGCAAAGCTAAGTCAAGAGATGGGCCTTGTATTGTGTTCTGAAAGCTGCAAGTATTGTGGCCATCACTCAAATCTGTCATCCCTGACCCAATTCTCTGCACTAGCACTCAGATAAAAAAAAAAAAAAAACAACAGAAATCCAAGCTGCCGGACAAAACCTAAGCAAAAGGGAATCGGATGAAGGAATGCATTGCTTCCTTCAGCACTCCCATTTAACCCTCAAAAGGACACTTCAACCACGTCAGTGTTGCCCCCATTCATATTAACCTAAAACGAGCTGTTTGCTGACATGCACTGAACTCTGCCCTGCAGAAGGGGCTCCAGAATCAGCATATGGCACAGGCTTGCCCTCACTGAGCCCCACAGCGTCGTGGTGTAAATGCTTCTGACAGCAATGGTGGGAACCAGGGAACAGTTCAGTGGCAGTTCCTCTACCCAGAAGTCTCAGCTGTTTCCCACAAGTATTTTCAAAATTACTGGGTTTGAGAAGTGCAACCCTTTATCTGTAGCACTCTCCCCATTGACCCCAACAGAGAGGATGTCCCCATGCCTGTGCCAGGTTTGGGCTCTAGATGGAACAGGCAGCCTACATGCACTCATAAACATTATCTGCTTCAGTAAGTTAAGTGAGCTCAAAATATCCTATAACATCTTCAGAATTCTAATATGGAGAAGCATCCAAGTTTAAATGCAGTAAAACACATATGGCAGACAGGGGTTGTTTGCAGTCCTCTCCCCACCCCCCCCTTCAAAAAGCATGTACCACGAGGTTGCTCATGTCCCACTGTTGCCACACTATTATTCCAGGGAAGAATGGGGAGCAAAAGGAAATCCATAAAACCAACATATAGACTGGAGTGTGCTTTCTACTTACAAATAATTACAGTATTGACTAAATTAATTCTAAGGCCAATGAGCATTACAGTCAGAAGTCACCTTTAGTTGGTAAGCTACTCTGCTGCAGTGTCTCATGAGCAGGAAAGCTTTACAGAACCATTATGTCTAGTGCCAGGGAGAGACATCCAGACACGCAAACTATCCAGTCTACCGTCTGCGAGAGGGACAATCGGTGGTTACACCATTTCCTTCCTTACCGCTGTTAAGACGAAAAAGCAAAGAGGGTTACAAAAAAACCATGGGATGTGGCAGATTCATCTCCAGTGCCATCTCTTTAAAGTCCCAGCACTCATTACCTTCTTCACATGTAAGGTTAACACAGCAAAAAGATTGTGCAGCTAAAGGGGGAGAGCAGACAAGAAGCACCAGGGAAGTGCTTTCCCCACTGAAGTGCTGGCATGACATGAAATGCCACAAGCAGCAGGCCTGCCCCGCTCGCTCTGAGACGCTGCTGTAGCTCAACACGCTTCCCTTTCAGAAGGACCCTCACTCCTGTGTGCTGTTTATTCAGTATTTTAGAAGGAAGGAAAATGCCCTTTATCACGTCTTTTTCACGCTCATGTTACTGCATGCTGAAGCAAAAGTCTGTCACCTCTATCTAGTATAAAATGCTGTATTTTGCGTCTCTCAGGTGGCCTCATGTTAAATTTCATACAGTTACAAGAGAAGTTAAGCACAGAAAGAGACTGTTCCCCTTGTCCTTCAGTTGCTTGGCTAATTAGCGCAAGCCACAACAAGCCAGAAAATCCTTTTTGTTTTTTGCTAGACAGTTGTAGCTCTGAGAAGGCAATTATTGCTGCAACATGAAGCTGTGTGCTACTCAGGGTCCTCCTTTTAGGGTGAAAAAAGAAGCAGAAGTCAAGGTAAAAATCTCTGGAAACAAACAAACAAACAAGCAAGCAGGCAATCACCCTGATTTACCCCTGCCTGTCAGGCCGGGTGCATTTTGTCTCTCTCTGTACCCAGAACATATACAACTAATTCTGTTTTCTAGAACTGCAATTGTTGATTGATGAGTCATCTTTCCTGTAAATTTATTTTTTTAAGTGATTTTGGCATTGTTCCTTGAAATTCCTCTCTGGCTATGTAATGGAAATTTTGACCTCACACTCTGGTTTCTTTAACATCACAGATACCCTGATCATGAGTTTAGGAAGACCAAACAGTTGAACAGAGGATGCAATGAAGAAATCCATAGCTTAAAAAGAAAGAAAGCTGTACTAAATAAATTCTCAAGTAAATATTTAGCTGTCGGGCCATTAGGTTACGTTCCTAATAATACAGCAACTCATTTATCATCATTAAGACTTCATGGTGGGAGAGGGTTGCTTCCTTCTTTCCCCTCCCAAAATTGGTCATGTGGCCAAAGCTCTGGCAAGTGAAACTTAGCGTGTATCAAAGTTTATTTTTTTCCTTTTAATTAGCAACTCCCCATATCACGGTTTCGAAACTATACTGCAATTAGTAGTCAGAAAACAAAAAGTAGAAAAACGTAAACCAGAAGAGAGTAGAAAGAAACCAAAAGCACCAAATAATTCATCCATGAGGCAGAATTATTGTATAGGGTAGCATAACTTTTCAGATTGTGAAGGACCTTTCAGCTCCCTATCCTTCCTCCATTTGGAGGCAACGTGGAAAGTACACGGTAGCCCAAGTTTCTCAGATATGCTAAGTTCAAAACACATGATGAAGAGCTTGGAATATTGCACTGCCTTAGTTCCACAAGAAAAATTAGATGGATCGTTATAGCAAGAATCAAAACTGAACACATTTTTGAACTACTGCGATTAATCTAAAATGTCACTTAATAGAAGAAAAACTCCTCAATCCACTCAGTCTGCATTCAACTGGCAGGAAAACCCTGCAGCGCTCAGAAAAAGACGGATGCTCCTAGCACCTGCTGGAGCCTCTAACCAGTAATTACAATCAGTCAGTTACAATCATCATTGTAAGCTAAATCTAAGAAGTGGCACATTCACGACTCACCAAGGCTAAGCCTATTTAAAATGAATTGACATTCATGCTTATCTTCCAAATGTTAAGTGGGATAGCCAAGGGACACTGACAACATGAGCTTCAAAGTATGCATTCTTGGAAAAACTCTACAGGGGATTTCTCAAATGAGAACATCGTTATGGTCTCTGGTAATTCCTCATCGTCATGCCAGAGGGCATCCCATTCCATCCCACCCATGTTTAGCTTGCACCACCAACCAGCTTTCATTCAGGACAACCAAAGGAGAGAGAATATTTGGAAATGAGCTCCACTGCTCCTCCAACCACAAGGCAGCCCACACCAGTCTCTTCACGGGCCTCACTAGACACTGACCAACTTAAATGGCCAACTTAAACTGTGAAGAATGTAGCAAGTTTGAAACTTTGAAAAGAGTCACTGCTTTTCCCCATCAAAGTAGCCATCAACATAGCACTCTGAATGGAAACTGTGCACCCAACAGTAAAGGAGCTCTGCCCACATAGGCTGGGGCGTGTGACTGTGCTGCTGGCACCCCAGACATCCTTACAGCTGCTCTGAAACTCATAGGAATGTCTGTCCTCGGTCTGTTGCTGTGATGGAATAGGTTAATGTGACTTGCACAGGTGTGATGACTGACTGATAAAGCTTCCAAAAATACTTGTGATAAGATATTACTGGGGGGGGGGGTGGTAATAAAAAAAAAAAAAATATCAATGTGTATCAATGTGTAATCACATTCCCAGCTCTTGTTGTAACTTTAATGAAGTTGAGTTCCACCAAAAAAAGCATTTTGGTGGGAGGAGGAGAAGAAAGACAGTCAATTAATTTGTTTTTTACCCTTCCAGCCTCAGCAATCAAACTAACAGCTGGCAAACCCCATCCTTTTGTGGGAAAACAAAACAACAAAAAAAAATATATATGTATCTTCAAATTTCCATGTAGAGAAGGTCTATGAAAAAAACCCCAAACAAACAGCTCAAACTCTCTGAGAATAGGTAACAACTAAATTGTTTCTATATACATTAATGGCTCAGAGATGGCTCTACTAAAATAATGCCTGTGACCTAGGGTGAAATACAGAGGACTTTAATACAAGGTAGTACAGACTCCCTTACATAGTGCCATCAGTGGACACAGGAGAGAATGGACAAAAGCTTTATTATTACACTGATTGATGCAATTTTAAGTAAAGCATTTCCAAATTCTCCAAATCATTCTCTTCAGTTTCACAGGCAAACTTTCACCGATTCAAATGTAAGTCATATACTGGGGGAGCCGGGTGTCCATTCTAGTGACAAACATACAAACATCATAAGCAAAGTTGGGGAGAATATAGGGAAAAAATATTTAGCATCTGTGTAGTTATTTGAGCTGCCAGGGAAACCTCCCCCAGCTGTTCCTAGATGTTACCTCAGCTGCCTCCCTAACCACTATCATGTATGCTCTCCTCATTGAATACTAGTGTTATTAACTGGAACCAACCAGTTGACTTCTGGGAGAAACCTTAATATATCATTTGTAAGCCTGTCGCGTGCCACATCTCTTCTTAGAAGTCGAAAAGCTCAAGAAACGTAACATGCTAAACTTGGTAACAGGTTATGCTAATGGAACAGGAAATAAATACTCTCCTCAGTCTCCTCTCAATCAGGGGAAAATTCAGCAAATATCAGAGCAGCCTCATTTTCACGCATTAGTAGTATTTTTCAATTGATTGTGTGAAGCAACATTTTAAACACTTGCATCCACCTCATAAATAATGTTGCATGTCTAGGGGAACTATCAACACAATCACTAAAATATCTGAGGTCTGTAGTTAAGTAGAGAAGGAGAAGAGTAGCTGGGCCAGACGTTCCTGACACTGAAAATGAGAAGGGTTTGGGCACAGGGTAGAGGAGAGAGAGAAATATGTTCCTCTTCCCAGTGCTATGATTATGTTATGTATAGGTGTACCCGATTTAACTTGGGTAACAATCCATGAAAACATGACAGCTGAAACCATCAGAAACCAACAGCAAAAACATGTCAGAAAGCACTCTACTGTCCGTAAAATAAATTTATGTTGACTTCATTTTCATCCTCGTTAATCTCCCTCTGCATCAAAGCCACTAACAATAGACATTCATGGGCTGGTGGGAGAGGAAGGGATACCTCTCGCCCTGGGAGAAAAGGGGAATACACAGCCCGGGATCCTGAGTGGGACCCAGCCCGAAGAGGAGAAGAGTAGGTGGCCCAGAGGATGGCCTGACACTGACAAGGAGAAGGGTTTGGGCAACACAGAGAAGAACAACATGTTTCTACTAAGATACTATGAGTAGTATCAAGAAGGAAAAATAAATAGGGAAGGGGCGAGTTGTCAAACTGTATCTCAACCTCAAATGTAAATAGCTTTCAATTTACACAGAGCATTAACGAAAGGTGATGGTCTATGCTCAATGCTCAATGAAACACACCCATCGTGCACATTTCAAATGAAGCGTTAACTGTTTTGAGAAATCAGCTTCAAATATCTATAGTTTAAAAAAAAAAAAAAAAACACCAAAAACCAAACAACAAAACCTTCTAAATTTCTTAACAATTGCTGTCTGAAAACTGTTCTTTCCTCTCATACAAGACATTGCTTCTGAACTAATGTTTCATTTAACCCACCTTTGTAAAGCATTCTCAACATCCTAGAAGAGCTCCTTTTTAAGGAGATACACTACCCACAAAAAGTAATTTGAAAAAAACTGTAATTACATGATTGAATAACCTGAAATTCTCAAGTTATTTAACATATAGGAAATAAAATCATCTATCCAAAAGCATTCTGGAAAGTGAAGGTATTTCTCAAAAACATAAGGACTGAAATAGCAACAGAAATGTTCCACGTAAATTAACAGAGTTAAAGAGGCAAAAGGGAAGAAAACCCATCATTATTAAATGCACCTTTTTATTAGGGAGACTAAAATCCTTCACAAGGCTTTCCTCATATACCCAGTACTGAAATGATCTTCAGTTGTTCATCTACCGAAAATCCCCTCGGCCTATCACCACTCTTGTAGGCAGGATTTGATTACCCTTAGGAACAGTGAAAGTGTTGCACTTCTATTCATCGGGGGGAGGGGAAGAAAAAAGACCACACAAATAAAAACTTTTTATCCTAATGTTTTCTATTCTGGAATTTTAGAAATTATCCTAAGCTGCAGTTTACATATAAGCAATATACAGTATCTGTGTATGATCTAAAAAAGCCCAAAAGGAAGTATCTTTGTAAGACTGTTAGTGTAGTCCAGTTCATCTATTATTCTCAATGATTGTTATTTGTAAAATGCATAAGGAAGTAATAATTAATTATTCCCAACTCTCTCAAGTTATTCTCCAGACTTATTTACTTTCAGCCCAAACAATTTTTCTAGTTATTTTCTAGGTATGTTGCACTGCACTATTCTATGTAATGCAGAGAAAAATACAATCAAGACATCAAAAAAGCAAGAAATGTACAGATCCATGTCACTACTATGCTCCAGCTGATACACTGGGTGACCCTGAGCAAATCACTTAGCCACATTCCCACCAAAAATGGAGAAGGCTCCAAACTCTGAAAAATGACTGTCAGACCAAAAAATGTTTACAGAGCAGCTTGCAATCATCAAACAGAGGGCTCTGCAAATGGAAAGTATTACAGCATATGCTATGTTCTAGCCATGAGTTTTAAAAAAAAAAGAAAACACCACCAAAAAAAAGATTCTTTACAATCATGACTAGGCACATATGTTCCAAACAGAACTGAAACGCCTGTTTCTTAGGTATAACTCTTTGATTTTTTCATTACTTATAGTTGATAAAGACTGGGTCTAGAAATAAGAAAAATAAATCAGAAGTTCATACATACAGGATTACATGAAAGCTGTTGAAATACTTCACAAATGGCAGGCACAACAAGGTTCTGGGAAAGAGACAGTATCTACTACTGGATTTAATTGCTGTAGCTAAAAGTCCGACTTACAGGTACCAAAGCCCTTCTTCAGTCACCTTTGTAAAGTAAGAGATGAAAGGAAAAGAAGCACTTTTCATAAAAGGGTGAGACACAGAAGGGAAAAAGCAACCTGTGTCAGCTCAGGATGCAACGAAGCGCACACAAACCCTTGATTTGACAGATGGAATGAGAAGCCCCTGCTTTTGATTTGCACACGAGAAATCAAGAGATGTTGGTGTTTATTTGCAGGAAGGGAGGGTCTCACCATTTGAAAGGAACCCAGCAAATATTTTTTTTCCTCCTCCTGCTCAGGCTGGCTGGTAAAATTTGGATGAAAGCGCAAAGAAA
>NW_009649982.1:1321016-1353044 GCF_000708025.1 Charadrius vociferus
CACATGGAGAAGGCTGAGGCAGAGTTTGCATTAGCTTCTTCTGCGACGTATCAGTTCCAAGTGCAAAGACTCAGCAGTAGGAACAACGAGAACTTTAACGCAGATGGAGGCTCAAGCTGTAAGTGTATGACAATTTATTGATAAAAGCAAATCCTGTTTTATAGCATACACTGGCCAGTGTTAACTGCCAGCAATTCATTATGGCTATGAACAACACTAGCTAAGACAAGCATATGGCGGAAAAAAAAATACAACATGATTAGTCACTGTACAGGAAATAAGAGACAAAGATACAAGTCACAATTTTGTCTTCAACATCTACACGAAGTAGGGGTACTCAGGTTTTCGGGTATCTACTAAAGGAACCCCCTGAGATTATTTATATTTTTAGAGGGTCACTTCTCCATTTGATTCTCATGCTTTAAACCAAGCAAACAGGCCAATAAAAACTAAGAAAAAGTGATTAGGAAGTGTAAGAGAAGGGTATAGACATTTCATTATCCTTGTTTATGCTCCTCTTCTCACCTGCCTCCGCGTGAAAGAATCACACAAAACAAAGGAAGAAATACACTTACTGATTACAAAGGCGCTGCATAAAACCAACTCAACACACACTATTTCCAAATGCATAGCATAAGCAAAGCAAAAGCCTACTATATTTCCCATAATTATCTTTTTCTTAAAAAAACCCACCAAAACAACAACAACAAAACCCCAACCATCTATACCCTTCATTCAATGTGTAAATCTAAATAGACAGAGAACGGAAATAAGCATTTTCCCTCCACATGTCAAATTCATGATTAGTCTAAACAATTAAAAGCATCAGAGTGCCTAATACCCATTGGTTTCTCCAAGCATTCATCCATACTGCACGTCTGGCAGTGGTTTCAAAGAAAATCTGGATGAAGTAACATGATTCAGATGTGAAAAGACTGACAATAAACAGCATTTTTCGTACCGCTCAGTCATAAAACAGCAAGCTTTAGTACTGCATGTCCACATTAGGAAAAATGAAACTGTTTCTTCCGAGAACGACATGCTGGGTGTTTGACCCATGTGCCCTGCAGTGAAAACCAGGGGAAATTTGTTTCTCTGATTTCCCTTGTTCCATCAACATTTAAAAGCAGCCATAAATAATACAGTATAATTACTAAAAAATCCCGAATTTTCTTTTTAAAATCTTATAGAAATATTTTTTCAATTAATTACCCACTTTTGCCATTTTTAATAAAGCCATTTTATCACGTTGTTCTTCTTAAAGAATAATGCTTACAGAAGAACTTCAAACAAAACCATAAAAGGCTTTTCTCCAAGATCACTAAGCAGATCAAATGGCCTCTGATTAATGCAAAAGCCATTCACTGCAAGCATGTCACGATGCTAACATAAATGGTAGGCCTACCCATGGTAAGGAGGCAGCTACAGAGCTCTGTGAAGAAAACATGAAGCACAGTGACTTCTTCCACATTTCATAAGGGCCTTCTTTCAGGTCTCTACAGGCAAGGGTCTTTTGGTAGTTTCCATAACCACCAATTCTTCTATAAAAGGGATAAAAGAACAAGCATAGGAATGGAACTCACCACATTTCTGGAGTTTTCTAGGCTATGGTGGACAAATTAACTTATCCTGCTGTACAAGAAGCTTCTCAAATTCAAGTACATGACACAACATACCACTAGCAGATGGTGATTATAAAATGTGTACGAGGGAGGCTTGGGTGTGCTTAGTCATGCTGTTCACAAGAAAAGACAGATTATTATGGATATGTTGCCACAATGATGCATAATTTCCAAAATTCAAAGCTGAAAATAGATTTCAGAATAGAATTTGAGCAGAATTGCTGAAAACAGCAAGATGTGGCAAAAGAAAAAAGTACGTAACTGTATGCTTGCCTCGTTCCTGTAATCTTTCTGTGGCTAACTGCTACAGCTAGAGACGAGATACAGAGCTAGATGGACGCTGGTCCGACACAATACATCTGCTCCTCAGCGCTCAGGAGAAGCCAGATAGAAAGAAGTGATAGTCTTTCTTAGACAGCTTAATCATGTTACTGATGGTGTGATCTTTTTATTACTTAATTATTTAATAGAAGCTCTTTTATTGTTAATGGATGTGGTTTATGCAAATCTTATCCACTACAGATACAGATTTATAAATTACTGTAAATTACAGTGCTGTAATTGGACAGTGTTGACATGAAACTTGAGTAGTTTAGGAACTTCCAGAGGCATGATGCCTGGAGCCAAAGTTTAATTTCAGCTCTGAAGCAGATTCCTTCTGCACCTTTAGGCTACTCATCTCCATTTCCTTCTCTCTAAACATGCCTCCCAGGATGGTGCTGGAGGTTTAACAAATGAATGTGAATCATCTTAGCATTGCCTCCTGAATTCCAGATGTAACCAATAATGAGCCGAAGTTTTACTCAGGCAAAACTGTAGCAGCATTTGAAGAAAAGCATACCTTCCACTATGCCAGTCACAATTGGTCTCGCAAAACATCAAAACCAAAGCTGTGCTATTTTTAATCTCTGCCAACAAGTGCAGTAGTCTGCCTCTAAGCTTTCATAGAGCCTGCACTCTGACCTGTGGCATCACGGCTTCTCTGCTAACCACGCTCAAGTTAGCAGACTAAGATGCCACTAAGCTATGCGTACCTGCCTTCTCAACCTGCAGATGCAGAGCAGACACTATCCCTGGTTGTGAGCATGCACCCACTGCCAGGAGTCACCTCTCCTCAGAGGATAGGTCTCCTCTTTCCCACCCACTGCCACAAGGCAGGTCAACACTCCTCAGGCTAGCTGAGCTGCTTGCATGATCACTCCCTAATCATTTCCACCCAAGACAGGTTAGCACAGATGAGCTCCTTCAGCTTTTTTGGTTGAGTCTGCTCAAGCAAACAGGCCAGAGAACAATTGCAGCTGAGAAAGCGGGAACGAGGGGGTAGAGGAATATCACAAGAGATGTGTGGTAAGTTCTTGTATGTGACCACCATATCGTTAAGCAATGCCAAGGGATTTGTTCAAATCATGCGGCTGCCAGATGCATTCCTCCTGTGCCTTCATGTAATTCACGACTTCACATTCATGAGACTGACTCCCTGTGCACCAGATTTGCTCACCTCTATCTCTCTGTTCAAGTACTTTTGTACACTGTGATCCCAGTTGTTTTTTGGCACCAGTATCAAGAAACAATGTCAGGCACGTGTTACTGAAGAGACTATTTTTTTGATGTGACACTAAACAGCTTTACATTGTAGAGCAAAAGGAAAAGGAAGCTACTGGAAGTACTGTAACTGGAAAGTGCCATTACTTTCCATCTGGTGACCTCCTGGCAATTCTAGAGGTATCACAACAGGCACCTTCCTGTCCCACCTCCCTGTTTAGTTTCTCATTACAGTCATCATCACACTCTTATCTTGTCTGGCCATTAGGATCACCTCATCATACGCTGCAGGCTAAAGAGCCTCAGTGAGTAATTTTAGACCTATAACTTCAGAGTTGTGAGACAGCTTGTGGGTGAATGTCCAGTATTAATGACAAGACGGTGATGGAGAAGCTGTTATGCATCTCAGAAGCAAGCTGTTCCTCTAAGTTCCAAGACCAATTTCAGCAAGTAAATGTCAGGAAAAGATGTGCCAAAAAAAAAAAAAAATTAAACCTACATCAGTCATTTATTACACAGAAAAGAATTAAACTGCTGTCAGTCATAAGTTCCTTACGCTCTGACTATTTCTGTTTAAGTATGAAGTATATTGCCAGATCCATTAAAGAAAGTGAGGGCAAAACCAATGCATGTGGATGCACACACACAGCAGACGACAGTCACTCAAATCTCATGGCAAGATCCATTTCAACTACCTGCGACTTACCATCCCGGAAAGAAATTATATTCAGACATTGTGATGGATATAAAAAAAGAGACATGTATTTGCTGTTAATGCAAGACAAAACATGAGCATCTCATCGTCAAATTATCTGAAATCTGCCACTGAAATTTCATCAAAACAAGACAGGTGGTCTGCTTGTCACCAAAAGCTGGCTGTTCTCAGAGATTTCAGCCACTGTGAAAAGCTTCTCAGGGTTACAATCAACAAGAGATTGAAACTACTGAATGTTAAACTTGATTGTAACCTAGTATCACTAGAAATTTAATAAAGACATTACAGGCCCCCTGTTACTGACTGCAAACGAGAGACCTGGATACTCAAAGGATTAAGGCTTTCATCTCATTCAAAATGGTTAAATTTGTTTTCAGTTGGCAACCTTGCCAGGTCAAACCAAGCAAACTAATATGTATTTTTTTTAAACTGAACTCAGACATCAAATCTTTCCACTATACATACCATTTGTTAGCAAACTCACACATACTTTCCATCCATTTATGTTCACTGGCATCGAAGCAGAGACCGAGCATGAACTCCTTTCCCCTTTCCCCCCCAAGCAGCATTCTCTCCAACCTTCATTAGCTAAACCGAAACTAGTTATAGGATGACTTCAAGCAGTTACACATCTAAACCCAATATGTTAGTCAACAACTGATTATATTAAAAACGTGATACTCATTTGGGAATACACTTATAAAAAAAAACTAAGAAATCCCATGGCTTTTTATGAGTCTTTTGAGCTGTAATCTAGTCTATATACACAATTTATAGCATAGAAACTGAGTCAGCTGCTATGTAATCAAGGCTCCTCATGAGAAGTATAGCTTTGCAATGACTCAATGTGCATTGTTCTCAACCTACACGAGTCTGAAACACTGCAGTCATTACCAAGGGCAGTTCACCTTGTCTTCCCTCTAAAAACCACAGGAAGACATTTTCACCTTCCCCTCCCAGTCAGAAAAATTTTCCTTATTGCTCTATGAGAAATGAAGTTTGCTTTTCTCTGCCACAGCTACTGCGTCCCAACTCCCACCTTTTGACACCTACTGGTAATTAAGCATCTCCAGTATAAGTGCAAGACCTCCATGCCTTTTTTCTTCTTCCCTTCCCAGTTTGCTCTCAGGCTCCGTCCCAGCATAAAGTAGTCTTGACGCCTCCACAGAAAGACTCCCCCTGCCCTGAAATGCCTGGTCTTTTCTTAACATGCTAGAAGAGTTTGGCAGGAGAGAATATACTCTGACCCAACTTTGAGTCCTCCCTTCCTCCCCACCCTGCTGTGTATTGTCCCTTTGCCCGCAAGTCCGGAGCAGGGATGCTGGCAGGAAGGGATGCTGCTCACTTCTGCAGAAGTGAGACCTCGTCTCTACAGAAATGCAGAAACCTTCCTGTGAAAAGCCTTCCCTTTGCATTTGGAACAGACCTGGGTTTAAGTAAAGGCAAATTTTCCTATTCAAGTGGGAAATGAGCAGAAAATGCAACACACATGAGTGAAAACTCATGTGCGTGAGAGTTCCTGTTCCTAGTAAATAATTATTACCTGCAGTAACAGGCAGTGCAGATCCTGCTTCTCTCTTCCCCCCCCCCCCCCCCCCCCCAGCCACAAACCCCACGCAGCGCAATACCAATGCTTCTTTGTCTTCAATTACAGCATCAAAAGAAAACTAAGACCTTTTAGAGACATAAATGAAGCGTTCCTGCTCTGGAATGGCATCAACATCTGGACACCTGGCAAAACATAGTTCAATACCTACTGTACCTATTTCTCAACCTCTGTGACAGCAAGCATGAATATTCTTGCCTTTCTTCTTATTTACCATCAACATTTAAAGCCAAGAGTGTTGAGAAGTCCATTTCAATGGTTTTTGTTCTGGTTACATTACAACAAATTGCTTTGATCTGGGGGAGGAAGGAGGAGGGAAGCAGAGAACATCTTAAGTTCACAAAGCCAAAAGCCAAGATGCACAAAACTGAAACATTCCAAAGTTAAAAATAATCGTCTTTAAACTGCAAGAGCAGAGCTGTAATTTTGAGCAGTACAGCATGACATCATGGTTTATATGGGGCCAGCTCAATAAATCAAACCATGCCTAATTAGAGATCCTACTGCAAATCTACATTATTTGGACAAATAATTAAAACAGGACAGTCCATAACACAAGCCGGATCTGTTTACCAAAATATGTTCTTTTTAAACTTTTAGGTTCACTACTGCTTACAAAGCTTTCACATTTAGTAAATTATAGACCCCTAAGCTTTTAGTTTAGGCTGACTTCACTTTCAAGGAATTCTTCAATTAACTTTACGTTGCTTTAAGCTCTTCATCCAACGAGAAAACAATCTGTGGTTTCTTACTTCTTCCAGTGCCAATGGCTGCCCTCCACGTTTGACTTGCAGACTTACTGTCTTTTTAGAGCCAGGGTCTGTTTGTGTAAAACCAGCCTAGTTGTCATAGCATTTTGACAAGTCCTCTGTAAAAGGAGAACAAAACTTTGTGGTGGGTAAACTGCTACAAATAATGAAGGTTGTTCTCACAATCTCAACAGACGAGTGCCAAATTTAAGGAACACTCAGCAATAAGCCCGGAGCTGAAAACGCTGAGTACCTGAGTTGCCCTTCTTTCCTACCTACCCCAATTTTTAATTTTCCAACTTCTACTTTTATCTTCTCAGATTTTTTTCTAAAATGTGTGCTTTTTCTCAAATCTAAAAACTATGACATGCTTAAACACTTACAGCCTAAAAACCCTCAGTGCTATCAAACATTACCATCCGTAGATGGTCAGGACGCCTCTGGAATTGTTGGAAACGCTGTGGGGACTTTGACTATCAGTTACTGGGTAGATAATGTTAAATCAAGAGCCAAAGAGCTTAATAAAAATCATGAGCTGAACAAAAGGGACAGGATTAATTCCTAAACTGCACATTTTTCCTCCTAGAGCTTGAGATATTTGTATGTAATTTTTTAATCTCAGACTAAAGAAAGGGGGATAGTGGTCAGTTCTCCTCCCTTTTCCCTTCTGATATTTGACTTGCCAAATGCAGCAACATACAGAGGATTAGAATAACTGTAAAGGCAACGACTGAGGAGCAAAATGTTTGACACTGTCAACAAAACAGGACTACACAAAAATGAGAGGTATGTCTATTAGCACAGTATTGTGTTGTCCAAATAATTTTCTTCTATAAAATGGTAACAAAACACAGATAAGGAGAAAGTATCATTCACTTCTTACTACACAGATTTTAGATAAAATAATCCAAAGGGTTTTAAAGGAATCAAACCGCATTAAATATTATAAACATTGTTATGCAGCGCATATAAAGACATGGCAAATGTACCTCCCTCAACCACAGCCACCATGATCAGTGTATCCTTAAACAGGAACGCATTTTTCAGACCTCCATTTGAATTCTTTGTTACAATAAAAATGCATCAAACTTGCAAATTAAGAATTTTTAATATTTTGCTATTTAAGACTGTCTTTGTGGACAGAAATATTATGATGGTCCTTTGTTAAGTGCAAGCATTTGGAGCCATAGCCATTACAATTCCCTTACATTCTCAGTGTGCAGCAACAGATTTCTCAGGGAAAAAAAAACCCTGTAACTATTTGGACCTACTTCTGAAAGCAACAGTGAAAATTAAGAGAGCAGCCTTTCCAAAGAAGTATCTATTTTTGCAATGTGTGCTTTTAAAACACAATGCTTACGGAATGAAATACTTCAGTTCTCTTGTGTAAACTTGTACAGATTGTTTGCTATTGATCTTTTGAGTCATATTTTGGCAGTAAACTGGTATCCTTGTAGAAAATATAAGTAGTACAGACCAAGTGATGTAATCTACATCTATATTTAACTCTTTTACTTTTTCTTTTAAAAAAAAAAAATATAGAAGAAAGCTCAGGAAAGGATATGAAAATCAAAGACAGGTGAAACAAAAAAACCCCAACCTAGAATATTTGTAGTTAAATTTATACTTCAAAATAAATAATCTGGACTCCATACTTCTTTTTTTTTTTTTTTTTTCCCCAGATTATAAGACTGGTGAAAATGAAAACTTTCAGAAGAGATAAATTGTTTGTTTGTAGGAACATGGCTCTTTTAAGTCACAGGACAGAATTCAGATGAAAGTAGGTAGTGTTTCTACCTGTCATTAAGATGCAAGACTATAAACTACTTTCTTAACTGAATGACATGAAGTGACTTTATAAAACCAGGGCAAAAACTTATCTCAAGGAAGTGAAATCTACATTTTTTGCACAGCGGATTCTTCTTTCCTCCCTGCCCCCAAGCTACTGTCTATTCAGGGAGGGGAAAAAAAAAAAAAAAAAAGAAGAAAAAAGAAAATTGCACTGTAGCGAGGTCATCCATACAGCCCAGGCTTGTGCTGCGCGTGCAATACATGTACATGCACTGCATGCTGATGTAACGTTCGTTGTGGCCCAGAGCAGGTGCCACAATGTCCGGGTTTCTGGTCCTTTGTGGAGTACATAACACTGCATGGCAGTTTGGACAGAAGCAGGAAGGGTCTATGGAGAAGGGTAGCTGACAGAGGGAAACTAATGCAATGCTTTTGACTGGCAATTAAAGCTTTGCTCAGCCTCAAACTCTCAAACCGGGTAAGTCATTAACCAACAAAAGAGACTGTCAGGAAAGGATAACAGTGAGCGAGAGAGAGCATGAGCAAGAGCAAGAGTACGTGCAGGAGAGGGAACACTTGTGCTTCCCCCTTTCCTCCTCTCAGGCTTCTTCTGTCAACTGAGAACCACTACCCAAGAGCTTGAGTCTCTGCAAAGTCTGGTTACCCCAAAAATAAGAATACGGTCAAGGCCAATATGTAGAAAACAACTGGAGGAATATTACCCTTTACATCCTAGGTCAGTGTTTTCTTACCTCTCTGAAGCAGGTACTCACTGATGCCAGCTTTTTCATACCTTTTCTTTACTCCTTATGCCACCAGTGTCACTGTCATTCCCTTCCTTGTCACATTGCCTCCCACCTCCTCCTCATTGCCACCCGGGAACCATTTGTGTGAGGAGTGCTCAAGATGAGAATGAACACCATGCACCCATTTCTGGGCAACTACAAGCTTTGTCTCATGGAATAAAGCATCCTGAACTCTGGCTTTCATTTGAGAGCATCCCTAATTGCCTTTCAGATGGAATGGCAAGGAAGGAGCATATTTAAGCTTCGAAAAAAATAAAATCCACACAAATTGCATTGACTTTATTAGAAGCTGAAACCCACGTAAAATCTCTTTGAATAATAAGCAAGAGATTTTTGCCTCACATTACACAAAGGATCAGACTGGATGGCTACAGAAGCCTCACAAAGGTCCTTCTGACTAAAGTTGTGACAGTACAGATGCCAGACAATTTTAAAGATCAGGATTATTTCCCAGTATGAATTACACTATTTTTGTTTTAGTTTTGGTCTTCTAAAACCAGACAAAACCCAAAGGAATATTATGCACACAGCATCCCAGACCCTGCCTTTAGATACTGTCCAAATGACCCACTACTTTGACCAAGGAGATAGCAATACCTCTGTTTCCATTAAGAATCACAGGATTCAAATTGTTGATTTCCAGCATTACCTCATACCCCGGCCTCTCACTGGTCAATTAAAACTGTACACATATAGGAAAAAGAACAAAAAAGCAGAACTGCAATACTACGAATCAAGACTGTCCCTGATAAAAGAAATGGACTGCTGTTCTCAACTCCTTTCCATAGGTTGATTGTGAATTGTAACCAGACAAGATCTCCTTTTTCAAGCTTCCAGCAACTGGCAAACATATCTAATGCACAGGAAGTCATATTTATAGTTGCATTACTCTCCACAATATACCAATTCTCTCATAATCAGAAGTTGTCTCTAGGCCCGCTAAATGAAAGATCTTTTTCCTTGGGATTGCAGTCTTTTAACAGGAAGCTTCCAAATCTACAGTTAGTAAAGGCTGTGGAAGGGAAAACACAGTACAGTGCAGCCCCCACATCATTATTAGGCAGTAAAGCCATATCAGACCTTGGTTTTATTAAAAAAAACCCAAACAACTCTGGAATCCTGGTCTTGCAACTTGTATTAATTATGCTGTTGAACCATCATTTAATTTACAATGTATGTTTAACTTACCTACTTTTTGCTATCAAGCTTTAAATTCTTCTTGGGTATAGATAAATAAAGAGCTTACTACTACATAAGCTTTGATATATGCTTGGGCTGGGCCTTTGAGCATGCAGATATTCCACATGAAATCTGAAGCAGCGTACTCTGCTTCATTAAAGGACAACCTATTTCAAACTTCTTCAAACTACTGCAGGTGACAGTTAATAACTTGCTTGTGCGTTTGTACTCTCACATTGCATATAGAAAATTATTAGGAAAAAACCCAAACATCTACTTGAAATTTTCAAATTCTCTTCCAGCAACCATATCGGAGTATTTAAAAGGGCACAGTAGCAGCCTTGGCCAAGGATTCCCCCTCCTCCCTTACATACAAAGAAAAATACCACAATTTTTTTTAAGGAAGATAGAAAAAGAAATCAATACTTTACCAAAGGAGAAATTCTTCAAAAGCAAAAAAAAAAAATCACAGCAAAAGTCATTCTTACCTAAAATTCAAAGAAAAGAGAGAGACTAAAATAAGATTAAGAATCATCCCTTGGAGCATTGCATTGTCAAAACACAAAGAATTCCCAAACAATATTTTACAGACATCATGACAGTGTGGAACAAATCTAAAGAAAACAAGCTACACCAGAACAGGAAATTGCAATTTCTTTGAAACAATAATTAACCTTAAGAAGGAAACCACTACTAATACAAACAAACAAGTAATAAAGGAAACCGTTTTACCACAGGGAAACCTGTCTTAAAGCAGCGGAACAAGGAAATATAAAAGAGTTTGACAGAAGTGACAAGTCTCTACAGAAAATCGGAGCAAATCTGTAATAAAGATTCATGCACACGCAGATTTCAAATAGGTCATCTTCAGGGTTTCAAAGAGAAAGCTGGACAAGAGAAATCCAGTAACTTTTAAACAGAGGACTCAAATTTAAACTGAATGTAATATCATACTGCTGGCACTTAACACATAATCACGAGGACTTTGAAGGATATCTAGCAGGCTATATTGATTTTATAATCATAGCTTTCAATGCCCAATCCTTGTCATTTATAAATAACTACAGTTATAGTAAGCATCTTGGTGATTATTTCATTATCTTAAATAGGAATCAGAAATGGAAAAAGATGAAAAATGAGAAACTTGAACTTTTTTCCAACAGAAGATGACAATTTCGGGATTTTTCATGAAAAACATGCATACAAAATTGAAAATACGTCTAATTTTCAGAATTTAAAAGCATTACTTTTTACATAAAACATTCTCAAATATGAAGTATTAATTTTTGCTTCCTTTTATTGCTTGCAATTCTTAAATAGTTGCAAATGAGGATCAGTCCTCTTGTATTTACTGATATTCCAGTGGGAGAAAATAAGTTCATAGGGGTGTAAGAAAGCTGTAACTAAAATAAATACTAAAAACAGAAACAATTTTTATTTCAGATGTTAAGTCAACTATCTGCAAGTAACAGCATTTCAGACTGTCCTTATTTGTTCTTGTTTATTACACTGGTGCCCTTTGTGGTTTCTAGTATTTTGGCAACTGGAACATACAGAGTAAAGCTAGCAACACAACAAAAGTTTAGCAAAGGCAACCATAATTTGATTTAAAAACCCAACACAGGATAAAGCAAGCAGGTCTACTGACAGTGGAACCAATGTGCTTTGCCTTCCTATGAATGTGTTCTATGGGGATTTGAAAAACCTTCAGTAGGTCCACAAGCTCACATCAAGATTTCTCTCTTGTACCTGGGAAGCCATTCTCATGAAATTTATTGAAACCTATTATCATAAAAATCTGTTTTGCAACTGATCCATCCCCATCACTTGGAATGACTGACAGACAGACAGGTAAAAAGTCCTTCTTCCCTAGAAGAACAAGCCAATGAGAGAATACAACTTCCAGTACTTTTACATAGATTCATTCCATTTTCACAAAATGGCATTTAACTAAGAAAAAGAACTTTCCTGCTGTCTGAGAACCAGCTTCTTAACACTATAGCAGTGTTAAGTTTTGTGACTTCCCGTTATCTTTTACACACATTTAGGAGGATCACTACAAAAGAAAAACCTTTCTACGATGCTAAAACAGATCCATGGTCAGCAAATTTCAATATTTACCTAAAAGGAGATTTTAGTAAAGTCAGAAATGGAAAATATTTGTTATGAAGATCTGAAACACAAATACACCACCTGTGCCTCATCACCCTCACAAAGTGAGTTTTTTCCTATCTCTCCTAAAGGGATTTGGGAAATGGAAATTTCCAAAGCTAGACAAATGGCAGAAAATAACATGTACAAATTAAGAATGTCACAGAGTTATACTCAGGAAGCTTAAGAGATTATCTCTGGAAACACCTTCTCAAATGGAAAAGTGGTGGCAGCAGCTGCCATGGGAGACGAGGGAAAGTCAGGCCTCTCTGAAAACAAGACAAACCCCCCAATTCCCAGGAGGAAACTTAAGAGCAAGAATGAAGGAAGATTGTTGATGGGTAAATTAGGCACTTTTCTCATGCTGTTAAACAAAAGAGCCAACAGTACATTCAGAAACCCTCTGCATTACCCTGTAGCTATCTACTCACTTGAGCTCACCAAAGGCTCCCAGGTAGCTAAGCAGCAAGCCAGAAAGCTCAGCATTGTCAGCATTGTCAGCCCCCTGCAAGGGGCTGTTTTAAGATACAGGCAGACCACCAATCGCCCAGGAACAAAGGCTTTGCCTCCATGAAAGACATGACAGAGGTAGAGTCTCAAAAGAACTGAAAGAAACCCCAAGGCAGAGATGGTGTCTGGGCCCTTCTCAAAAGCCAGAGGAGCCAAAGAAAGGCTCCCGGCACAGACCTCTAATTGCTGTTCCACTGCATTGTGAGCATGAACTATCGCTCTTTGACAGGTGATGCTTTCAGGGCACAAACTTTGACCATCATAGCTACTCCCAAGATCAGAATTGTCTTCAGTTCCACGTGTTCTAGTCCTTCCCCCCCCCCCCCCCCCCCCCACCTCCCGAGATTCCCCATATCTTTCTGGTATCTTGTAAGGAGAGATTGCTCAACTGACGAATGGATACCAAGAACATTCAAAAGCTGAAAGTAGATTTGAAGAAGCATTTCTGTGTACTTCCCCTGGAAGATAAGGCATCAACACCCAACTTAAAGAGTTTGCTGTAGGCTTCCTGTAGTCCTGGTATGACTAACATACTCAGGTATCTTTTACACCAGAAAAGGTTACAGGAAGAAAGGCATAAACAAAAAAACCCCAACCAAACAAACAACTAAATCTTCACTGTTTTAGAGACTTTTTCTGAATATGTAGGACTCTAATGTTGGCCTTTTGCATCCCCCTATTCACGTTGATCTTTGGCCAAATATAGGATAATAACTACTGTAATACCAAAAAGATGATACAAAGCATTTGGAGAAAGCTCCCTAGCTGCACAAACGGTGACCTGCAGTGTTAGCAGACAAGCTGGCTGAAGCTTGACAACACACCACAAATGCCAACCAAAGAAAAGCATGTGTAAAAGTCACATTAATCCTCAGGTAGCTCTAGATTGAAGTACTCCAATAAAAAAGACTATGAACTATAGTTCTGGCCATCTAACCCACTTAGTTATTTTGGCTTGGTACACTTGTTATCAGGCCACCTGAGCCAGGACACTGCTGTTAACATCTGTTTCCTGCCACTTGGGCCCTTCCTCAATCAGAGCTTCCATTGGACTCAGGAGTCTGACCGAGCCAAGGAGCTGGACGGAGCTCGCTCTCTCTCGGCAGACCATTTGCTGCTTTGAGCCGCAAAAGGCAACTTCAACTTGACATGCACTGGAAGGCAGGCAATGTCCTGCAGGAGAAAGGAAGGTAAAGGGTTTACCGAAGTCGTTTAAAAAGTTTCTTTTTCACTTCTACTTTATTCAGTGCCTTTCAATGTTGAAAAAATAAACTTTTAAGCTTTGTTTGATTCATTTTCTAGTTGAAAATGCATGAGAAGTAGGGTTTAGATGAAAAGCAAAAAATCAGTTCTACAGCCAAGGCACTGGCTATTTAGCCAGAAGAAAACAAAAGCCAGTAATACCATTTCATTGCTCAAGCTGAAAGACAGATTCTAGATACACAGCTTACATAAAGGCACGTGTCAAACAATATGCTTGAGTTTTTCTTAAAGACTGACTCATTGAATAAAATCTATGTTACTCTTTTATGTAAACAGTTCCTTTAAAAGCAGCAAAATTAAATACAGGCAACATTAAGCTGGACATGAACTTCTGCCATCCCCATTCAGGCATGTTGGTAATTACAATCATTAACTCCGTTAGCATATACTGCAATGTATACAAAGTGTGCCGCATGTTGCATTAGAGAGGTGTTTGTTTTGGTTGTTTTTTTTTTTTTTTTTTAAGTTTTTTAATGGTGTGTTTACATTAAGAATTTACTCATCTGCTGCATCTTTTGAGACTAGCAGATCATAGGATGAATTTATTTTCCTTCAAGATACGTTTGCAAGTTGTAATCAGGAAATGCATAAAGATTTTATCTCAGGCATCACTATGGCCTTTATTAGAAGTAGTTGAGAGGTATGCCTTATAGAAATAAGCTGGGTTTTTTTTCTGGCTAATTATTGACTTTGACCATTTTTTTCTCTTAAGGGAATGTTATTTCCAAGAAATGTCACTTATCTAAGTATCAAGGTTGTTTACATTCTACACAAATGTTACGCTCTCAAGCTTTCATTTTTGAAAATGTCAAAAAGTAAGGGGATGATGCTGCACTTGTAAAAACATTCTTTATTAACAGAATAAGTCTCATGGCATTTAGGTTTCCCACAAGACATTTTTCTGTCTATCATTTTAGAACTTTTTCCCACACATTGTGTTCCTGATATAGGCTTTGGCAGGTTGTGAGATATGAGCTGGCTGGAAAATGATAGCTTGTTTTCAGCATAGCATTCTACTGTTAAACATTAAGCACTTTTTGCACAAGATAATCCAGATTGAGCAGCACACACAAAGAAAAGAATACAGTTTTAGTTGAGGAAAGCTGAAGAACTGAAGGACACCAAAGACTTTGTGATGGTCTTACACAGAAAACAGGAATCTTGAAAACATAACCAGTGTTTCTTGCGAATTCTACATGTCTTCATGCTGGTCTCCTATGAGAGACTTGAGAGCATTTGACAGTACACTTTCTAGCAGATTTAGTGGAACACCAATACAGACGCTCTGTGAGGAACCTATAATTAAAGAAAACATGTCCACAAACAGCAGAACAAATACTGATCTTCAGGTACAAAAGAAATCTGGTTCCTCCAGTCAGCCAGCCCACAATAAGGGAATGACCAAGACTTCAAAGTGTATCAGAGAACATGCTCACATGTTTCCTTGTAATTTCCCTGCTACTCCATTAAGGAATCAGTAGGTGGAACAAATTTAATGGTTAAAGTTGTACCTGCAGCCCAAGAAAGTTTCAAAAGCTGGAGACAGCATCACAAACTTGCCATTTGCATTTTGTAAGCTTATATCTGTGTGAATACACAAGAAGAAATAGGAGGCTTTACCGCCAGACAGCAACTGACTCATGGTCCTGTTGCAAGGCTTACTAATGTCATAACACTATCATTGCTAAATGCATGAACGTGAAAAAGACTTTATTTGATAAAAATCAGAACTCACATAAGGACAGAGAAGTTTCTAAAGCTGCCTAGACCACAGATATCTAATGGTGCTTTTCATTCAGCATTATGGTCAGCTATTTGTAAAAAGCATATTAATGTTTCATAAACATAGATTTTAAAACAAAAGTGCTTCTAATCAGATCTGGCAGGAAAGGGAGAAATGCATACATAGAATGAGGTAAGTGTGATCTTGCCCAGCTGAAGAACAGGGAATGGCAGGGCTTCAGGCCATGACTCACACAGACACTAAACAGGAGAGAGCTAGAGATAATTCTCAGGTAAACTTCGCACGAGCCACTACGTCATCCTTCTCTACCCTTCCTGCATTAATCATGTCATTAGTAACCTGACGCAGCCCAAGAAGAATGTCTGATTTACAGGGAGCAGAGCAATGCTAGCAGAACAAACACTTTGGCAGGTCAAAAAAGGACACACCAACCTAAATTTCATTTTAGCTCTAACCACACCCTAGAAGAACAAGAAAACTAGGAAAAAGAAAAACCAAAAAAAGGTATCTTCCCACCGTGAGATTGCGTACTTTGTTAAAAGTTCCTGATGAACCAGTTACAGAGAGAGTACAAATATGAAGGATATGCAAGAGCACACGGATGAAGAACCAGCCTGAACACGTACCTAAACAAGGCAAAGAAGGAAAAAAAAACCCCAAGCTTTCTTTTGAAGTTTTCATCACAGTTACGTAATTTCCACATTAGTCTAGATGTTTTTAAACATCTTTTATAGCACACAGTTGTGAATCAATTGTACAGCGAGTACAAAGTGTACTGTTAGGAAAGATTCATGTCCCAGCCAGGTATCTTGGTTACTCCTCTAAATTAAGAGGGACAAGAGGAAATACTGGGGCAAGAGAAAAATGTAAAATTTCAGAATTTCTTTTAAAAATTGTTAATCACTCTGGATTGATAGCAGTCACTTTAATAAATGTAGCTATCACTTAATATATTGTATATGGCTATTTCTCCCTAAACATCTCAAAAAAGTAGTGGTCATTTGAAGGAAGGGCAAATCACTTCCATTCACTCTGACACAAATAAAAAACCCTGAAGATTAGTTTAAAAGCAGAATGAAATTATCCTTAAGTTTCTTGAAGCAAAGAAAATTATCACCCAAAACATGCAAGGGAGGTAGGCAGCAGTAGCAGCAGCTGTGTTAAAAAAAAAAGTCCACAAGAGCCATTTCACAGCAGCAACTCTCAGAACAGCATCCACAGCAAATGTGCTGAAGTCTCTCTAAGCGTACAGAAACCCTACTGCTTATGGGGTTTTGGTCAGGTTATGCTTCTAAGTCTAACTAGGCTGCCTATTTTCTTATGTTTCCTTCCCACAGAACACTCCCTTTTCCCTCACTTTCCTCTCATTTTATCTCAGCATCAATCCTGTGAATTGCCAAATTGATTTCTTATCTTCCTGACTTTAAACCACAGGGCTGCAGGTCTACTTTCCATTATAAATAAAATTTCTAGAAATTGAAAAGCAAAGTCAGAAAAAACTATTTTCTCTCCTCCTTTTCTCCTTTGTCTTTGACCCACTACAATGGCTGTACTTGAGTTACTGATACCTAAATGTCTCACCTCAATTAAAAACAGCTCATCGTTTTGTTCTTACTGATTATTCATGGCATCCCTTTCTCAATATTAGAAGTAACATACAAAATATTACCAGTATTATAGCTAAAACGTTAAGACAATCCATCAG
Organism: Charadrius vociferus; assembly: GCF_000708025.1. Taxonomy (NCBI): domain Eukaryota; kingdom Metazoa; phylum Chordata; class Aves; order Charadriiformes; family Charadriidae; genus Charadrius; species Charadrius vociferus. The sequence continues at coordinate 1,338,400 of NW_009649982.1, forward strand.
AATATTGGTGAAATGCAAAATAACAAAGAAAATACAATATTGATCTTCTTTGGAAAGGATTTGGGAAGCTCCTCCATTGTGCCATAACATTAGGCCTAAACTTCTCATTAAAATTTAAATCAAGATGTTTTGAAGGTATTCTCAGCTTATGTAAATGGTCATGCCCCTTTCCAGGCTTCTTGCTTTAAAGCTAACATTGACTTGAGAGAAGCAAAAAACTGTTTTGTCCCTGTCATATGCAGAAAAAAACTAGTAATCCCAAATCTGAAATAGGCAGTCATCTGCCTTACAACTATTCCCTTTCTCATCAGTTTTTTGAACAGTCAGCTAAAGACTATGTGGGCAACAGTGAAAAATCTCAGATGAGTCCCTATGTAGATAAACAGGGTTTGCCAGAAAATGGTAGGTTGGTAAGAGCAACCTGTTTGTGCTTCATTCAGCAAAGGTGTTAAGGACAGTTTCACAACTTCAGTTTATTTTGGCAGGAGCAGGGGTGTCTGGTTTGTTCTTTTTTTAATTTAAGACCTTCTGAAACCAAAGAAAAGAATGAGAGATACAATGCCAACAGTCTAATGCATATTCTGTAGTGTACATGAGTACCCTGGGGAAAACCTGCACTCTGATAAACAACAGATTCCATCTTCTCCTGCCTTGACGAGTATAAACCAGGCTCACAGTTTACACCCAATCTAATGGTAGCTTTCAAAACAAACACATTTCAGACATATGTAGCAAATACTCCTCTTCCCCCTCTGCATCCAAAGCTTTCTCTTGAAAAAATGGCCTTCTTCCCTGACGAAGACTTCAAGGCTATCTTCCAAATCTGCCAATAGCTTGCATTATATAGTACACCTAAGAATTTTAAACTGACCTTTGTCCCCACCCAAGAAAGCCATCAATCTGTTCCAGATGACCCACGCACACTCAGCAGAAAGCCAAAGCTCCCAGAAACTCTTTCAAATACGTAATGTATCTGTCCCATGGGGTGAGGCTGTGTGTGCCTCTACACACACACAAAAGGGTGAAAAGAGCTTTCCACAGTCTTCAACATCCCACAGCACGCGTCTGGTCCTTAGAGGCCTTTGCCTATTCCTTGCTCTGTGGCACTGCTTCCTTTCCATGGCCACATCTAAAAAGTCTCATAAATTTACTCACATCTTGGAAGCAACATGCACACGCACTTTGCCAGCACAGACTGTGGAACGACAATGAGGAGGAACACCCACACCCCACTTGCACTGCACACCTACTGTAGCGAGGCTCCTGGGACGGAAACACGCAGTACGAATACCTCCCCCAGGGAGCTGCACTTTCCCCAAGGGAGCACGCAGCAGAGCTTGCACGGCTATTATATGCCCCATGCAAATGCACAGAGCTTTCTGGTGGTGGGAACTGAATTTGATACCTCTGCCAACTTAAAAATCTATCCCTAGTGAGGAAAAACAAAAACAAAAACAAAGAAACGAAACAGACAATGGCTATAGAGACTCCAGAGGAATGTAATGACTATAACAAAAGGCAATAGCAGTAGTGTGACACGGGTTTATTAACAGGTCAAAAAACAGGCTGAAATGACTCCTCCACAGAATCAAATCCCCGCAGGATTGCCTTAAATCTCCGTCAGAGATTGCAGGCCTTCGTGCAGTTTGTATTCAAGTACTCTTGGGACCACTAAAAAGAAGGCTCCAGCTGCTCTTTCACCTCTCGATCAGAAGGGCACCCTACCAAAGCAGAGAAGCGTTGCTATCCCCTTTTAGCAGAGCAGCAACAGGCGCAGAAGCATGAAGTTCTACCCTCTTCATGAAGGGCAGTGAGTCAGAGCAGCGCACAAACCTCTCCTACCAAACAGCCACTGGTGCAATGCCAATGGTTTTCTTGAAGTAGTTGTAAAACTACAGTAAGAAAGCACTGGTGAACAGAAGTTTGTACAACTACTACTAAAAGAGCACAGAAACAGACTATAAATGTGGAGATAGGTGCCAACACTGGAGCGACTTGGGTACTTTCATTCATTCAAGGGAAGGCATGTCTAACCAGCTTAAATACAGCCTCGCTCCCTTGAAACACCACCTACCTTTGCCACTATTAGTATACACCCTATATACTTTAATATTTCAGCTTGTCATTTAATGCATATGTAGGTGTCATTCCAAGTTCGCAAGACAGCAGTGTTTTGTGATTTTGAGCATTTCTACATTCTCATGTAACTACTCACAAAATTCACACTTCCAACCCATCCGTGCCAGGCCTTCTCTCAATTATCCATCTTAAATAGCTCAGTAACACAAAGGTTAAAACACGAATTCAATAAAAATCTCAATTCCTTAGTTACAATGATTCAAGAAAAAAAAAATCAAATAAAAAGTCCTGCTTTTTTCGCTAACAAATACACAGATTTTCAAACAGAGCTTTCTAAGCAGTAAGCCATTGTCTTCCTTGATGTTCCGTGTGCACTTCGGAACAGCCTTTGAACGGGACATTCACAATAGTTAGGTTTTAGTTTCTTTCAGATTATCAACTCAGGTGCCTACAAGACTGCTTCAGCTGGATGCCTAAAGATGAAGGAGAAAGATTAAAACACACTGTGATCAAAAACGGACAGTCATGGACCTGGCAGGAATTATGAGCTAAACAGAAAAGAAACGCCGCCACATTTTGGACAGGGGTGAGACATGGAACAGACCTCTCTACAGTTGCCAGAAAAGAAACAGAAAGACAAAAATTAAACTTACTGCAAGCCATTACTCAAAATAGTAAAGAGCTATTTGGTTCTTAAATAAAATACTACGACAATGTGTAAAGAAGCATTACATTATCATAGTATGACTTAAGTATCTGAAAGCTATGTAAGAAGTTTCCTTTCTACCTGCTTGGAGGGTTGAATTGTAGCAAGAAAACCCTGAGATCCTGCAATAATTTCCTTGGTGATTTAGCATACTGGACAAGTCATTGGTCTTAACAAGTGCGCCAATTCACATCTCGTACTGTCTTAATACTCCCCGCTCTGACTAAAGACAAAAAAGGACCATAAAGCATCTAATTGTGCTATACTGAAAATAAGAAAAAGATTTTTTTCTCTTCTTTGAGGCAGAAGTACAGAATTTCCTTATACATATATATCTTGTTATTAGTCAAAACTAACCCAATATATTTTGAAGAAAAAAAAAACAAACATACACATTTAACTTCATTGTTACAAGAAAACAAGTTAATTAAATGCTTTGTGATAAATCACCTTGAAAAAGTCAAGATGACAGACTGATGGAGCAACATCCTTTCCCATATCTTACATCACTAGATGATTTTGTAAGGAGAATATTTACACAGCACTTCACAGAAACTTTCCTAGTAGAGTCAAATTGTTTTAACCAAAAATTAGTAAGACAGGATTCTGGTTTTATCTTTCTCCTGTGACTTCATCAGTAACTGTTCAGTAATTATAGAAAGTTTCTCAAAAGGTTAGCCCTTTTTGACCTTAGAGACTAAATTCCACGCTTCCCCATCAAAAATTAGGAGCTTAAATCAGAAAGCCACTACAGATCCAAAATGTAGCACCTGTAATGTTAAAAAGCGAAGAATACATGAAATGTAAGTGAGACCATAGGGCATCTGTAGTCTTAAAAACTCCAAAATGTTTCTTTTGTTAGGAGGTGTTATTACAGCCATTATGGTATTTGTTATCTTAATATAATAGCTAACAGAAAAGTGATCAAATGGCACATTACCTGAGAAAGTATGAGGAAGACTATCATGGGAGTACTTGAGATTACCTGACATTGACATGAGAGGGGAGACAATTCATCACGTCCAAAAAGCCGTGGGAAATCAACATAGCCTGGTAGAAGTTTAGAAATCTAAGGGTTCAAGAAAGAGTTATCCAGAACACATGAGCTAACCCAGACTAACTGGTGCCTTCTCCCTCTACTCTGTCATTATCTACCAGTAATAGATAGTTTAATACCAGAAATATATTATGTGGTTTTCACTCTTGGCAACAACTTCCAGAAACAGCAGGCAAATATAAAATATAATTCAATTTGAAACAACTGTGTGTGTATATTAAATGAGTTGCTACCAGCAAATAACAAAAAAATGCCTTCCTCTGTCCAAATAATCCCATTTTCCTTCCCTTCCTCTTCTGTTACATCCTTGGATCAACCTCTAAAAACACAGATCATACACGTTTCATTCCTCAGCATGTGGCAGGGCTGAGTTCAGTTTCACTCAGGTCTTCCTCCCAATAGCCTGCCTTCATCTCCTCTTGCACCTCACCCGAGCCCCTTGGTCGCACCTCCATAAAAAAAGACGAACCGTTGCTAGTATACCATTCAACATCAATACCATGGCATTCTTTCCCCTCCTGTAGCTGCATGGCTGTGGGCTACACTTTGCAAAGGCTCCTTCGACATCCTTCAGAAACCCATGAATTCCCAAAGATTAAATTCTCTATGTAAGTTCTAGCAACTGGAATTTGCTCACTTCCTAACCACTCAAATGAATATTTTTGAAACTATAGGAGAATACAGAAAAAGGTGCAGAAGAAACAAGTCTTCAAGTGAAACAAATTGCAGAGACTAAATAGCAGTGCTTTATTTTAATATTATTACAGGCATCTGCTAGACTTCCTAACAGTTAATCAGAAGAACATACTATTACTGTGCAACTTTTTGAATGTTAAAATCATTACCTGATCTAGTCTAACCCTTAATAAATTATTTTATATAAATTTATCAAGTTAATACTGAAATACGGACCTCTGAAGTCAGAGAAATCTCTGAAGCAATATTTACTTATGCTTGTCAAAAAAAAATTGTAATGGACTTTTGAATTTTATTGCAGATTCATACTGCAAGACAAACAATTCTGGACACAACTAAGAGGAATTGTAGGGAAAATATCCCTAACTAGCAACAGAAGAGCTCTGAACTGGTAAGAATAATTTTTATTTGCATGTTTTTAAGTGGATACTACTTAAAAGTATAAATAAAATACAAGCTCATTTCTCATGCATGAATTTTTCATTAAGATGAAAAATCATAGGAACCTCTACATATAAGAAACTTTTTGTAGATGGAGTAGTAAAGATAGTTTAAGCTTTTAAAAAACAAACCATTCCTACTTTCTTGGCAAAAATTTCGTAAGACTTTCTCACACTTCCTACACATAGTGGGCATTGCTCTACTTATTCAATTCTTTTAAATTCTAAGTCATATAATGCAGTGAGGGGGGGGAAAAAGGGATTTTGTTCTGCTTACTTAGGAAGTGTCTTAGTTGATTAAATTAATTAAAAGCTTGTTAGATATCGAAGTCTTTGAATGCAAAGTAAATGTGAAAATATATTGCAAGTAGGTTTGTATTTCTCCTGTATCACTTTTTCAAGTCAAAGTCCCCCATTAAGAGCAGACAAAACTATCAACAAAGTATGTGAATCCTCCAGATGTTTAAAAAGTAGGTTCATATAGCCAGTAATGTCATGATATTAAATATGTGTACAGTGGTTAACTCATCTGCTTTTGCCATTTGCACACTAGAACAACAAGCAATGGTTTTTTTGGACCGAAATAATGTTTCTGTAAATACGTTCTGGAATGTCACCATTCTATTTAAATTAATATGACCTTACGGTAAGTGGCCCCGGGAGAGAGTGCATTTCTGATGTCTTTGCATGAAACACATACCTTCCTGAAACACTTCCTGTCTTGCACCCGTTTTTGGATATTATCACTGTTGTCTGACAAGTATGAGGTCAGCTAGGATTGTAGGGATACTTTACAGCAGCTGTTGGGCATTTCTTAGAAACTCCACGAGCTTTTAACTCCTTAACTGCCTCACCAAAACAGACATTGTAGTCTTGCAGGAAGACTGGAAGAAAAATGACTTTTCAGGGTGCACAGAATGCTGTCCACTGAACAGTCTCAAAGTGTTTAACTGAGGGAAATAAAAGACTAAGCTTTCCAGGAGAGCAAACATGAGAAAGATAAACGGGCGATGTGATGTGAAATTGAGAAGTCTTACCACCTTCGCAGCAGCCAGGCCCAAATAGAGCTGGGGAGGCAAGACAACATCATTTATGCAGAAAAATAGAGCGACATGCTTGAAAAACAGCAGAGACAGACAGCCAGGTTAAAATAGTAAGGTTTATCAGCATTCTCCCACAGAGACACACTTGGCTGACTCTCAGCAAATAAAACTGTCCAGTTGCTCAGTAGGACCAATAAAGCCGAACTAAACCTGTATAAGCAGCAAAGAGTACTCCGAAATTGCACAAGCCTTAGGTATAGTGTGACACAACAAACTTCCATCCCCAAAACCCTCACAAAACTTCCTGATGTTTTAAAACTAGCTGTCTCATGTCAGGTGGGCTGTCAGAAAACTTTTAAATTCATTTATGAAGCTGTATTCTCACAATCAGTAACATGAGCTGTGTTATGAATGAATCTTGCAGTAGCAAAAATTTGATCTCTATCAATCATGCCCATATTTCCATTAAATGAGCCAAAATTTGCACCCATGTTATATCAGGTGTGGGAGGACAGACAGAGCCATAATGATGCAGACTGATGATATCTGGCATACAAGCCTTCCTTGTATAAAAAAAAATTTAATGCATTAACTTTTAATAGAGTAGTAGAAAGTTCCACTCATGGTGTAAATTTTCTGCCAATGAATTCATGGAACTGCATGGCCACCATTTCCGCTTGAGAAGATTTAAGATGATACAGATTTACCACATCACCAAACCAAAGTTTCTTTGCTGCTTTTGGACACACTGTGTAAGAGCTGTTGAGGACAGGAGGAGAACAGCGCTGCACCACTCCACAATCGCTCCGACACAGGCACCAGAAAAGGCTGTGAGAGAGCAGCAACTGGGAGTGCAGTGCATTTTTTAAAAGGCTCAGTTATGAGACTGATGAGAGACAAAGAGACTGTGATCACACAGCACAAATGTCCCGATAAATTGTGATTTCCAGAGCTTCTTTCTTTCCTTTTTCAGTCTCTGTTCACAGGTGTCATGCACACCACCACCACCACCCCTTTTCGTACAGTGACCCTAGTTTACACCTTGTCTCAAGGATACTATGATGATTTTGTGATTTAAACCATGATTTAGTTACAGTATTAAGGTTGGCATAGTTTTAAAAGAGCAGTGTTCCTCCTTAGGCTGTGTACCAGTCCCACTTTGCAGGGGTTTGGCAGCAAGCAACTTCGCTCATCTGTTATCATACTGTATCACTTCAGAGTGCATACCAGATCTAAGAAAGCATTTACAAACTCAACTTGAAAAAAAAAAAAAAAAATACCTTTCACATAACTGATTCTGCCTTGCAAAAAATCTCTGTATGCCTTTGACAGCTTCTGTTCCCACCCGAGGTAGGGCGTATCCACGTGTAATATATTATGCATGTGCATGCAGGTCTGTGGGGCAACCCTCTGTGCTTCCTTCCAAATGGCAACTTTTCAAAAAGCAGTTGCCACTGTGTACTTCATTGTGTACAATAACTCAAGCTAAAGGCTGAGAAGCGAGTCAACACACAAGAAATGAGCTCAATTTTGCCTACAGTAAAAATCAAGCAAAACACAAAGACAAACGCAAAAGTAAGCAATTTCCAACCACTTCACCTGGCTCAAGAATCAAATTATAGCCTCTTAACGCTGTATCAAGATGTGCTGCAGTAAGTATTACACCGCTCTAACCTAAAGAAATTGTTAACACTAACCTGGCATAAGCATTGTCAGCAGAAGACCTCTTCCTACCCCACTGTCTTTTAAACTTGATGGGTCTCAGTGTCGAACTACAGGTTCCCTTGAAGCTCTGTTTGCACCTGGCAAAGGACAGTCTGGGTTTCTGGATGAGTTAAAGCCTGATAACCAGCGATAGCAAACAAGTAGCTCCTTTATAAAATCCCATGATTCTGTAGTTATTGACAACTAATGGAAAAGGCCTGAAAGCTGAACTTAGTGTAACAGAGGTGAGATGAAATAAGTTGGGGTTTTTCCCCCAAGCCATAAACAAAAGTATTACATGCATGCAGCATCTGAGGATACTGTATTTAAAGGCCTAAGATGCCACAGATAATTAGCAAGATGGCTAGGGCATGCTTCCTTTAAGCTGATATCATTATGTAGCCTCACATTTGAGGACTGTTTTTTTATTCTGTTTATTTTTGGCTAGATTTTCAAATACGTTATTTAGTGCAGGGAAGAGACAGATGGACTTGAGTAAGGAAAAACTGCTGTTGCCAACAAAGAATTTTCAAATGAATTTATCATTACATACATTTTAAGTCAATATTTTAATGGATAAAACAATTTTGTGTCAAAAATCAGGTAAGTTTTGTGGAAAGCAAAAGAAAAAGCAAGCAGTAACACTGTATTCAGCTATTTCTGGCATCTGACCACAATCAGTATCTCTGCAACAAGAAGGTATGTGAGTTGACAAAGCTCATCTAAGAACTAGGCAAAAATATTATCTCTAGCTAAATGGGCAAAATTGTCCATTTTTTTCCCTCCCTTCTCTTCTAAGCTGAAGATAATATATTTCTGCAAATGAGGTGATGAAGGAATAAGATTTACAGGCAACCTGGTGGAGCACACAGGTAAGAGGGAATATATACAGCATAAGACTCCCAGACCTTCTACCCAGCATTTATAAGTTGTCAGATGCCTTCTTCTAGCTTGAATTTCTGAACAGATATTAAAAATTCATTTAGGGAGAAATTGTCTCAGAAACCTTGTGCAAAGGTCAAACCTTCCTGCCTGTCCAGCTCCAGAAACCTGAAGTAACCAACTTCAGCATAACAGTGCATTCACAAAGTCAATCCCTTGCAGTTTCTATTAGCTTACATCCCCCCACTTTAGAGGGCAAACAAGACTTATTAAATCTTAGGAATCAAAAAAATATTTCCCCAAACCGAAAATTAAAATATGTATACTACTGTTTAAATTTGATTTTCAGTTGCCCTCAATTTCCTGCTTTTTCCATAGCTATAATGATTAGCGTAAATGCATATTTACTATTTTATCTATAGCTATATATTGGAAAAAAATAGAGGGAACTAATTAAATTAAAATAGACCATAAACATTTCGGGGTTTGAAACAATTGCAAAAGCTGCCATGTTCCTGCAGGCCCAAACAACTCAAATTAGTTTGTCTTGTGTTCTGTACACATTGGCAACTAACTGTTGAGATATAAGCAACGTGTTCTTCAGGGACAAATTATCTTTGATGAAGTGGGGAAAAACTGTCCAATCTTACAAGCACTTTAAATGATTAATTTTTACATTTTACTAGCTGATGAATCATTGACTTCATCTTAATCTAGCTTTAAGTGCCTATAATAGGCCTTTTCATGTGCCTACGGTAATGCTTATGCAGAAGTACCTTAGTGTTAAAGGGGAAAGGGGTCAGGGAGAAGAGAACAAGGGAAGCTGGTTAGGAAGATCTAAGAGATGCCAAACTTTGTGCAGAAAATCCAGTCTGAGAGAAACAAAAGAAAATACAACGAAAGAAACTCTAACAGCTACAGCTACTTCACCTGATACATACAGGTTGATTTAAAATGTTCACAGCAGCCTTCAGCAGAGAGTAGCACAACACCTATCCTTAAACACTTGTAGTTTGCATTACGCCAATGTTCACTGGTTTTCTCAGGGGAACAAAAGCAGACAGCAGCACGACGGAAGACTGAATTGTTTTGCCAAAGCTAAGAGGAAGGCAACCCCTGACAGTCTGGGTGCAGGTTCTGCTCTGAAAACCTAAGGACCAGGAAATATAAATGAGGGAAAAGCTTCTCAAAGTCTGGTCAGGACTGCAAAATAATTTCCAAAGGAACACAGAGGACATCTCATCCCTTGTGATATCTAAAACTAGATGGAACAAAATAGCGGAAAGAAACCCAAGGAAAAAGCTAGTACTGGCAAGCTGACAGGCTATATGGAATATGTTTTTTTCTTGCATCTCTGACTTCTATTAACATTTTCGTGGCTCTTGATGCAGCAAGGTAGGAGCTTTGGTTTACACTCCATAAACGCACGCCAAAAGCCTCCCACGGTTCCATTTGGTAATGTCAGCTTAGCATGCTCAAATACACACAGACTTCTGACAATGAGTCAAGTTCCCACTCAAACATAAATTATGCCAAAAAACGCCCAAGATTATTTCAACTAATAAACACTTGGTTTAAAAAACATGTCAAATCAACTTGGTCTTTACATCAATTTAATTGCTTCTTACCACAACCATTGCCTAAGCTGTAGCATGCTGCAGGAAGCACCGAAAGATAAAGGCGATTGAAAACATTCTCACAGCGCTCCTCTGACTGTCATCGCTTCCGTGGTTGCACAAAGCTAAGGACTCTGCACTAGGAAAAGAGATCCTCCAGCAACCAAGCTTATGCTGTAAAAATCATTTTAAGGATGTCAGCGTCCTGACCCCTGAAGACTAGAATTTGGGACAAAGTGGGACAAAATTAAGTTCTTAAAGGAAAGGTAAAAGTCTTGTATCCTGTCACAGTACACAGTTTCGAAGCCCTCTCAAAATGTTGTCCTTTGATTCAGACTTCATAGCTTCATTCTTATAAAAGACATCTCTTCATGAGAAATACAATACTTGAAAATATGCACAATGTTACCCCAAGTTTATACAGATGCTGTTCATTAGCATATTTATTCTCTTTATAAAACTGTGACATTTGGACTTCAGATTTTTCCAAATTCCATTCCAACTCCCCTACTGAGTTCGTATACTGAGCATTAAAAAGACAACCAAAGCGAAAAATAAAAACAAAAAATTCAACATGAGGAGACAACCAAAGTGCAGTCACTTGTGATATGTTGGATTTATAGATCCTGAAATCATCTTCTTCAAATTATTGTTCTTTCCAGAATTTCATATGTAGTTACAGTAACGCAGAAAACAGAACTGGTGTGTTTAGCTCTTGCCCAAGAGGCCTTTCCAATATAACAGTCATCTCTTATAGACCACTCTGACAAGTGATTAAAGAAAAGCAAGGCAAATTTCTACCAGACAGATAAAAGGAATACAGCAGAAATGCACTGTGAGTTACAACATTGATTGGAATAGCATCACCAGCAGCAGTTATAGCATGGAGAAAAAGACTGAAATCTCCTAGAGACTCTTCTAGCACACCAAAACCTGTTTTTCCTGATTAGGACCAAGGCACCTTTGAGAGGCTAAGCTGAAGTGTACCTTTTCCATAAGAGCAAGCCTTCTTCCTCCACAGCTACCATGCTGAGGCTAACCATGGACAAATACATACTAAATTTGCTCAAAACACTTCAGAGACAAAAGTTCTTAAAGACAACCCAGCTCAACTGAAAACACATGTACCCACACATAACGTCCTGCCTCCATATGTATTTCCTCTTACAGAATGGTGACATAAGGTAAAATTTCATACCCGCTGAGAGATCGCTTGACGACTCATGGAAAGATGAATCACTATTCTGAATGGAAATAATGACTTGTGACAGCTGTAACTTCTGATATATAAAGTATCACATGGACAAAGCTAGCCTGACTCTCTGCTGTAAATAATTAGTGGATTGCAACAAAATGTATTTCACTACCTAGCTTTAAAAGGTACTGGAGAATTAGTAGTCTAGAGTCTCACCCGTGCTACAGGATAAATGCATGAGGAAAGCCAGAGGTTGAACGAGTTCCAAAACCTTTCTGACAGGGGCCAAAAGCAGATGCTCGGACAAAGAGAGCAATGGGAGCATCTACAACAGTGTGCTCCTTCTCCTAGCATGCCCTCAGCTGCCATTTAAGGGTTTAAGCTGCCCCCAGAACATCCTGCTAAACTACCACAACCAAACAGATCCTCTGTGAATCTCCTTACTGAATGCACTAACACCTCTGGCCTCAGTGATACACTGTGGCACTGACCTCTACGGTTTGACTACTGCGATGTGCAAGAAGTATTTTACTTGGTTTCAATTTTGTGGCAAACTGATTCACTGAGTGCCCCTCGATTATCATGTTATGAGAAAATAATTATTTCCATTTACTTCCTGTGTGCTGCTCAGGATATCCGAGTCCTAAGTCAGATGCCCCTTATACATTTTCTTTCCCATTTGAACAGTCATGGTCTAGGAGGTTGAGGAGATAGAGCATAGGTAATCTGGTGCTACCTTACATTTTATGGAGATAGGGAAACAACTGCATCTAATACCCAAAATATATTTGCATGAAGGCATAATCATGCTTTCCAGTTTAGGTTATTTGCTTTGTTAAAGCTCTCTGGTTTCTGACCAGTGCCGGAGACTGAGCTGAAGTATTCCCAGAACAACGAAGAGGGATCCCCACGAGCCCTCGTTGCTGAGTAACAGTTGCTAGTAACTATCTCGGGACTTCTTAGAGATATCATTAGAAGCACCTAATTGAATAGGCTGATAAGCCATTTATTTTAATAATTTTCCTGCTGCAACTCCAACATCAATTCTGCAGGGCTTCAGCAAAACAAATTCTGGTATGTTGCACTGACCAAGCAGTTCAACATCTTTGAGAAGCAACACCAATTCCTGTGGGAAAGAGCGCAGAACAGGGAAGGAAGAAGTTTTCATACCTCAGTGCTTAGGTACTTAACCAACCAGTCTCTTCAGTCTCCTGCCACACCTCATGGAGAAAGCAGGGCTTCTCCTGAGCAGGAACCCAGCCTTAGATTTGTGAAAGTACCCTCGGATAGCCCCATTCCTCTTCACTGCCTACAGCCAGCCAGGCTAAGCATGTATGCACAGCTAGTTTGAAAACCTTCCCACACTCCTCTGCATATCTGAAAGAAAACATTTATCTTAAGATACCCGATTCTGGACAAAGAATCATCCTTTTTTACGAGGTGTCATGGTCTCAGCCCTTACAATTTTCCCTCGCAGTGGAGTAAGTTTGCATATGTATATACTTATATGTGTTAAAAGATGTAACTATTTTATATATGTAAATACATAGGAGCCTTACTTGTGTCCCACAATAGGGCACAGCGTTATTCACAGGCTTCCAGTTGCTCGGTCCAGTTCAATCTGCCTGCATCACTTCCGTAAAACAAAGACAAAACACCAACATTGCTGGCCACTTCCCCAAAATCATCGCACATATTTTGCCAAGGGCTTCTTTCCTCCCCTGTGACAGATTCTCCTGTCCCTTCCTCCTCCCAGGCAGTCCTGCTGCCCCCAGGGTAGCTGGTGAGTAGGTACTGAGGTGCTCCGCGCTCCAGCACGCAGCAGCACACTCGGAGCCAGACAGGGCTGCCCACCCCAGGACGGGAGGCACAGCAAGTGCCCATGGCACCCCCAGGAGCAGTGCTGGTAAGCACCACTTCTCCAGCGGTTAGACAATGGCCAAAACGCTGCCTTGGTTGTACCTGCCAAGCCGGCGAGCAGATGACCAGGGACCATGCTTAACAAGGCAGCTGCAAATTCGACAAAGCTATTTCTTACAAGTATTGTACAAGCCCTTTGGGAAGACGGCCTTAAATCTCTACAGGGTTACGTCTTGCACAGGTGGCCTGTATAACTTCACAGGATCCTGTTCTTTACATTTTTTTCAAAGCCTGCTCACTACATTTATTACTGTAGTTCTGACTAAGCCTCCAAACTATTTTTACGGGCCCTGAACAATAGTTATCATTTAGGATCAAGTTCAACTTGCTAAACTGAATTATATCTAGTCCAGATCCTTAAAATCATACATCTCTGACCAATGCTGTTGATCACAGACCATAAAGGATATCAACTGGGATAATGCTGGTTTAAGAGATACATGAAGAACACCACAAGAACAAGAATTCAAAATAAGGCTTTCTAATTGTTCAGACCCTGACAACATGAAGTGCATTGTGACACCCTCTTAACAACAACTTCATTTGGAAGTGCTCAATGCAGATGCGGTAAGGTATAGATGAGCAGGTTTCTGAATGATCACCCTTGTGCATTTTTTCAGTGGCATTTAAGAACCCTGTCCAGGACCTAACAGGACATTAAGAAGTTGTAAATATGATTCTTCAAATAAAGCAACACTAAAACTAGAACATATTATTTGCAAAAGACTATTTTCAAAAACTGAAGATTTTACTTAACTCTTTTGATGGGCAGCAAAAATAAATTCTTTCGGCTTATTTGTAGAAAGAAAAGTTAAAATGATTCTGATTTGATTCAGTTTCCTGAAACAAATCCTGATGCTTAAGCACTACTATTTACCATTGAAGCATCTGCCTGAAACCATATACATTCTAAAGAAATCACTAACTAACCTTAGAGATGGCCAAGTTTCAGCTCTGCAGCTCTAATTTGCATGAAGCTGAAACTGTGACAAAAACAATCTCACTGTGCAAATGCTCTAAGGATAAACCTACAGAGTTTGTCACAGGCTCATGCAAGGTAAGAAAATCGTGATGAAAGTGTATGATAAAATGGTATTGTTGTCATTATTAATACCAGTATCATAAGCCACAATCTACCTCAATGTTACCATACATATGTGTTTCTTCCTTATTTCTTCTTCAGTTCAAACCCTAAAAGCCAAACTGGACAGTTAGTTTTACATCTCAGGTGTCATGAATATACCTGCTGCTCTCCTACCCCAGTGAATATTATGTTTTGTTTTGTGGTTTGTTTGTAAACACCCCCC
>NW_009649982.1:1353216-1414455 GCF_000708025.1 Charadrius vociferus
GTGTTTTTTTTGTGGTTTTTTTTTAAACCCCCCCCCCCCCCTCTTTTTTAAGGCTATATGGCAAGAAAATGACTAAACCATAAAGTATTGAGAAAACATCTTACTGTCTCTAGATTTGTTTCCTTAATTAATGAATATGCTTGTGTTAACAACAGACCTTTAAAAATGCTATATTTTGAGACTGGCCAGACTCTACTTAAAGGAAAATGCATGTACTCAAGAGTTATACTAGCAATAAGAGTCACAAAATACAGTCCCCAAGCCTGTAATCCAATCTTATACATGCAGCCCCACAGACTTTAATGGGCCTACCTGCACAAGGAAAGCTTGCAGAACCCCACCATACGCACTCTGATATTTACTGGGTATTTGGTATTAAAGGACACAGGACAGATTCTCTAGTCTTTCATTTAAAAGCCTTTCCTTTCTTTAACCTCCAGAAATTTATTTGAGCAGAAAACTTAACATTTTGGTATCAGAAGTGTGTTAGGATCTGTGTGATCTTTCCTCAAACGGAATTGCCTGCACATAAAGGAACAACTCACTATTCAGGGCTGTGTATCGTCTTCATCAAGGTAAATCAACACCACTGTTAATACTTTAAAAACACTTATTCACTCACTCAAAACAAAATTGATTGGAACAGAGCGCTAAGAAAAATTATCTTCTTAGAGAAAGAATGTAAATACTATTAATACATGGGAACATATGATCACTACACACACACCTGCTGTGTGTTAAAATTACTCCTTTACAACCACTCAGAAATCAAATGAGGTGCTGCTTTGGAATTTTTTATTTTTTTTTTAATGCTAGGCAAATGTTCACGAGCAAACTTACACGCCAGAAGTTTGACTAGGAAGTGTCTTTTTCATATATGTCTAGGAGAGATGTCTATACCTATGTAGCACAGAATTAGGAGGATACGTTCAGATGATGAGGTGCACAGGTACTTTCAGCAGCAGCATTAATCCACTAACTTAATGTGTAACAAATTAGCAGCATTTCTGTGCAGAAGAGGCACGGTGCTCTAAGGAGCTAAACATTAGCTTCAGATAAAATAATTTCAGTGAAATCTTACTAAGAAGTAGCTCTAAAGAGGCCCTCTGTGCCTGCAGGATATGACTCATTGCTTTGCTAGGAAGGACTTGTATGTTAAATGCAAACATTAATAGCCACCTGTCCGTGCCCTCCTTAGCACAACTAAAAAACCGGAGACCTGTCCTCAGCTGCCAGGAAAACACCAGCAGGAACATAATATAATTGCCACTGAGACCAAAAAAAGCAATTCCAGTGGGAGTCTCCTGGAAGATCAAACCATTTATGGTACCTGCTGCTCAGGAAGCTGTTCCGTCCCAACTCTTCCCATCATAATTGCAGGGCTGAACATGAGCAGCAGAAGGGTCCCCTACAGCGTCCCTCAGGTCCCACCTTGCCTCTGCGTAGTTCCATGCTGTTTGGCGCTGGCCATCACAGAGGCAGGTGGACAACCTTTCTGCAAGTCTCTCCAGCACCAACACACATGTAACAGAGCTCCAGCAAAACACAGGATAACTGCTGGTGAGCAGCTAAGCTGGGTAATACCAAGATTTTGCTTTAATAACCATTCTTCCAAAAGGAGGAACAGGTGTGTTAACCGGGCTTTTCAGAGAGGCCTTTAGAAGGGTGGGGATGGGGAAGAAGACATCCAAGACTTCAGTGTTCCCTTAGGACCTCTCTGAACATTGGAACCTTGTAAAATATTTGCATAGATACATCCATTTGTGTCTGCAAAATCCCTTTCCTCAACTCACACTAGCCACTGGGCTAGCAAGCGGCCACAGCTATATTTTATTTGAACAGTGGAAAACCAAACAGAGGAACAAACAACAGTATGTGCTCTAAGCCACCTCTTGAGTATGCCTTGCCCTTCCCCACGAAGCACTCAGCTACAGTATAATCAAAACCAGGGTGAAGTCACAGCTGCAGCCACAAATCAACATTTGCCTTTACATATGAACCTCATGTAGCAAAATTGCGGGGTCCTTATGTAGCAATGAAAGGAATATGTGAGTTTTCTCTTCTTGCCCTATGCCAAAGCACAGATGATGGCCTCAAGACCAAATTTCAAACAAGGTGGGGGAGGGGGGAAGAGAAAAAAGAAAGCACAGCCAGGGACACAGAGGAGATACATTTACATGGCTCACCAACGTCCACTCCACTTCCTTTTTTCTGTGAGGAGGCAATTTAACTTCACTGCTTCTAAGAAACTTCCTATTAGAAAGCTGCGGTTTCCAGTGCATTTTTATTGCATTTTCCAAAGTTGCATCACCAGAGCAGGGCATGTTCCTATGGGAGCTGAAGGTCCAAAACTGTAAGCCATTATAATAAATAATAGTGAATGTCATGGCTAGTAAAACCTGTAATCTGAACACATACAAAAATTAATTTCACTGTGTACAGTTACTTTTCAAACTCTGTGCTTTTCACATTTTCCTGGCAGACACAAATAGCCAGTCAGGAATTAATATGAACAATATAAAAAATATAAGCCACCACTCAAAGTCGTAACTTTACTTTGGCTTATTTAAGGCGATAATCAATTTTAATGAAAAAAATAATCTTAAAAAACTAAAAACGAACTACAAAGCTGACTTGAGAATCTACCTGGAAGCTCACGTTTCCCTTGTGTTCATTTGTGTGGAGGTGAACATGCACCAGATAGTTAAAAAAATCCTGCTGCCACAAAATCAACAGGTAGAACCAAGACAAATAAGAACGAAACAAAAGAATAATAAAAGCCAAAGAAAACAAAAGAAAAATCCTCCAAAACAACGCAAAGCAGACATCAACACTCCTGTTGCAATGAGATTTTGATTCAAAACACCAGTGCAACACTGACTTCCACTTCCACCAAACCCTAGAAATTAAAGTTTTCAAAATTTCTTCGGAGCATCTTGTGACCCTAGGGCACTCTTGTCAAAATCACGCAACTTCTCACCATGAATCATGCCCACAGGCAGCATTTGTGGGGTTAGATGAGGGGGATACAGGGCACTGCCAGTTCATCAGTACTCCTGGCGAGGAGGCGAGGAGGGAACTTGTGCCATTCACCCTGATGGCAGCAACCCTTCCCTTCACTAAAACACAAACCCTGAAACCTCTGTTCCATAGGAAATAAGGTCTAATCTGCACAAAAAGGTTACAGTGAGAGGACTAGAGATCTGAGAGAGATTTGGTTCCATTAAACTCCTGTCAAAGAATGATTTAGGATATTTATCTAATTTATCCAAGTTCTTCTCTTGGATGTTAAATATGGAGAACGTGGGTGTGGGGACGGGGGTGAGGAATCTTCCACTGCCATACACATGTTGCTGATTTGTAGTTGCAGTTGGAAGAGGAAAATACCAGAGCAGATTTCTTGCACAACTAAAGATTGTCTCAGTCTGAAGAAATATGTCAGCCTGCTGTTACATACTTAGGTATTGTCATTAATGAGAAAAGAAAGTAAGGAGAATAACAACGTGCAATCACACTGGTTTTGTATTACAGAATACAAACTAAAACTCATCATTTCCCCAACTACAGGAACACAAAGTGCCAAGTCACAGAATGCCATAAAGATCTGAACTTTAACATATAAAAGGAAAATCCAGTCCTCAGCTAAAAGAAAACCCTAAAATCCAGGAAAAAAGCAACCTGAGTGATTAAATTTCTGGGCAGATAAACTAATGAAAGATTACTGTCCAATTTCTAGATAGCAGCAGAATATACTAATTGATGGGGATGTTATGAAGAAGCTTGGTTTAAAACAACAAATAAACCCCCAAACAAACAAACAAAAATCCCATACCAACAACTCAGAAATCCTAGGTTTAGACATAAGCCTGAAGTCCTACCTAGTGTTGTTCACAAATGCTTGGTGCCAGCATGACAAACCCAGTAAAATCCTTCAAAAGATAAACGCTGTTCTCAACAGCTTCTATGAGTTAAAGGTACCCTCTCCTATCAGACAGCACATAAAGATTTGGTCTGAAGCATAAATGATGAAGTTCATGAAGGCAAATAGACATTAAGAAAAACACAAGAAAGAAAACCCAGGACTTAGGAAGAACAAAAATATATCTATTTTCTCGGAAAGCTGTCTAATGGTGGGGAATTCCAGATTAGGGCAAAGATCACAAACTTTCAAAGCTTGGCTAATATGTGTTCTGTGTTGCTTAGATGCAAAAAAAAGATAAAAAGAGATTTTTGGACAAATCAAATCAAAAGCAAGCAAGCAAGCAAACAAACAAAAGATATCAGATATATAATTTGTGTGAAGCCCTGAAAGCCATATCTGGACATTTCATGTAACTTCAGTAGCCACAAAAGCAGATAATGTCACTCAACTCCCTCTTACACAGAACTCTTGAACATGCACTGCCAAAGACAATTGCTTGAAGAACATCCCACACAATACAGCGGGAAAAACAAGGGAGTTGGTTTTGAAAAGTTATTTCATTCATGTCTGTCTTGGTGAAATTAGGGGGCATCTGTGGATTCCCCCACCTCTTCCCTCACCAAACAAGGCATCTCCTCTCAGAGTAGGTTGCAAATGATCAAATCAATGGAATAATGATCTTGATTGTCTTAGCCAGCTCTCCATAGACATGAGTTCACAAGAGAGGCAGCCATGCAGCTTCCTCAGACATTAATAAAGACTTTTGATCTTTCTTTGAAGAAACTTTTCTCAGGATATTTAAAAGTCTGTGGTTTATTTTCATGTGTGGGGAAAAGCAACGATGAGGCGAACACTCCCACACAAAGAAATGTCTCAACAAAGCTATGCTTGTCAAAAATACCCTTGAAGAAAATTAATATATAGTCACTTTGAAGGTATACATTTTTATTCTGTAGTTCTCACTGTGGTCTCTGCTACCTACTTCATGACTCATGGATGTATGGCACTCCATGCAAACATAGAGCAGATTAAAAAAAAAAAAAAGAATGAAAGGGAAATGGAGATGGCTGCAAGGGTTAAGAAGTTTGGGTCTTGGATACCGAGACCAATTACTGTGGGATAACAAATTAACTTACACTAAATAACATATATTAGATAATTCTTGCTTACCAACCATATATTTTTCATTGAAAACAAAAGCAAGGTACTTTAACTCTGTGCAGCTTTTTTGCTGAAAGCTTATAAAAGACCACTTATTTTATATTTGTCACGTGCACCAAGCACAAGAGAATTACATCGACACACATTCTTTAAAACGCTATGTGTGTGTATAGACACACACACAGAGAAACACATTGAAGTACAAGAAATACAATTGGTTTCTTGCCTGTCTTTTGCCCAGAGCTATTATAACTAATAATATCGTAACTTTGTATTTCTTTAATTAGATTTTGTTTGGAAAGTTGTGATTACAGGGTGCTGTTAAAAATTACCTTATACCACACTACCAGCGTGTTTAAGGGCACACGAGAAGATGGCTTGTCACAAGCACTTCTTTGCCAGAGTCAATTTACTTTCCATCAAAAAGGAAGGACCATATTATACAGGACACACTGGCCAGTGAAGTTGTGTTTGTACACACATGCGCGTATGTGTAGAGAAAGTTAATCACTGAAGTCAGAGATGTAAAAATTGCACTGGAATGTATGAACTCTTTTGCCTTGTATTCTTACAGACTTCTCTTCATTATATCTGTGTTTTGCTTCTTGTTACTTTGAAAAATAGTTTTAAAATGAAGTTATCTGTCATGCTACTAAAAAGATCAGAAGAAAAAGGGAGTAGTCTTTTTTCAGTGGCGCCCAGTGATAGGACGAGGGGTAATGGGCATAAACTTGAACATAGGAAGTTCCATCTTAACATGAGAAGGAACTTCTTTACTTTGAGGGTAGTGGAGCACTGGAACAGGCTGCCCAGAGAGGTGGTGGAGTCTCCCACTCTGGAGACATTCAAAACCCGCCTGGACGCTGTCCTGTGTAACGTGCTGTAGGTGACCCTGCTCTGGCAGGAGGGTTGGACTAGTTGATCTCCAGAGGTCCCTTCCAACCCTAACAATTCTGTGAATTCTGTGAAAATATTGAATTGACAGTATTTTAATTCCACTTAGATAATTAAAATAGAACACTAAATGTTCCCATTTTTGGGGTGAGAGGAAGTTTGGGAAGCAGGAGGGAACACTATAACAATGGGATTATTTTTTTTTTTTTAACCTGATATCACAAAACTCACCTTGAAGTATTTTTAAGATTACCACAGAATGATGGCATTTTGGCTACATCAGGTCTGCTGAGGACAGCAAAAGAAGAGTGGGCAATAACCTACATTGTCTGGAAGTCAGAAATAGCTGCTTTTGCAGGTTCCCCATTTACCAAAAGCATGTTCAACCTGGGGAAGGAAGGGCACATACCTACCAGCTGGGAGAAAAGCAAACACATGGAGCATTTAGAGAGCCTCGTGCACTGAGAAACTTCCCCTGGACTTTAAACTCTGCCAAAAGTGTCATGTACTTGCACAAAATTAATTTCCCTGCTGAGACAATACGTTCAGGTATATTTGCAACACGTTTGGCACAAGGAGATACTAATCTTGACCAGGGCCTCTATAGGATTTCATTTAGTAAGTCTCAAGCAGGAAAGGGGAAAGCAAAAGCCAGAAACACAGGTCCTGAGGGGTGCATGGATCTCATGTGAAAGAATCAGAAATGAGATATGAATGTACGAACAAGATCATATTAATAACCTGCAAAACATAAAACAGAAGCCAGTAAAAACCTTCGGTAAAGTGAAAAAAAAAAACCCAAACACCAAAAAAACCTCCAATTCAGTAGACAGAAGGTGTGTGATTTACAATACAGAAAAGGTTAGCCTATCCTGAAAACCAAAACCTAAAAGCTTTTGGTTTACGTTTTTTTTTCTTTCTGTTTGCAACCTTGCATATTGTTATTTTACAAATAGATAGCTAACCCCTTCTCAAGTCCTCACATACCCTGTTTCAGCTATTGCCTGTGTGATTTACAGAAACATGTTATACACCATGCAAAAACCTATTCGTTTCACAAGTCCAAATATGCCATCCTTCAGCTTCACAAATACCCCCATGACAGATGATTCTGGGAAAAGGCCAACCAAAGTTTCCAGTGTATTCTTCCTAAAGACAACCTGAGCTTGTTTCTCCGTGTCTATCCAAGGATCCCAGCCTGAACCACTGCCAATTTCAAACAAGCCAGAGAGACAGGGCGAGATACTGACATTTCTACAGATTTCAGGGAAACTGGTGCCTGCAGAAAGACTTGAGAGAGAGACACAGTGAGGAAAAACTGAAATGTGGGATTCAAACTCAGCCACGGTAGGTGCTGCCTTTGCCTTTCTATAGGCATAGATCTACTGAAAACCAAGCTCCATTAGTACTTCTCTCTAGACAGCTTATTTCCCCCCCCCCCATAATTTTTTAAAATACACTTGGTTGTATATACTACAGTACTTAACCCTAAATTGGAGCTCAATTATCCTGCTACATAAATGTCTACAGTCCAATTCATTTCAATATATTCAGGAAAAAGGATGAGTTTAGATACACAATTTCTAAGACAGGAACATTTTCTTTTCAGGTACCACTATTTCCCATTTTTGCTTTGGATAATGCTGTAATTACAGAGTAATTATACACTGGAGCCAAAGTTACAGCAGCTGAATATTAAGTATTAAACCACAAACACTGTACTAAATAACATTAACTGTTTCTTATGCTTATAAAAATAGAAAATGCTATACTTGAAAAGCAAATTCATATAATTGAAATTGGAGCAGCTGAGTTTTATTTCCATGTACTTTACCAATAAAAATCTGTCATACAAACAACTGCAAGATTCACATTTTTTTATTTAGAAAAAGAAACAGATAACATGGAATTGCAGTTTACCTTTTCAAATACTCAGATCTACCTGATGTTATAGTAACATTTTTTCACATGCACCAAAAATATCTCTTGCACTAATAAATAATCCACTTTTAGTGTTTAATTACAAAACAAGTGTGGAATATTTTACTTTAAAAAGAAAAAAAACAAACCAACCTGAAACCCAAGGAAGCAGACAGAGAAGTTCCCCATATTAATCTCTCAGAAACAATTCAGTGTAATTGTGTGAAATTCCCCACAACCCTCAATTCCCAGAAGTAGAAAGTTAAAGAAACTCTAGCTATTTTAATTTTGATTCCTCCTCAACCTTTTGAATCCATGAAAACATGGGATTATACTAGTGGTGTTGCCCTGCAGCAGCACATCGAAGCGACAATGCACATACAACTTCAGAGTCTTTCTTCCACTAAAACTAAAACCTTAGCTGCACATGCGGGCCTTGTGGCATGTATAGTACCTTACTGAGAAGACAAATCACCTTAAACAAATCTACCGTGTCTAACCTATTTGCTACATGAATTGTATACATGTAATGTAACAAATATACTGTAATTTTCTAAAATTACCATCAGCCTAGCAAAATGCTGGACTGCAAATTAGGAGACCTGAAATCCTGTGGAGGAGAGAGAAGGGTTTAGCAGGACGAAAGAGTGATGTGAGCGCCTTTGAGTGTTAGGTAGTCAGAAGTTGTTCCAAGGTATGACCAGAGTCAAGGGAAAATCAGCCCATTTCAGAAAACTCTCTAAGTACTGATTTCTGAAGTGAAACTTCTGTTAAATCCGGGTCTTCATTTTAGAATAGCTACCAGTTTTGCCATGGAAATGTTATGCAA
This sequence comes from Charadrius vociferus, assembly GCF_000708025.1. Classification (NCBI taxonomy): domain Eukaryota; kingdom Metazoa; phylum Chordata; class Aves; order Charadriiformes; family Charadriidae; genus Charadrius; species Charadrius vociferus. The sequence goes on from NW_009649982.1 coordinate 1,361,943, forward strand.
TACAGCAGGGAGCCCAAACTCTTGATTTTCTCATGGATCACCACAAAGAGGTCTAGAACCCAGACCACTTGGTTTTATGGACCATCTGAAGGACGCCACTTAGAATAACGTTTCACATCTCTGAATAGGAGTATACATTTCTAACCATATCTTCCTAATATGAAAGTTCCAAGTATGTTCCAAGCGAGCAGCTTATGCTTTCATGCAGAGCACTGTGAACGGGTGTGCTTTAAAGTGCCACAGTATGAACTCAAATATGTGGGTAAACACCACCTGAGCCTCAGTAGAAGATGGGCTGAGATAGGTTACTCTGCAGGAAGGACCGAACTTGAATTCAGGGCCACCAAACCGGCCACATGGTACAGGCTCTTTTCTCTACTTCCAGGGACAAAATCCCGTGGTGTGTGTATATATATATATGTAGTTAGAGACATTACAAGAGTGAAGACCAGATCACAAGTTCATACACCAGTACTGAAACGACAGACAACTGACACAGACACATTCTTCAAAAGGACCTGGTGAAAACCTCCCACACAGACGCAGCCTTCTAAAGACAACTGTAAGCCTGTACAGACCCCATATGCAAAATGAACTTGGGAAGATTTTACCTAACCACAGTCACTGCATGTGTGAAAAACACTACAGGATTGGAAGGAGGAGGAGGAGACAACAGATGGTGGAAATTTCACATAGTACCTTTACTGTCAGCAGAGTAACATGACAACTCTCTAACACAGTCCAAAAGGCAACTTACTGTCTCACAAGAGGCTCCTTGTATCCACGGGACGAGAAATCTGACTTGCGGTCAGATGAGCATAAACCACAACCGGCACAAAAATGACATCAAGTTCTCAGCCATACAGTTTTCCTGTCTGGGAGTGTTTACATCCTCTGCTGAATCCAGATTTTCTTCCCATTTGAGTAACTGCTGTTCTTGCAGGATCCCCAAGGGTTTCAAAGACCAAAATTTGACAAGATCCCAAGAGAGGGGGAACGCTGTTAATTTGTTTTCTTTCGCCTGATTGACTCCCTGCAACTCCCTGAGGCTACACAGGTAAGCACTCCTGCTTTTCCCAGATAAACAGCTTAATCTTGCCATTTCCATGCCAGGGTGGAAATACTTACTTATCCCAGAGTCCCTGGGTGAAGAACCCATTAAAGGAAAGTCTCTTCCCACTTACTGCCCAGCCTAGGCACCAAAACAGCACAAGAGTCTACTGTGAATAAGGGCACAGCCCAAATGAGAGTCAGCCACAGTACAGCAGAACATCCCTCTGGATAGAAGCCACTGCAAATGGCTTTCAGGAAAACACCAAAGCAGTCTACCCAAAATGAAGGGCTGTAGCTTTGGAAGTGGCGCAAATCTACCACAAAGCAATGTATTCCCACTCAGGGGAAGGATGAAAGTCCTAAACACATTCTGTCAGAAGGCACCAGTTCCAGAAAAGGCTCGGCAATGCTGTGAAATGGCCAGATCCTAGGATTCCAATTAATAAGAAGGCTTTTTCATCTTGTCCCGTGGTTCAGCATGGCTCAATTGCTGGCCCATAGGCCACACCAGGACTCGGAAGGAGAACAAGACAAACCTGCTGCTTTCTCTGGTGGAGAACATGTTGTGGCCTAGCCAAAAGCCCCCTCCCATGCCTGGACGCTACCTGACACACAGCCTCACAAGAAAGCAGAGGAACAGGAACAGGAGATTAATTTCTCCTTAGGCATGTAAGTGTGGCACTGAGCTGAACACGATGCTTCAAAGTTTCTTTTGCTACACAGGAAAGGAAGAAATGTACTGTAGCCCTGTAGCAATTAAGGTGAGACCACCTTTTTCCTGCCCCAAACCACATTCGTAGTGATGGGCAGAGGTTGCAGATCTCCTTCCAAAAGTCATCACACGCTTTGCACTCTTCCCTTACATTGGCATGCTGAGCAATCGCATCTCAATTCCTTTTAAAAGTCAGTCTGTTGGTAGGAGCCCTACCAATTTCAGGAAATCAAAAGCATTGCCATATCTCTTTAAGGGACGTTAAAAACCAGAAAGACGTAATTCCTTGCTTAGTCACGGATTTTTTGGAAGAAACGGCGAGTTCTCAACTATTCAGGATCCTTACCCTGGGATTAAGGCAAGATTTGGTCCTGTGAGGGATTTTGTTAGCTCATAAGTCAACCACTGACTAAAGACAAAAATAGATGGAAAAAAATGGATGTCTCTTAAAACTCTATGGTGTCTGTGGTGAAGTCATCTCTGAAGGAGATTTCAGTCTCTCCCACAAAAGTGCAGGGATTTCTGAACCACCTGCTTGTTCACTGCTGCCAAAGAGACAAATGCAGTTTCATCTCCTTCAGAAAATGATTGAGAGGGTGGAGACCAAGTTAACATCATAGAAACATTTGGTCATTTATTCATCTGGCTCTTCAGGAAAGTATATTTTGATCCCTCAGATTACTTGCTCATCACCAAGGAGAGGAAAATTTCTCCTTTATATGCAGAAGGACAGCATACATGTTCAGAGATGAGCAAGCTCTTTAAAAACAGAACAGAAAACAAACTATAAAAAGAACAAGAACACGATCACTGAGAATAGATTCGAACTTTACTGAGTATATTGGTTGTGATAATTTGATTTACCAGACTGTTTCAGTGTAATCTACCCTTACTCCTTTTTGAATCTGGAACCAGTTTACCACTGCACAGAATCTGATGAGCCAGGGAACCACCACCTTGTGACTTCAAACAAGATACCACAGCCAAATCTTCAGTAAAACAGGCACCTCATAATGTGAAGGAAATCACAATAGTGCAGAACACAGGCCTTGTGCTCTTCAATTAGCGCCCTTACAGTAAACTAATCTCTGGTAACTACCCACTGCATGGCAGTCTGTGATTTCAGGAGGCGTGACTTCATGATGTGGATGATCCCTTTCAATCTTCATTTATTTTTGATACAAGCAGATATTGCCTAGGTGGTACGAAAAGCATCATATGAGAAAGCTGCAAGTATCCTTGTTTGTTCTGTTCACGTAACTACAATCGCTGCTGTATAGTAATGGATCCAAAACAGATGAAAGATCACAAGCCCAAGGCACACACGCCCAAGAAAACCTTCTCACCTGCTTTCTTCTTTCTTAGCAGTTGTCATTTACTGTTTTCTAAGGTATCTTATATTGTCGTCCTTCTCAGTGGTATAGAGAAACACAGCTTAAAGTAGCTTCTATACGGAAGTTTGCCACAAGATGCAAGACTCAGTCCTCCAGCAGAAATGAGAGACTGTCAACTACAATGCCCGTTGCAAGAAGGAACACTTCGCTTCTTCCTTACCTCTTTTTTGCAAGACAGCTTTCTTGTAAGTGGACCTCATCAATATGTAATTTAAAGTGAAAACCAGCTGAGAAACAGATATGCAAAAGGACAAATTTTCCACTCATTAGTCTAATCTTCAGAGCCTGGGCTCAGGAGGGATCAGACACCTTTTTGGGTGCCTTGAGAAAACTGATACCCACAAGTTCTATGAGCCTATTAACATTTTTACCCTGAAAAAAAAAAAAAAAGTTGCTCTTTGTTAACCTTCAAGAACATGGAAAGAGCTGTTCAAAGTAGAAAATAACCCAACATATCAAAACACACAGCTGGCAAATTTCAAATGATACTGCTTCTGTCTTGAACATTACAGTAGGGCCATTGAAGTGCTTAATAACATTGCAGAAAAATAGCATCCTCTGGGCTAGAATGGGTCATCTTTCTGCCATGGCATGACACAGCAGCTGATATTCTGTCCAAAATGTCAGGTGCACTTTGAAGGTTAGTCTCTTATATGATGCCACATCTAGGGGGTCAGACAATTTGAAGGTGGTGAGGAGTTTCACGGTAGGTAGATGGGATGTTTATTTTTATCCATTTCTGAGGTCGCACTTTGCTCGCTGCACCAGCAGCTACACTGTCTGCAGTAATGTGAAGCTTTGAATGACCCCTCTGTTACTCATACCTATATCCTTTGACGACCACATTAGCACTAAAACCCTCATGTAAAGAGACAACGCTACAAATAATAAGAATGCCAGTCAATGTACAGGTAATAAGAAGGCTTAAATAAATCAACAGAGAAAGACTATGTTAATAAGGCAGCCTACTAATACCAGAGTATTTGTGCCTCTCTTGTCAGCTACATTCAAGTACCAATAAAAAAAGTGCTTAAAGCATACATTTAGTATGCCACTTTAATCTCTAAACATTCATGTTAATTGCTAAATCTGATAAATATTTGCACTAGAAGATTCAGTAGTAGGCACTGGCATTCAGGAATGCCAGAACCGAATGCAGGTAAAGCACACCTAACTACTCTGCTCAACAAGAAAAGAAGAAATATCACTCTGGGACACTGAAAAGGCACCATCTCCATATGAGGGTAACCTCTATTTGGCAGGCCACGTGGCCTTCTCATGGACAAGTACCTTTTGCCAGTGCAGTAAGGACTGTTCTACCTGATTAAGAAGTAGCCACGACAAGCTTAAAAGGGAGTCACAGCTAGCCCTCTGCAGCTGTGAAAACTGTGGCATATGGCCTTGAAGCCAACGGCATGTGTACAGCGTAAGAGAAAACGCGGGGGAGGGTGTCCTGTTTGGCCTGATCGCTGAGAATACTGTCCTTTCAGGATCCTGTCTCCAGGCGCAGTCAGCTCCAAAAGCTTGCAGAGGTGTGAATTTCTTCCTTATGCACTGGTTCCTCTTCCCTCCCACAGGGAATGCCACAATGACACTTGTCAATCAGTTTGACAGTAGCTTGATGTCCAATCAAGACTGCTGCTGCATCTGGCACGCATGACAGGAGAAATGCAAGGACTTCTTGGACTATTTATGCATCTGGTAGTGTCCTGTGCTTGCCGCATCAAAGTGCATGGAGAAGCTCAGAGTGCATCCAGGTTACTTGATTTAACTCACAACTCCTGCATTTGATTTTATAAACACTAGCCACTAACTGTACGTAAAAGCGAAGCAGGCATTCAGCATTTTACGCTCAAAGGAAACCAAGTCTTCTTCCAAAGTAGTAATACTCTGTAAGCAAGATGCAAAAGGTGAGTAAGCCTAATACGCAGACAACAGTGAACAAAGAGAAACTACACTCACCTGAAAGGATGGGATGAGCACCAACTTAAACTAATCATCATCAGCTAACATCACTGCTGACCTGCTATGAACAACTGTTTCCTACATGCACTGTAACAAGCTCCCATCCTAACCCGACACTGTTGATGCACACACAGCTTCACAAAACAGGTTCCAGCACACACTGCTACACAAACCTGACACACCTTGGTTTTTGGAGACCTGGAGAAACAAGTTTTTCGTATGAAATACAAGCTATTATGAGTGCTTTAAATTAGACTAGAAGAGACTTCAGCATTATAGAAAGTGTCACTTGCTTTTCTTGTAGTGTTTTTGATAAATTCTCCCCAGTCTCAGCCATCGCACATTACAGATCAAAGGCTTCTTCCACCTCCTCTGTTCTTGCAGAAAAACAACAAAAGGAAGTATTTGTAGCTTTCAGTGGAAAATTACCACAGTTAAGGAGTGCAGTCACAGAGTTTAGGATTTAGAGTCAGAACCTGGCGGAAGGGGGAGCTCTGAAAGAATTTTATCAGCCACAGATTTGTGAGGCCAAAAAGCAATAATGCAATCATTTCCTGTCTAGCATAGGCCATAACAATTTTCTGGACTTTTCAGCAATTAGCTTTGCAGTTTAATAAGAAAAATTGTGCCTTATTTGTATTTGGAACATGTTTAATTTCACTTTTGAATCACATGATCAGGCTTTTCTCTGCTAGATGGATCCATGACCACAGTTTTCCTGTAGAGGTGGACTATAATCCATTCATACCTTAATCTGAGTGGTGATAAACAAAACAGAGCTCCTGAGGTTAATCAATATTTATATAGGGTTAGTCATTTATCTGCAAAGGCATTACAGTATGTTTACTTAACAGTGGTATTTCAAAGAGGCCTTGTTAGGACAGGTCTCCCTTTGGCCAGGTAATAATACCTCTAGAGGGCTAGAGTCGAGTACTAAAGAAGTAGCAAGGTTTCATAGTACACGGTTATCAGGGGGCACACCACAATCAGCAAGACAGTTTGGTTTTGGGGGTGGTGGTGTTGGGAAGGGAGTGTTTACGATGAGGCTCACCCCCTGCAGTGTGGATATGCTAACCCCTACATTTTGCCAAATGTAGGAAATGCAACTGTGTAACTTGTAGTAGTGGAGGACCGCTTTTGTGCTCTCCCTTGGGAAGACAAAGAAAAATCAATCACAGCTATACAGTAAGGGCTGGGACATTATGAAATTGGACCAGAAAGATCCTCCTAGTGAAAACCTTCTAAATCTAAATTTGCCTCATCACAATAAGTATCTACCTGAAAGGTAAGGTAGGCACTGTCTCTCAAATGGGAAATGTGGTCTGCGGGGATGCATAACAGTACTGCTGCTAAAGTTGCTGCCTTTGCAAATATTGAGGAGGCAATCGTTACAACTGCATAAGACCAGTAAAGACTCACTTCACTACAGACATCCAGTAAGAATGACAGCCCAGTCTTGTTGGCTTACATGAGGTTGTCAGTTTTTGTCAAATGACAAACAGCCTTGTGTGGGAGGGAAAACTACCAGTCTGGAGGGAGTAATACCCACCATACATCATGGTAATAGTTTTTCAGTCTCTGCTAGTTAAAACAATTACTTTTTTCCCCCCACCTTCCTTCAGCTTCAGAGATACAAACCATGCGTTCCAGACGTAACAGCACAGAAAGCCCAACCAGACCAAAGCAGAGCCAGCAAAGGCTGAAAGACCACCATAAAGAAGAGGCTGGTTACAGTGGGAGAGGAAATGTGGAAAGACGGCAGGAGGAGGACGATGTAGCCCAAGCCAGTACCATCCTAAGAAGCCCTAAGGCAGAGAAAAAACAAAGAAGTTCTTTCAAGAAAAGAGAGGATCTCTCTCGTGATGACTTGCTATTTCTTCTTAGTGTCCTTGAGGGTGAATTACAGGTGATTTGCTATCTTATTTTATATGCAGATTAAAACACACACCCCCAAACCCCCTGCCAATTTACTGCAAAAACATGCTGCTTTCCTGTTAAGGAAACACCCTACTTTATTTTCATTATTATGGCTATCAGCCAGAAAAGGTGATCTTTACACCACACCTAAATGCAAATAAAATTTACTCACAATGTATCTGTATCACACTAAAAACACTCATGGTCTACTGTGAAGGATCACGTAACTCTCAAATTGGAGAACTCACAAAACTTCCCTATTTTGCTGCCACATTCTAAGTACATTGAATACAAAGCATTTGTCATTGTAAAACCTATATGGAGAACATACTAGAGACCTTTAAGATCTATTACTTAATTATTTCTTATCTCTCCTCTCCTATGAAGTTATAAGCATTATTCCCTATGTGCCAGATCACTCCCTATGTGCCAGATCACAAGAAGTAACTCACTCAATAGTATTCTAACATCATTTGCTAGAAAAATCAAAATAGCCATTTTACTTCCCATAATATGAAGCATAAGCGTTGCATGCCACTTAGCCCACAAGATGCTGGGTTTGAAGAGCGAGCGTTTTTCTGTTTGGAAAACAAGCCAGCTGCCAAGTGGTAAATGATGCCTAACCTGGTCAAATGTAATTTCAGGAAGTGGGAACCAGATTTCCATTGAGCAGGGAGAATATTTCTGTGGCAGGCTGATTGCACACAAGTAGTGACGGCCACTTAAAACTGCTCACAGACAGAGGGAAAAGCAAACTGGCCAAAGTGGCATAAATGCGTTTATCACATGGTTTCCAAGTTTATCAACTAGACAGTACCTGGATAGTTCCATTCTTAACATATGCGTTTATGTTTACATAATAATACATACATGCTTAACAGAACACACACACACACATGCAATATGAATATTGGATAGATGTACCAATCTCTGAGGGTAGATCCAAGACAAACTTCTGCAGAACATTTCATTATGCAAACAGAATGATTTCCATGTTTGTGAAAAACTTCTTTCCTACTCACTTGCCCTTTCTTAATTTACATGAAAATTCAGATGTCACATGCTCCTCCAATACAGTTCTCTCTTCCTCTCAAGAGAGATGTGTGTGTGTGTGTATATATATATTTACATTACACACACACTTCATTACACTTGTGTAATATAAATATATAAACACATACTTCAATTCTTGAGATTTAAAACTGGAACAGAGTGAAATGAGAAAATGGAAAATAAGCCTGACATGAACACTTTAAATCATGTCCGACATTCCAAAGGAAGCATTATGAACAAAAAATTTAAGAAGTCATTTTTTTATTCTTAATTTTCCACCTCCCATAATGCCAAATCAAACCTCCGAAGATTAGCTGTCATTCCAAACGTAATTAAGTATCAAAGTTAGATGCCATTACTCTCCAATTCCAAAACATTTAAGATGCACTAAGATTGCTCTTGTAGGTTTCCACAGTGATAAGGATTAGAAATAGATTATTTTGTATTTTTTGATACACCGCCAAATAGGGACACAGAAGTACTCCAGCCAAGAGCAGTCACACTGAAAGCGTCCCCCTCTCCCGATACATCCTTCTTTTCGATTTCGTCCCTTCCTATTCTACCCTTCTAGGATTAGCATGCATGTTGTTTTGTTTTTAACTGAGATCATTGCAGACAATGGATGTTTGCGACATGTCATGTAGTTATATCACCATAATAGAGGCAGGGGGCAACCTCCACCACACCAGAGGAGGAGGCAGGAGAAAAAAAAAAGAAAAGAAAAGAAAAAAAAGAAGAGATGGACACGGCCCTAGGGGAGGTGGTGACCTAAACCAGTTTCCCCCCCAGTGGAAACATTCACATAGTCAGATATTCTCATGGAAGAACATTATCACTAGAAACAGGACTTTGAGAGAACTAGCACAATATTCGCAGCAGATATTCTGTCCCCTCCAACTTAACATCTAGGAGCTAGTAACTTTACAGCAAAGAAGTGTTCTTGGTGGTTTGTTTTCTTCCATTTTTTTAAAGAGCAAAGAGAATCTATAGATCACTTCAAATACCGCAGATACATACAACATGTTTCTCCAGCATGGAACATAGACTTAGAGGGCAATGCTGTATTATAGGAAGAAGGTATGTGCACCTGCCAGCTTGCGCAAGAATTTCTGAAATATATACATAGAAGAATTTATTAAAAATATACCTGAGATCACATTGTATCTACTCTTTGGTAATAGAATGCCATCAGATATTTTATAAGATTAGGAAACAAATACAGTGATACTACAAAAGGAAAAGTATAATGGACATTTTTAGGCTATACTTTTTGAAACTACATGACTTTGGAAACCAGATAACACCACCTTCTCATAACCACTGTCTTTTAAAATACTTTTTTTAGCATGCACTCACAAATTGAGAATATCCTTACAGCAGTTACTTCCAAAAAACTTGATGCTGCAAGGTTGCTTATTACCTGAGGGCATGCACACAAGTGTGTGCACATCTACATGTCTATAAATACATAATGCATGGTCTCACACATGCATGCACAGGTAGATATACATGCACACAGTACTGCACTGCCAGCTCTGAAGGAAATTAATCTGCTTTTAAAGAACTGCCATTATTGCTTTGGAACGCATATTGCAAAGGGTCACATCCCCTACACCACACACCTCACTACATTCACTGCTAAAATGAGCTCAGAAAGCAGAGGCAGACGACCCCAGATGGGTTTAAACTACAGAAGCCACCTTTGCACTCAGAATCTAAAGAATGTGCATCACCTCCAGGCTTCAAGAACCATTCTAACATCTTTCACTAACAATTTAAAATCAGCTTCTACTGCCACAAGTCACTTTGCCCTGAAGTTCTGTGCTGTGAAAGCTACACACTGGTCCAGAAACAGCAACATGATCTAATCACTAACAGAGTACTTAAGCATTGATGAGGGTTCTGAAGATGTTGGAGTTTATGCAGAACTAATAAAATACAAAGACATTTACTTCCCTCATGCTTTCTAACTGTCTTCTTGTTACTGACTATTTTGAGACACTTTACATACACAGCATTCTTTAAAAAGTTTTTTTAGTTTTCTTAAAATCAAAAGTGGAAAGCTAACCTGTAAATACACATATACAGTTTAACAACATAAAACCTTACTTTGTGTTTCTGCAGGCTCAAGATGAAGTTATAGGAGTACTTAAGGCTGAAAAAATTGACTTGGCTTTGCTTGAAGCACGATACGGCTTTGTTACTCCCAAGAAGGTGTTAGAGGCCCTGCAGCGAGATGCTATTCAAACAAAGGCTGAGCAATGGCAAGAAGATATCTACGAAAAGCCTATGGGAGAGGTATGAACATATAATTGATATTTAACCATAGTTCCCACCAAATTCAACAGAAAATATCTCACTGACTTCAGGGAAAGAAAGCAAATTAGTTCTAAATCTAGAATCTAACATGAAAGTGACAGCAGAACAGAGTCCAGTGGGGTCTGTAATAAAAACAGGTATCTAAAGATCCTCATTTATATTGCACGCTGCGGACTTTAAACGTAGACAGACCTGATTTTATTTACCTCAAACTCTGATAATCAGCCTTCTATTTTTGACACTGTCTTCTTTTTTTCCCCCCTTTCTGTTATCCAAATTCACAACCCATACAAACAGATGCCTCCCCATTCATCTCCTTGAGGCCACCTTACCAAGGCTGGTAAGAGCCCATTCAGCAGTTATGGCACAGCTGTCGACCTTTACATATCCCAGCTCCTGCTAATTCTGTGTGAGTCACAGGTACACCTGCTTGGTCTGAGTAGTTACTGTAAAGTGCCGCCATCAGAAACTTCATCCAGGCAGGCATCTAACTAATATTCTCACATTACACCTAAGTAGCCTTTAGTTTACGGCTGCTGCGGCAGTGTAGTTACTTTCTGAACAATGTTATCTGAATTTCATTTCCGTCCTGCAATGCAAATCACTGGATATAAAAAATTCCGTTCATAGCAGAATATGTGTTTTTCCAAAGTAAGTGTCTCCTCTTGAATTTAGACAAACATTTTAAATATAATGCTCAGTACAGATAATCATAATCAAAATACAAGCAAAAATTATGAATAAAATTCTTCTACCAAGTGTTTTCCAAGCTTTCTGAACAGAAATGTACCTAAGGATACAGAGTTCATTTCAGAGAAAATTATGTCAGCCAAAAGGTCAACACTCATTTCAGAGGCTCACAGGTTAAAATCTCTGACTATAATCTGAAACAGACAAAGTTCAACTGTGGAGGTTAATTTATTTTAGAACATTGTGGCATTATGTCACAGAAACTTTGAGCACAAATGGAAATGATTTGAAGAGAAGTCCAAAAAAGTTTGAAAACATAGGTTCAGTCTGTTACTTTACATAAGTTTATACACGCTTTTTCCTTCTCACACTTAATGGCAGAGAAAGGATTTCTAACACCACTGGATCTGGCAATTCCAAAAGGCAAAGGTAAACATCCTGAGAGCAACTAAAAGGCTAGAAGGACCCCCAGACACTTCGTATATCTTGGTAAACGAAAGGATGCTATATAATTGGCAGGCATTCCACAATTTCAGTTTCAAATCCCACCCCCCCCCACCCCCCCCCATTAAGTCAGAGATCTATTTAGTTTTTGTTTGGATTTTTTAAACATTTATAAAAACCAAGGGAGAGGTGGAACCAGCCACAAAGTATGGGAACCAACCATTTAAATTCCCTCTTAGCCACCATGACAATGTACCTTCATATCTGCCTACAAAATCTCTGCTGATCCAGTTCCTCTAGAGCACGTGTGTCTCACCCTTGACAATTTAGCCTTGTAGCCCTGAACACGGAGGATCTTCCCAAAACTCAACTGAAAAATACAGTGAATTTCAGAAAGTATCTGTAAGATTACTGGTCCTTTAATGTTCTCTCACAACTCACTCATGTATCCTAAATTTTATGAAGTTTCTTGGCAAATTTGGTTAAGAACGTAGTTGGAAAATTTGGTGACTGAACAGCTTTACTCATTAGGAACAGGATTCATAGGTGAAGAAGTGTAGCAAAACAGAAGACAGTAGTGACACATCTTTCTTTGCAAAATATATGAGGAGTGTGACAGACCAAAGCCATGTCTTCCTTGGGTATGAGGAGGTCTGTTGGGTTTTGGGGTTTTTTTTTGAAAGCAGAGTTTTTTTTCAGCCAAAATTGCTCTACAGCTATTTCTTTCTGCAACCTAACAAATGCCAGATAAGCTTACTCTTATTTCTCACACTTAAGGATACAATAAATTGTTTTACGTTTAAAGGGGCTTAAAAGAAAAGAAAATAGACTTTTATTTTGGTTTTGCTTTTGTCTGACACAAAGGCAGGAAAAGGTTTTCCATCTTTCATGGTTTATAAATTTAGATCAAGTCAGTTATTCATGAAAAAATCTGGCTTCAGATCAATTACCACTTCTCTTGAATAGAAAACGAATGGTATTCAACATTCTAGTAAACACGGAATAATAGCATAAGAACCATTTTCCCAGATTCAAAAACAAACCAATTTTAAAAAAGAATCAAAAAGCCATCAGAGAAGGTGATGCAGGAAAAGAGAGATAAAGAGCAAGATTCTGCATAATTTATGGTGTCTTTTTCTCATGTTTCAAACCATCATGGAATTAGAAAGCCAACTCTAGTTTCTAACTCTCCCCTGCTTCCAATAACACAAAGAAAAAATCTGGTCCCTCACTGCTGGAAATGTGACGAACAATACCTCCAACCACTTTGAGAACTCTAAAAGCAGCAAAACTAGAGGAAAGCCTATGTTCTGAATCCATCAAGGATACTTCAAAATTTAATCCATTTTTAAAACCCCAGGGTCAATCAACTTGGGGAAAGATGCATCCTCATCAGCCTGTTCACAAAGTACATCTGATTGCATCCTCACAATGTCTTAAAACGGTTGGTCGCAACTTCCCAGTGACCACAGCTGTAGGGCACCAATAACTTAGTCATAGGAAGAGACTGAAACAATAAGGTTGACAACGTGGCTTCAAGGAAAAGCAGACCAACATAGCCACATGGAAATTTGGCTCAGCTAGGGTTGAAAAAGACAAGGGAGGAACTGCTCTCATAATCTAACAAATAATCCTAAACTCAAGATTATACACTTATAGACAGTGACCATGAGGATATTATTAACAGGAATAATATTTCACTGAACTTTGGATAAAGAAATGTAACTAGCCAGGATTTTATTCTGGCACAGCGCCAAACACAAAGCAGTCTAAAAAGAGAAAGACGAAAAGTTCGGTTCCAACGTAATGGATATGAGACACATCATCCTAGTTTGACTTCAGACATGAACTGGTGGCAAAATGTATTTAAATGATTAAATTCCTGTGAATTTTTAGCTTGTTGAACTATTCACAGTTACGTAAGACCATGCCTCTTATTTTCCATTGTATTGTACAGTATGTTCAACTATTAATTCCAGCAAAAAGCCCAGATGGTTAGCAAGAACAAAACAACAAATCACTTAATTAAGATTTTATCACTTTAATTTTCAACAGAAGACATTTATACTGCTGCTTATTAATCCTCCGCAGTTTGTAGCCAAGAACTATATATGCTGAGTAAACGTGTGTGCATACATATAAACGGATATTTCTCCATGTGCAGATTTAGCATTTGGACAGAGTAATCCGAGGAACTAGGGGCTGCTGGAGACCGCTCCTGTGAGAGGATCTCACGCTAACAGGGGTGCACACAACTTCTCTCTCTTCTCTGCTGGATACGTGGGAGTCGGCCACAAGATCTCACAGGGAAAATGCATGAGTCAAATCTGCTCCCCAGGGAAGTGCCCTTATCTCGCAGAGGGACACAACAGAGCTTCCAAACAAAACGCACAGAAGCGCAGCAACCCCCTGCCAGACTCTCTTCTGCTTGGTCCTGCAGGGAGGGAGAGGCGTGCTGCACAGTAACACACACGAGCATCACAAGGCCAAATGCCCATACCCATTATGCAGCTTACATGCAGATCTCAAGTGTCGGGCGTTATTTGTGATGTAGGATCTGCAGCCTCTCCAATTCTCCTCTCTGTCACCCACCTGTAACAAGAGACAGGCCCTGCACCTCTTCCCTTCTCTCCTGAGTGGAATCCCAAGCTCTCGCTCTCCACCTTGTTCCCAGCCACAACAGCCACGTACCAGCTGCAAACGCTCATGGTAGAACTGATTTGACAGCATACTTGAAAAGAAAACCTAAATGCATCTTCTAAATCTGAGCAACAGGAGAAAACTGCAACATGAAAAGAGCTTTGAGGCAGCAGCTTATTTACTTGTCTCTCTTCCTCTTTCATGTAAGCAGGTCTCCCCAGGACACTACTGTTCTTTTACCCACTTTCAAATTCTTCGTTCCCCCTCCCTGCCTTGAATACACACCTCTCTCATTCTAAATACCAGTTTGTAATCCCAACCGCTAATCTCAACGCTGACAAAAGCACAACTGTGAAGTAAAAGGCACTGGCATTCCCCACTCAGAACTGCAAAACAAAAACCTGGATTTACTACCTTTCTTCTTTCATACTTGCTGCTTGGATTACGGCTTGAATTAACTTCTCATAGCCATTCAACAAATACTCTAGAGTAAATAAATTATACCGAACCCATAAAATGATGTTGGCAGGTTCCACACCCTTGACACCCAACAGTGCAGAAGGAAGACTATTTTCTATTTGGTTAACATTGTTTATGTTGATGACTAACCCGCATCTCCATCAGGCATTTATATGTTTGGAAACAGGAGTCATTTGATTTATGATCAGCTTGTAGCCAGAAATTTCAGTGTTTTCTTACAATAGCAAATTATACATCCCCTCAGGTTGTTACATATACTTTTGAAGCAGTGGTCCAATCCATACAAATGCACCACTTTACTCTCTTAACCCCATCCATGTAGACGGCCTGCCAAAAGAAATCCAAAGTTCACACCTTTGCAATTTTCCCCACCTGACGTCGCACTGAGGGCTGAGACCAGCAAGCACTATCGAGCAAGGCTGATGCCCACTTCATGTCAGTTTAAGGAAGACAGGGCCACAGTTGCAAACAGCACTGCATTAGAACTTTGTCAAAAAACAGGAGGCAGGTTGCCTTCCGAGAACAGCATATATTCACCTGACAGCATGACCTTTAAAAAGGCGAGGATCAGAAACTCAAGTGATGGTGCTTTATGCATCTGTGCAACAGCTGCTCCAAAAAAAACCTATGAAACCTTGGAGGGGGAGAAAGGTTGACAAAGCACACTGAAAATTCTCCCTCCCGTTCTGATAAGCCAGTAGCTGAACAAAAGATTTTAAATTTTGAAATTTCCTCTTCTGGTGGAAGAGGGGAGAGTGTGGAGAAATTAAAAATGGCCAGTTTTCTTCAACCTGACCTTTTAAGGCAATTCAGTTTCCAACCTCTGTAAAAGACATAGAAAACACAGCCAAGAGATTACTGTATAAGGCAGCACTTGCTTACTAAGAAAGCTTGCATATGCAAGGGCTTAGGTAAGAGATGTTTTCCCAAGAGAGGTCCTACTTCATGATCACGATTCCAGAAAGCATCAATCTTGCTGGTGCAAAAGCATGCAAATTATGAGTGAACAAGACGAAAAAAACAACCTTAACAACCTGCTGCAAGAGCACCACAAAACAGCCAAAAAGGATAGTCATAGGTTTCTTTACATTTTTTTGATCATTCATTAAATAAGCTCAGCTATGTTGGAACAGAAAAGACTCTCTAAAGTCATAGCAGAAAGAACAGGCAATTTTCGAAACAGTTCACATTTCTGTTGGAGTATTTTGGACTCAAACCATCTTCAAAGTCCCGTCAATAGTTCCTTTTTCCTTATTCACAGCAGTGTCACCAAAAAAAATTAACAATGATTTAGGATAAGAGAATACATAAAGCTTAAAAAGTAGCTGAGGTAAGCAGGAGGAGACGTGGAAACCCATGTAGAAATTGAGGATATTCTCACTCATTCAAGAAACTCAAATTCAGGCATTCCAGCTCTTCCTATCATTGCTTCTGTTGGCCAAACTGTGAATAAACATGAAGAAAAGATAATTAATCATACTCGTTGGCATTGAATTGTCCAAAATAAGCAGTGGCCCTAAGAATCTGAAGCCCCAGTGTTTCTGGTGGCACATGAAATTCCTTGTAGGGGAAACATTGGAGAACGAGAACCAGCCTTGCTTCCCACACTGCCCATTTGTGAATTCTTTCCTATTAATAGAGCGAAGCACTGCAAAGCAGCTTGACCTACTAGAATAGACTGTGGTTAAAGGGAGGCATTGGGCTTTGAGCTCAAAATTTGTCTTTTCCAAAAAGGGTAGGAAGATTCTTGTGTTGACCTGATGAGGGAGGCAGCCTCCACAAGGGAAAGGGAACAAGCAGAGAACAAAGATTCTCATCAATACAGATTCTTCCCAGGTCTTTAGATGGCTTCCAGTGAGCATTCCTCACACTTCAGCTAGATCAGTAAAGTGTAAGGAGGAAAAGCCATTCTGGTTTCATACACACACTCTTGCATAACTCCACCACGTACTGAATTCAAAGTTTTAAGATAATCCTCAGAATAATAATTTTCTCTCAGGTTTTGGAAATAGTTTTGTTTAACAGCATAACTCCAGTGAATAGTTATGCCAATACCTCTGTAGTTTAGAAAAAACCTAAAAATTATTACCAAAGCCTATAATAGATTATTTAAATTAAAATATCACTATATAATAATATTTAGAAGCTCAGAAGAAATCCTTGGGGAAGGGGAGGGAATTTGATGTTCAGAGCACGTTATAAAGGTGCCACCTGCAAGGCAAACCCCTTTACAACATGTGAAATTTGAGGAACAAAACAGGAAATACCATCATTAAATAAAAATACTTCCAACCATTTCAAAATTTAGCACTTATTCCAGAAACCCAGAGCCATGCTCAAAGTAAGCACAAGAGACAGGACTGTTTTCAACTCTTGGTTCTATCATGCATTTAATGTGAAAACAGAGGAAAACTGCTTTTTGATCTACCTGTCTACCTTACAAAGACAATTCAATGCTCTCATTTCCTATGCAGCTACATATGAGGCAGCTATTTCTATTCAACCAAAAGTCAGTCTACTTCTGTATGAAGCAAAGGCTTCTTCTGCCAAGACATCTGTTTCTCTACCACAATGATCAATAAGAAAGAAGCAGCCCTGGGAACAGTAACTGTTAATTAGTAGCTGTTGAGGATCAGTCATGGTGGGAAGAGGAACAGAAGGTGACTGCGTGTCCTGCAAAACAGTACCTTATTTGTTTAATTTGTCAGAATTAGACTGACCGACCTAAATAAGCCTTTCCAAACAGATAGCAAAGGATCTGGCCATTAGGCTATTAGAGATACATATATAGGCATTTTAGCATTTTATATTATTAATCCTCTCAAATTCTTTCATCAATGAAAGCCTGAGCAAGTAAAAGTTTCAAAAGACTTCAGGAGTTTTTGCTTTTTTTTGTAGCTTGATAAAGTTGTAGAGAAACAGAAAGAAACTCACAGACGAATGCTGGAGCAACTTCTAATGGTAGAAAAATCACACAGACAGACACTGTATGAACTAGAAGAAGAGAAGAGGAAGCACAGCAAATACATGGAAAAAAGCGATGAGTTTACAAACTTACTGGAACAAGAACGTGAAAGGTAAGGTTATCTCTTGCCATAGTACTAAGAAATACCTACAAGTTAACATTATGTTTAAGGATCTGTCTGCCTTCTTATTCTGCATCCACTAAAAATCAGAAATATTTGCAGAGTTGTATTTTGAGAGTTCAGCTGTGAAAACATGACTAATTATTCCTAAATAACAGTAGCGTCTACATCTCCATCAGCAAACGAGGTAAGTCACACCATTAGTAGGTTCATCTGCACTGTGGCAGGATGACGGGTATGTTACACTAAACAGAATACAGGGAAATATGCAAATGTGTAAGGTTACAACCAACATGAAGCAGGTGACTCTTTCAGCATGTTTAAGGTGCTCAGTATACACTATTGTATGTAAGTAACAGAATAAGAAATCAGGCATGCAGCCTTTGACGGCAGAAGAAAAAGACATGAGGAAAAGTAGAAGGTGTTTGGACAGGCCATAGAAATACAAAGAGAGGAAGCAAAAGCAGAGGATAATTTACAGAAAACTTTGGAAATAAGAATGCCATAAAGTTCTCAGATCAGTATTGGCATAAAAACCATAAATCCAACTTTATTTTTAAATATAATCTAAAAGCACCACAGCTTGTTTTAAGCACAGTCTGATGGTTTCACTACCAATTCTCAGAAGGATTAAGAAGAATTTAGTGTCACTTACTGTCTTTAAAAAAAAAAAATCTACTTTAAACTGTGGCTTCTCTGAATCTGCAGTAAAACTGGACACATCCTAATGAAAAAAAAAATTATCGAAGAACATTTCCTATTCCCTGGATAGCTACTCTAGAAGATAGGATAATATTGTCTCTGTTTCCTTTCACTGAGGAACAGCTTCCAGATGGAAATGTTTGGGTGTGAGAATGTTAAGCCTATTCTAAACTCACATTACGCACAGATAATTCTTCCTCAGCTTTGCCTGCGTAACATCATGTTCCACGTATTTTGGCAGTGCTCACCCTTTGCACTACACCTCTCTCCTGCAGGTCTATCAAAGATAGCACATATGCTTCCCACCAAGTACACAGCCATATTTATGGATTGCAATTAAAGCAGCTAGGCAAAAAAACCCCCTTTGCTTCTCAGAGAAACATATACACACGCAGGCAAGCCCAGGCACACACAGAAAAGCACATACAAAGTGTCCCCACAAGGCACAGAACTGACTTTTTTTCTCTAAGAACTGTTTTTTTGAAGCAACACATCAGGAACCAAAACCTGAGATGAATGGAATTTTTCATCTCTGCTGTCTTTTTCTCAAAAACTGAGACACACATCTCTTAGAGCTAAACAACTACAGTTGCTAGAAGTGGCAAAATGTTACATCAGACACATGCTCACAGAGCATGAAAAGCTGCACAGAAGGAAAGAGTAAGCATCAGAGCCCTTGTACTTTTTTCTTGTGAAACCAGGCAGACATGGGATTAAAATTCTCTCTCCCCTGCCCCGCCTCCATATTTCCCCCCAAGAAGACTATAAAATATTTACCACTATTATCTGCAACATTTAGTCTATCTGCCTGGAAAATAGCGGGGGGTGAATACTGAGGTGCCTAATGAGACCTTAGAGGATGTAATACTAGATTTCAGATTAAGTCTCATTTTTTGTATTTTCTTTGGAGGACGTACTTTCTGTGGAAAACCTTAAGGGGGTGTGATGTCACATGTTGAGCTGATTCCAAAATGTTTGCCAAGTAATGTCGCCATCAAGATCTCCACACAATTGCCTGCCATAACAAAAAAACCAAAACAACCAACCAACACACCAAAAAACCCCCCACAAAAATCCCCTAACAAAAAAAAAAAAAAGAAACCCCACAAGCAAAAAAATAGTTCAGCAACTTAAGGCACATCACTCTCTACATTAGCTTGCCTGACCTGACATTCAGAACACACACCCATATGCAGCAAAGTGACCTTGTCTTCCACTTCGAAAACCTTAGTCCAATTCAAATATTTTTAGCATGTGGATTTTGCATTTTGATTAAGAACAAACAGAACTCTATGAAATGTTTCTTATATAAAGCAATAACAAATGCATTTTTGCCTCCCCCCCAATTCAATTAAAAAAAAAATATTCAGAAAACCATTAAATATTCAATGAACATTCTTTATTTTTCAGTCAGAGCAACATTCTCTGCTAATCTAAGTGTGCATATAACATTCCTAACAGTATTTCAGATTCAAAGCAAAATCCTGAACTTCCATTCGATTTGTCAAAAAAGTGTCTTGCTTTTATCAAAGAGCAAAGCTACACAGTATATGCTAAAGATATCTGTGAAGAGTATATAACGCATGCAAGCCAAACAAGGTAAACGAATAACATGATTATGTGATCAAAATGAAAAAAACTGTAGATGTTATGGGACAGTGATGCTGAAGCCTGAAAACTGCTCTTGACAACAAGAAAAAAGAAACTATCAGTCAGATCCAACTCTTACGTATGTCTCTGAATACATTTTCAAATAAGGAGGAGGGAAAGCATTTCCTCTTTCTTACGTATGCGCTCAGGAAGTATAGAGACGAAGAATTCTTAAATGAAAAGTTTAGTGATGAACTAATTTATCAGATGGTCATGTTTTGACAAAAACTAGGCAAGCCTCCATCTCTAGGGCCTTTCCTTCCATACATGACACTCATTAAAAGAGTTAAAAAGCATGTTTGGATCATGCAAAATATTAGCAGTCTTCACTGACTCAGTAAAAACCCTTCACTTTAATCATTCGAGAACCCCTTTGACTTCACAGCAAGGCGACAAGACTAAGTTCGGCCTCAGCAATTGCACGCTGTCAGATTTGGGAGTTTAAGCTTATGACAGGACTAGTGACAGCTTTCTAGAACTGGATTAGCATTTAGCATTAAGCCTTTATGCATTTTAAGATATTTACTTGTTGCCAAACAAAACTAATCCTCCATAATCTTTCTTAAAGTCTTTCTAGTTAAGGGAGAAAGATTGGTCTTCCAAATGGAAAAGTCTCAACACTTAGCAACAGACATTTACCAGTAAAAGAATGATAAAATCATGCTATTATCACTATATTTATATTTATTTGCTCACAAGGTAATGGATTTTTAAAGGCAGTTATGATAAATGTTGCTCATAGGAATTAAAATATTAGTACAAAACTTTGCAGGTATAGCAGCAATTAATAGGATCTTTAGTTTAAACCTACCAAGACGAAGGGTGTTTTTCTACAGGGCGGAGAGCCATCACAAGGTTTTGCTTTAGCTTTGAATTCACACTCACAAAGGTCATATAGAGAACATAGTCTAAAGAAGAAAACACAATTGTTTACATATAAGATAATCCTAACATTTCCTAAAAGGAAACTTACTCCTTGTGATCTAAGCAAGTGAAAAAACCTAAGCCAGCCAACCAAACTCTATACCACTGTATCAGACATTTCTTCTGAAAACATCAAGTAAAGGACATTTTCAGTGTTAAGATAAAAGTCATTATTACACCTATCTGAAGAATCAGCGTTTACTCAGCATAACAAATGGAAGCTAACCTGCAGAATTCTCACAACCGTAGTCTTTCTCATCTGACAAAACACTACAAAAACACTGTGGTTGTTGCTCCAACTGCCCCTCCAACTGCCCACCTCAAGGTCAGGCAGTTAATATGTTGTCCTGTTGAGTGATACAGGCTAGAAGGGATCTCTGGAGGTGTCCAGTACAATCTGCTGAGTGCAGGGCTAACTTCACAGTCAGATCAGGTTGTTTTGACCCTTTCCAGCTGACTATTGAAGATCTCCAAGTGATTCTGTTGGCTGCCTGGGCTCCTGATGCAATCTTTGCCATCCTCACCAGGAGACCCTTTCCCTCAGTTTCACTGTAGATGTCATTCTGTTCTGGCTTCTGCCCCGTGTTCAACTGAAACTGCTCTCATTAAAGGCTCGGTAAGTTTTCTTCTGGCAAACCTCTGAACCTAATCCATCTTCTCTGTCTCTGATCTTTTGGCTGCCTTGGACACAAATGAGTTTTAAGTACTTCCTTGCCATCTTACGCACACAGAGTTTCTGTGACTCCAGCTAGACTCATTTCTCTAAGTGTCTCCACAGTGTAATCTGAGTTGGAAACTTCTCACTGTCCACCTCTACTCTGTCCGTAGGACATCTTCTTTCAGTCTTCTCTTTATGCATTCACTCTCTGTGCTTCTCCTCACAGAAACTCAAAGCCAGCCATCACCTCTATGCTGACGACTCAAGTCTACTCCAACCACCACAACAACAAATTTCACCGTTTGTGAGCAACCTGCCACAATTGCCAACTCCATGACACTAGAAGGAGACTCAGACTTTTATCCCCCCGCCCTTCGTTTCATTCTTAAGATTCCCTAATACTTCAGTTCTTAAAACTGGGGTAACAAAGTCATACTGCTTATCACTCAGCCTGTCATACCTAGATACATTTTATACCTGAGCTCAAAAATTCTTCTTCATAGCACCTCCACGAAAATATAAAGCAAAATTAAACCCAAACAAGCAACAACCTCCCCCAAAAAAGCCAAACCAAAACAAAACACCAAACCCACACAAATAAACCAAACATATCTTTCTGTCCATTCAAATAACAATTATTTGCCAGACCCTCACTTCCAAAATATTTTTTTATCATTTCCACATTAGCTATTTCACCTCTCTATGTCTCTTCACTGGATGCACTCTCATTACTGCATTAAGGCTGTATATTTCCTCTTGTGTACCTTTACAGTACACTCTTATTCTCTCCTGCAATGTTATCACATGGGCTAAACGTCACACTAAAATTGTACCAAAATTAAATCATATTATGTTATAATATTGCTCAGGTATTGAGTAGGCAAGAAACATGATTTCATAAAATTGAGCACTCTGGGTTAAGTGTTTTCTTTTGGGTTTTTTTGAAGTGTCAGATGAAAGTAATTGCTACACATAGTAGATCAAGTGAGCAGTGCTTGAAAACTGGGACAGGGCATCAAGGGGAGAAGGAACCATCTCAGCTAAAAGGTGAAGCGTGTTAGTATGTTGTCAGCATAACATTGATGTACTTTAATTCTGACACATTCGCACATTGAAATAACAATATATTGCATGCCCAGCTCTGGAAAATTCAATATTCTGTAAGAGTGGGTAAAATTAGTATTTGCTGTTTTTCTTAATGAAGCCAATTAAATATTATAAGAATCAGGATCTTATCTCTATAGAAAGCTACAGTAAAAATAAACACTGTCGACTTATTTATTCTACATGTGTTACCAGCAGTTTTTAATTTCATGCACACTGAACTATTGTTGTAGATTGCATTGTACTCAAATGCAATCATTTCCTTTCAGCTTTCTGGCAACGAGTTATATATATTACATATGCCTGAGACTATGTCTTGCAAGTTGTGAAATGGATGCCAGATCTCTGTACATTTGACCTTTTTCATGGGTATCTAGTGTTCTGTAGGTGAAAAAGTGAGACCCGCCACAAGCAAAACATTAGCATTCTTATTCTACATTACACCCCAATGGGACAGTCCCACTAATAACACCACTGAGGCACGAAGACAGACTCAAGGAAGTGATGTACACAGATTAATTACCTCATGCTCGTACGTGAAAAACTATGTACCACTGCACTACATAACTTTCAACAGATGTTGTGAAATCAAACCTTTGTCAAAATTCAAGGATTCAAAGACTTCTACAACACTTTCTGTGCATGATAGAAGGTTAAAATACTTTATCTTAAAGCAAATAAATTAATAAAGTCCAGGTTAACAAAGGGATTAAAAAAACTCAAAACTGTTAAATAAGGTATCATTATGTTTAGTCAAAACAAAGATTAAGACTAAATACAAATGGAAACAGAGCCTTCAACTCAGTGTTAACACAACTGAGAAATTCTCTGGATCTGTGGTGCAATTCTAAATTATTCCACTTACTGTAATCAGCAAGCAGATGCAAGATCTAGGTGATAACCATTTCTCCTGCAACTCCATTTACATTGGTGGAATGACAGAGAGAAGTGAGGCTTTTTTTTTTTTTTAAAAAAATTCTGAGCACACAAGAAGTCTGTTCACTGTTTCACGTACGCTGTCACAGTTACCAACCAATACTACCATTGCGTACTTTGAGGCCGGGGAGGACACAATGGAAAACCTTAGTCTACCAATGTTCTCCTACTCTGCTACCCTCTCTCCCCTCATGAGCGGGGCATAAATTCTTCTGAAAGGGATGATCATGGAAAACCACCCTGGTGGTAGCTGTGGTCAGCACTTTTAACTGTAGTGTCAGAGCTCAAAGGGAAAGATGATCTTTTAAGATGGAAAGTCTCAGAATATTTATGGCTCTTGTAAATCAACACCAAGTCCATATACTCTGTTTGGAACCTAACTATTGACCAGCACGGACGATGAAGCACTGGCCAAATATGCTCATGGTGAGGCACTGCCCTCAGTATTGGGGCACTTGCTCTAGTCACCAATCTACATTTCCAAATAAGACTGAGTGCACTGCTTCATGTGCAGCACAGCATAACTAGTCTAATCATAAGCAACAATAGAAGCGGATGACTGCACCAAGACCTGTGACCAAAAAAAGACACGGTGCACTTCTGATTCATTGCAGGGTGGGGCTGTGAGAGAGGGAGAAATTGGCACAGGATTTTGTAACTAGAGTTTGAAAAGAAAACACACATCAGACAGAAAAAAAGCTATAAATCGTTCTCTGAGATAGAAAGTTTGACACTATCATAATTTTCCAGAACAAATCATTGCTATGGGAAAAGTTGTACCCCTGTTCGAGCGTGGAGGAGGAGAAATCTCAACGACGTTAAGATCTTTCTTGTGGCAGAAAATTTGAAGGGACTTATATGTGCTATAATTAGTTTCATATCCTAAGAACAGGCAAGAGAAAAATGGCCATGAGAACAGAGAGTGCAGGTCACACATCAGTTATCGAAACCTGCAGTCTAAACTCATAACCAAGTTTCCCATGGCATACTATGAGCTTCAACGCATTTACGCCCAGCTACGAAATCTCTGAGCATTATATACACTATATTATAATATATTTCATATATATTATGAAAGAAGCATCTCACTTGCACTTTTTACATGTTATGCTAGCCTCCTTCCTCCTTATAACCTGGGAAAACACCTGAACAAAACCAGACATCCCTGTGGAAAAGGAAATAAAACCTAGCAGAAATGGACTATGCACCCTCTTCTCCCTTTAATTTGATTTGCATGCCAAGAATTTTAGGGTTATCAGAAAATTCTTACCACTGTAAACTTTATTCTGATGTATAAATTTATGACTACTAAGATGACTTTTAAGAATGTTCAGATCCTACGATTTGCGTTAAGTCATCAGGAAATTGGGACATCACTTACTCGGATGTTTAGACAATATTTCACATGTTTCTCATTTGAAAATTTTAGCTTACATCCAACTGGGGAACTGAGAAGCAAGACACACTCCCTGAAATCTTAAAATTCTCCCTTTTTTTCAATAGTCTTGCCAGCTAAACTCTGGATGTCTTTGCATTCTGTCAGACAGGAGAATGAGTCAGTCTGTCCCTAACTGGCCTTCTAAAAAGGAAATTGAGAAGTTTGACGACATATTTGGATAAACACACTCACCGGATAAAGTTAATTAACTTTCTATATCTCTTTAAGTTTGCTATAAACCTTCAAAATCCTTACAGACTACATTAAAGTATACCAAATAAAACATAGATTATAAATAAACTTAATGAAAACTGCTACATTAAAACTCAAAGGACCTTGTAAACATGTTCATCAAAGCTTCACCATTGTAATACAGCACCACATCCATAAATCCATGTTATTAATTGCCAGTCATCCACAATTCTTATTGAAATATCAGCCCTATACAGATCATCTTTGGTTCAGAATCCAGTTTTCTCATGGTCTATGAACACAACGTAACAGCCAACACTGTAGCTCTGACTGAAGGAGCAATGAATAAACCCAGAGTTTACACAGTTCAACTCTCCTGAAAAGACAGTGAAGACTATTGTTATCATCTGTATGCACTTTAGGTCTCCCTGAGTGTAATATTTGGCCTAGAAATAAAAGATGGTTGAAATATACTGAACCTATAGAATGGCACAAATACTGAAGCTGATTTAGCTTCCTAAGCCTTCAGTTTACCAAAGGGTGAGGAGATCTAAAATACCTTTTTGGAAAGCATCAGTTCTTGCAATAGCGAACGTCCAAACAGCATGGTGTGTAACTCTATAGAGCTTTATTAAAGGAATGTACCTTACAGATTCAAGATTCTGACCTCTATGAATTCCCATTTTCTTTAGCTCTGTAATAACTTCAGGTGCAAAGAAAGAAAAGAAGGCATTCCAAACAACAGAGTTTTTACTAGTTTCATAAACTAAAACATTTATTTTACATTAATTATATAGCAGGCTGTTTTCCATACATGCTCATAAGCATTATCAAATTTTAAGATTAGTCTGGTCTAAATTTCTTGTCTGTAACCAATCTTAAAATTAAGCTAATTTCCTATCATTTCAGATTTCACTGCCAGCATTTCATTAGTGTGTAGTTTAACGCTTACATTTGTAAAGAGCTGAGTCTCAAAACAGCACACACAATCTTGCCCTTGGGTATTCTGATCACTAAATGCAAAGATAGTTGGTTTTGTGATACCCAGGAGGCATCCAGAGCATTTGTTGGAGAAAACTGAGAAGGAGCCATTTACGATAAAAATAACAACATATAAAAGAATTTGCAAAGTGCTTGGAGACAAAATTAGCTTTTTAGCCACCTGACTACAAGACTGTCTCCATGGCTACATCTTTGAAATGATCCTAGTACCAAAGCACAGGTTCAGGCAGCAAAGTAGCATTTCAGTAAGTAGTTGAGAAAATGATGCAGGAAGGGCTCGGTTTTATTAGACTGTGGAAAGACTTCTGGAATGGGATGCACAAACTCTACCTAAAATAAAACAGAAATAGGCTGCTGGTATTTAAGTTTAAAATGAAGATGAACACTGTTTAAAATTAGCAGAAAGCTGGCAGGTGCAAAGGCATGCACAGTTCAGGATGACACATCAATTAGGGATGTAATCATTAAAACTCTGTATTCTTGGAAATAAAGCATTAAAGTAGTTAATGAAGTTTGACGGGAAATAGCAAAGCTCTGCCTAACCAAACAGCATTTCAACCAAGCAAAGCTAAAAAAAAAAAAAAAGAGATAAAAAAGACAACAGCCAAAGAACAAGGGCGCAAGGGTTCCTACACAAATGTAAGTCCAAGAATCCAAGACTGTCTAGTTTAAAATGTGGACATGGATAGAATGTGCTTCTCAAAGTGTATAAGAAGAAAATATTCAAAGTAATACGACTATACTATTGATAAAGTATCTAAATCAGAATAAGAAAACTCCTTATGCTGATGTAGGCACTGTACAGCTATAACAAATAAGGAAAGCACAAAAGTGGAGAGAGTGAAATAATATAAATATTTAACTCTGTAAAAGCATATCCAGACTTCCTGTGAGATGAAGCTCATATATAAAAAGATAATTATATAAATGCTAGACTACTGACCATCAATCCAAAATAATGAACTTACCACATAGTGATGAGAGGTAGAAAGGGCAGAAATAAGGGGAATCTGCAGTTATTTTTCCATGCTGGATAAATGTCACACTAGAGTATAACAAAGAATAGCTATTTAAATACTCTTAACTTTTTGTACAGCACCTAATCATAAATTTCAATAGGAGAAGCAAGTTACAGGTTTCGTTCCTTCTAGAACCACGAACAAGTCCACAGTGTAAATATTGAAAAGTCATAGATGAGTAAGTTCTCAAATTCAACCTGTTTGAGGTAAAAGGGAAGGAAACAAAAAACAACTATCACATCTAGCTTTAAGTGGGATAAATACATAACACTAATGGAAACTAATTAAACAGAACATCTAAAAGAGTAAACCTCTTGAAAGCACCACAGAAACAATTTAACAACACTGACAAAGCAGATTCCGTGTAAAAGTGTATCAGCAAATCAAAAGCAACTAAAATACTCTCCCCAAAGCCAACCAAGCAATTTAACAACATATTAAAATAAATTAAGTATAAAGACATCTCAAAAGGGAAAATATGTGCAAACAAAGATAATACACAAGAAATCAAAATGCTAGTATGTTAAAATCCATCCATCAAAAGTGGGAAGTCTGTGTCCTACTCAAAGTGGAGAATATGGAATTGCTCTGGATATCCTTCTCCTCTGAACACCGAGGCATAAAATTAATTTGGTTCATTTGCCACAACCTTAGTTCTTTTTCATTTGTATTTTTCCCTAACTGACATCGGATTCCACTGCGTGGGAAGTCAAAGAGGTTTTCACATTAGACTCTCTTTATGCAGAAAGAGTCTGTGAAGCAATCTGAAGTAAAAACGATACTAGAAAAAGCTTTATATCAAATCTGTACAACACAAAGCAACAAGCTTACTAGTACCTTACCAGGACTGAATGGTATTTCATGTTCTAAAAAAAAAAAAATGCAGGAGAAACTCATGAACTATTAGCTGGTGGCTAATTCCCCCCCTTAAAAAAAAAAACAAAAAAAAAAAAACAGAGAAATGAGAAGCAGCACTAGTTCTTAACAAGAGATTCCAGGAATAACTCAAGCAGAACTCAAGACCAATTCATTTGATTCAGCAACTAATTAGAAGAAACTATAGTAAAGAAGAGAACTGACAGACATCAGGCAAACATGAAATACTCCAGCCAGTTGAGACCAAAGCAGAATTATGTGCCAAGTCTGCTCTCCTTCCCCATCTGTCCTTAAATTGAGTAATGCTTTGCCCTTCTATCCTCCCATTAATCCTGGTATCTGAGCTGAAGCAAGAATAACGGAGTTCACTGCAGTTCATTTACCCCTTTCCCAGCATCAGTATGTTTTTCATGCACTTTAACACGCATAAAACCAAAACTCAAGGGTCTGACTAGTTACTTACAATTGTTTGAAATAGATGTTTACAAAGGCCAATTTTTAATTGAGTTTCTTATGTCTGTGTGCCTATCCATCATCATCCCATTTTCTCATCCCTCAGCTAATTTCAAATGAAATACAAGAAATAAGCAATGACCTCTAAATCATGAAATGCCTGCAGGGTTATTGCAGATGGACATCTTTTTAGTGTCCAGGATGTTAAGCAAGAGTCCAGTTTGACCCCGGTAAAAGTACATTGCAGAAAAACTTTGTGTTCATCCTAACAGGGGGGAAAGCCTAGTAGCTTGTACATTATTGGATACTAAAAAAATCCAGCTACAAAACAAGCTTCCATAATTCATTTTGGTTTATATACAAACAGCTTTTTTTTCCCCCAGCAAATAATGCTGTTTTTACAAAACCTATGGAAACAGCTGCCTATCCTTATTGCACCTAAATGAAGTAAAATCAGAATCTTGATTTGCTAATGTAAAAGCTGAATATTGGGATAGCTGTGGAACGTCACAGTGTTCAATTTTTCCCTCTTTTCTTTCTAAAAAAAATATATCAAAGAATGAGATTATAGGAACCCACGCAAAAGTCTCCTGAAAATATCCATAATGAGATATTTAGTCAAATTTTCAAGAAATAAATAGTAGCATGTGGGATCATAGTTTCAAAAGAGCTCAGGCGTGCAGCCTTCACCCTTAGAAAACTGCAGCCAGACTTCCCAATGGATTCAGGCATGCAGCAGTTCGTAACAATAATGGGGAAAGGAATGAAGATTTTGAGGTCACCGGAACAGTTAGGCTTCAAAAATTATTCCCAAGAAAGCAGAGCTCTCTTACCTCCAAGAAGAAAGGGAGAGGCCATTTGGTTTTAAAAGAAAAATACTAAAAATATCTTCAATTACATTTATCTTAAAAAGAGCTTGAGAGAACTTATCACAAGTCCTCTTCAGTTGAATCTGAAAAAAGATGCAATAAGGCAAAATGTGTATGATGAATGTTTATAACACTGAAATATCTTCAAGAATTAGGACACAGGAGTACTTGGGTCGCAATACGAGATGACACTGAGACCATGAATGCAGAATAAAAACATCCTGAGCCATGTGAACACCATACCACTTTCTCGTAGCATCCAGACCTCCACCTCAATTAAGAAACTTCTCCTCACGTTATCTTGTTTGTTCAGCTGTTGTAATTACAGCAGGAAAGGGAAAAGCTGATGATTTGCTGTATAACACTGAATAAGTCATTACACTTCCTTATTTAACACAAACACCTCACTTTCCTCAATCATAAAATGGAAGGACAACACAACACCCTAAGTCATTACTGGTGCCGAGTCTTATTCTCTGTCATTGCATTCAGGACAAATACGTAAGACAAGAGAGTATACAACTAGGCACTACAGCTCATAAAGTATATACTAAGCAGACATTCCTATGAAAGCACTGTGCACTGGTTTCTATTTTTTTAAAAAAATAAGTTTATTCTATTTGATCTATCTGTCCTCAGATACTTCAGTCCTTAGTATTAAAATCATTCAGTTTCATTTCCTTCTTGGTTCTCATCATCATCTCTATAAAGAGTACTTATTTTTGCAGTCATTATGGCCAAAGATGTATTTTTGGTTGCAGCCCAAAAAGAATCCTAACCTTCACTTTTCTCTTCAGATAACGTTTCTGTTTCTCCATTCTTATACGAGATATCCAGACTGTCTTATAATAGGTATATTACATCACATTTTAGTAAGCTTCTTAACATGGAGCAAGTTTTGCCCTCCTAGCACTCATGTTCCCCTCTCTGCTCTCAACTGTAGCTGTAAATTATGTTCAGAAACATAATGTAAACTTTGTTCCAAGTTTGACATTAAAGGCGTGATTCAGCTTATAGATGCAGACACCTAAAGTAAGTGACTCTGTTCGGATGCCTTTGTTGTGAGGCAGGGACCAAAGCTCCCAGCGCTTTCCATGGAAATGCACTCATGACAGCTCCACTCAACTGACTGAAGATAGGTGTCTTCATATGGACTAAAATCCCACTCCAAAAGCAGTAACTTGTAGATAACTCGGCTGTGGTCACCACTCCCTTCTGTAACCTCTCTTTGAATAGGCAATTTGAAAGACAAATCTTTACTGGGCTGTTTACTGCATTTATAACCAAATCATTTGCACCATGGTTTCTTGTAGCCCTCCCTCATGTGCCGGTATTGAGCGCAGACTCTGACCCAGCTTAACCGTTTCACATCTATTGCATCTGCCCATTCAGATTTCCTACCATTCTACTTCTGTTTACACAATCAGATTTCACATTTCTGTTCTTAAGGAGGAACAAATATCTTATTTTGGAAGAAAACAAATTCAGCAAACGGACACCCTCTCCCCCTTCGCCCCCCCCAGAAACCCCAACAAACAGCAAAATCCCAGAAATATCTGGAAATTCCAGATTTTAAAGAAGCCCACTAACTTCCGTTCTGCACTCTGAGCTTGGAGCAAGTGGAATGCGAAAAGCAGATATGCAATGTACAGTGGAAGTTGTGTCAATTCTCACTTGGCAGTAAAGATAAAATGGTTAGGAATCTGGTGCTAAACCAACACTGTTAAAAAAAAAAAGAAATGTGAGAAAGAAAAAAGAAGTTATTAGATTACTGCTGTCTTTTCTCATTATTCAAGTTGGGACATCCCTATTTATCAGCAAAGGAAATATAAGATGACATTTTCATGGGAAGGGGAAAAAAATACAATTGCTATTTGATTTCTAACTGTTTGGCTAAGTTTAGAGTTACTTTAAGAACCTGAGGTTTGTTTGAATGTTTACTTTATAAAACTCAGAGTTGAGAAGCTAGCAGAATAAACTGCATTATCACTGTCAGTGTAAATTACAGGTTTTGTTTGCCATAGCCCTCTGCAATGAGAAGCTGGCCAAGAGCCAAACAAAAGTGAATAATTTAAAACACTCAATCAGTTACATTCTGAGACATTTTGTTTAGCATTTAATAAGCTCTCCAGGGATGGAGAAATTACTAGAGCACATTGTCTTGACATGAGTTAAAATGGTCCTCTCTCATCACTACAGTTTTGGGAATTTGACACTAATGCATTAGATGATCATAGGTCCGTATATATACATACACATGCATATATACATGCCCATACTTTTGCACATATGTATATCGGGATACATTTTATTTGACAGTTTTGCACATCAGATGTTCTTTATTGCATTCCATCTTTGAACTGAAATGTCCATATGCAGTAAAGTTTCTCTACACATACATTCACTTGCCTGTCTACTGTCTCTGCAGGATTTCTTGTTTTATATAGTAAGAGAGGACACAATCAAATGCATAATACACAATGCATCACTAATGGAGAGTGAAGGCTGCTCAGGAACTGTTCCTTAGTTTATCTCACATTCCGGAGAAAGAGAGCCTCTATTAACATATAAACATGGTAAATCCAAACTAAAAGTATATTAAAAAGTTTGCATTTCTTTCATTGATAATCAGGTTATGACACTCACTTTTACCATAAGTTCCTGAGCCCAAGAATTTAGGGAATTCTGCTGAGCAATTAGATGTAAAACAAAGACACTGAAATTGTCAACAGTTGTTTCTGAAGATTCAGCAGCAAGCAGGAAAAAGAAGGGAAAATTATTGAGATCAAATGTATTCCCTCTTAGAAATCAAAATAAGACATTATCATAGAAAAAAATTTTCTTCCCCTGCTCTACCCTACAGTTTGGCTCCTACACTTTTGTTAGGCATCCTATGTCAGTAATTCCCCAGAGTCCTGATACTATGCTAGAATAAGTGCCCTTACACAGCAGTATGTAGGCTCTGATTTCAACACATACCATTACGTAAGACCCCACCTGGAGTACTGTGTCCAGCTCTGGGGCCACCAACATAAAATGGACAGGGACCTGTTGGAGCAAGTCCAGAGGAGGGCCACAAAAATGATCCAAGGGCTGGAGCACCTCTCCTGTGAAGACAGGCTGAGAGAGTTGGGGTTGTTCAGCCTGGAGAAGAGAAGGCTCCGGGGAGGCCTTGTAGCAGCCTTCCAGTACCTAAAGGGGGCCTACAGGAAAGATGGGGAGGGACTCTTTATCAGGGAGCGTAGAGGTAGGATGAGGGGTAATGGCTTTAAAGAGATGGAGGGTAGATTTAGATTAGATATAAGGAAGAAATTTTTCACTATGAGGCACTGGAACAGATTGCCCAGAGAAGTCGTGGATGCCCCATCCCTGGAGGTGTTCAAGGCCAGGCTGGATGGGGCTTTGAGCAACCTGGTCTAGTGGGAGGTGTCCCTGGCCACGGCAGGGGGGTTGGAATGAGATGATCTTTAAGGTCCTTTCCAACCTAAACCATTCCATGATTTTTAAGTTTTATTTAGGACCAAAAGGGAGGTTGGGCCATGTCATATAAATGCCTTTCAGAATAAACCATGGCTGTCGATTGAATGTGGTTTCTTTAATTGTGCACCTTAAAAAATTCAAGACACCACATAAGCAGGAAAGGTGCACAGGCTGGAGCGTTTGCCAGAAGGCCTGATTTCTCACTGTGCAACTGTCCTCATCCTTTGAGACGCACCATTCATGCTTGTCCCACTCTAAAGGTGTATGTGTGTACGTCACACAGGCAACATCCGATTCTCTGAAGTAGCATCTGCTCAGCTGCATCTCTACCCTTACCTGCCAGCTCAACAGAGGGCATGGCAGGCCTCATGGCCTCCAACTACAACTTCTGTTGATAGTCTGGAATAAGAGTCAGAGCCACCAAAGCTATCCTGCAGCCTCTAGCCAGCCCTTTCAGACACTATCAATACCCTCCCTCTCCTGGGAAGTTGAGTTTTACTTAGTGCCTCACCAAAGTTGGGATCTTATCTAGAAGTCTGCATCAGGACTAAAGGGAGACTGCATCTGTATACATACAGCATACAACATGTACACACACACACACTTTCCTGCAGCCAGCTTATGTGTTACTGGTAGCATCACATCAGCAAGCTATAAACATATCAGCAAGATGTAAAGAGTACTGAACCCAATTAGGATATTCGCTAATACATGATGAAAGGTACTTCCTAGGTATCCAATAACTTCTTCTAAATAACTGTAAATGCCTTTGAACCATATCTAGGAGAAAGCAGATTGTGAAAAGGAGTCAGGAAGGCTTAAGAAGAGAGTAAAGAAACAAACTAAAAACAGAACAACAGAAGAAAGCATTTGACTAAATAGGAGCAAAAGCGCCTAGCCTTCCTCTCAGACTAGGCCAACAAAATCTACTATTAGGCTGTTCAAGGTCCAAATCCCTGTGTCTCCTTAACATCACATGGAAGGTTGTGCAACTACATCATGACCAAAATGCTGCTGTTCCCTATGACGCACATGCCCTCCAACCTGACAGATGTTCATTTCATGGAGGAGGACAGCAGAAAAGGGGTTACCAGCAGGACAATTCATAAAGCCCACATGGGACTCCTTGCCTTAAGGAATGATAGTAAATGAAAAAAAGCCTGGTGAAGTGTTCTGGCAGGCCGTGCCCCATCATAAATCAATCATAAATGTAAAAGTCCTGACCTGATGACCATAATCTCAAAAGGTGAGTTTATGTTTCAATTACTGTCATCTATTTATATTGTTGAAATATTTAATTCGTTAGTCTACATGTAAGCTATTATTATACACTTAAAATTCTCCACACTAATTAGCTAACATCCCAGGAGCTTGCATCTTTTAAAAACATACAAACAGTCTGCTTAAAAGGAAGTGGCATAAAATAGCATCAGAAGACATTCTACACTATAAAAAACCCCAAATATTTACATAAGGTCTCTACTCTAATCATGTTGCGTCCTCCTCTTATAATATTTACAAAGTTCAAATTATCATTGCAGTAAAGCCCCAAAAGCATTAGATTTGTTGTCTCTTTAGTTTATCCAGCGAGCTCCTCAGAGTATGCAATTCTTAAGCATCTCTAGGCAAAATTTCAACATAAAAAAGAATCTACAACAGCAGCAGTAATCCAGGCAGGATGGGGAAGTAAACAATCAAACTGATCCCCAAGACCCAGAGAAGAAACCCATCCTGGTAGAGCAAACCGACACAGCCTGTATTAAATCCTGAAAAAACAGCTCCAATGACACTGGAGAAAAGGATTTCGAAAATTCTAAATTTTGATTCAAAATCTACCCCTGTTAGAAGTCTCAGCTGAGAAAGGATCCATCTTCTCAGCATTAGAAAAGGCAGGCTGAACCCAAACATGACCGGTTTCCAAACCAAAGTAAATTTATGAGACTCTCCTCAAAATAACTTGTACCCGCTGCTGTATACCCACAGCACAGGTATGACATGTAGCAGGCAGGTCAGCACTGATTAATCATGCCACTGTTTTTAGAACCAGCTAAATTGTTAGCAGTCATCCTTACTATATGTTAGATCTTTAGACATCTTCTGTGCCCTGTAGAAAGACGCATCGAGTGAACTAAGAACAAGGATTTGTTGAAGAAGGTAGGGAGAGATGCATGATGAGATTCTTTCATTTCAAATTCTGGGTGGAAAATTTACAGGGGTTTCAGATCCACAGGTCTTTAAGTGAAGGAAACGCCTACACTTCTGATCAATGCTCCACAATTCTACTGCTGAGAA
Source organism: Charadrius vociferus (assembly GCF_000708025.1). Taxonomy (NCBI): domain Eukaryota; kingdom Metazoa; phylum Chordata; class Aves; order Charadriiformes; family Charadriidae; genus Charadrius; species Charadrius vociferus. The sequence goes on from NW_009649982.1 coordinate 1,397,291, forward strand.
GTGAAAGGTAGACCAGAATCAAAGAGTTTATCCCAATGCCTAGGCGACAAACCAAAAAAATACAAGACAAATGCAGGAAGAAGATACTAATTTTGTCAATACCACTAGTTTAGTCTACAAATAAAGCCATCTGCTGAAAATGGAGCATCAGATGGACCTTCATTCAGAGCATGGAAAAAAACAAGCGCCTTCCCCATCATCCAACTCTTCTTGCAACAAATACACAAACCAGCTCCTGAATTAGTTCTCGGCCAAAATTTTCTCAAAAACGATGTATTCTCAAACTTCAACATCCACATCACTCCACTGATACTTGAAGAGATTATCTATCTGAATTATCTATAAAATAGGCAGAAACTGGGCATGCTTTCAGAAGCCAGAGCTACACATCTGCATGCAGCTTTTTTCAAAGCTCCAAAGACAGGTTTTAAGCAGCCAAAAGCTCATAAAAATGACAAACTGTTTATAGGGCAACTAATTGCCAGGTCTTATGGTAAGAACAAGTTCCTAAAGCTCAGCTGATCTAGAGAAGGATATGTATCTTTCTTAGGAAAAGGCAAGGCTCCTGGAGGCATAAAAGCACAGACTTCAGCCTTCCATCAGGGAGGGATGGCAGCAGCGGCTGGCTCTCATCCAGTATTCACCCTATGGGGACTGAAGGAACATGGAGCAGTAGAGTTACCGTTAAGTAACATGGAGCAGTAGAGTTACCGTTGGACAAGAGAAAAAGGAAGGGAAAAAAGGACGAGTTCACTTGTGCTGAAAAGTTTGCTAGCACTACACAAGAAACAACTACCCATGCACGTGTGCTCCATGCCCAGCAGGCAGCCCACTCATGACTGTCTGAAATTTGCTGTTCTGCAGGATGGTTGCCAGTCATGGCACACAGACATACTGCAACTCTGCTGTTTAAAAAGGCTGTACAAACTATTTCAAGTTTCTCACACGATAAAAATGTCACACCTTGTGACTACAGTTTCATGTTGGCGGAATACAATGACATAAGAGCCACGCTTTGACAGAAGAGACATGGCAGAAGAGCTATTCCGCCACCTGACAGTCATATTAGTTGATATGTTTTAACCAACACATTGAAGCAAAAAGCTCTACCTCAAACAGAGCAAGTCCTCATAGCATTTTATGCTGGTCTGATGGCTGTTTAATGGAAAAACTCAAACTGGCTGAAGGGTTTATGATATGAAATGTAGTTAACTCCTCAGTGGTTACTCGCTCAGAAACTGAAACTCAAACAGAACAGTGGAAGGACCAAATTTCTTTACATGTACTCTGCAAAACTGATTCATCATTAGGAGGCAGTGCCCCACAACAAGGATACGAGTCCTTGTCCCTTCTGAACTGCATCACTCTAGTCCACGCATCATTAGTTACAGGATTCTGTGCGAGTGGAAGTGATTCCACCAAAGTCAACTTACTAAAAAAAAAAAAAATCTATGGGACAGCTAAATAAATTTTCATTTAAGTAAAATAAGACATACAAAAGCTACCAAATAGAGGATATTTAATAATTTTCCTGAAACTTCTTTTAAAAAGTCTCTTCTTTCCTCCAAAACAAGTAGCACCTTATTAATTTTTGTTGTTTTTAAACAAAAAGGGAAAAAATCAGGTTCCTCCCCACATATTTATAAAAAGAAAGAAAAAAAATCCTAACCAACTCCACAGATTTCTACGAATTCCAGATGCATTTTCCTGGCTTTTTGTTAACATGGGTCACAACCAAAATAACATAAATAGGTTTCCTTTTAAAAAATTTGTTTTCATTCCTTTTGCTGACAGAATTTGTGATGTCATTTACTCTGGTAAAGAAACTAGCTCAGATTTCTCAAGTTTTCAGGGTGTTAGTTGTTAACACAGAGTACTAATTATGGAGGTGGTTTTTTTTTTTAAAAAAAAAAGCGCTAGAGCAGGCTTTTTATCTATTTTTAGAAGTTTAACACTGCATACTTTCTGAATTTAAGTAATATTGGTAAAGCATCTGTCCTTCTCCCTAAAATAAGCACCATTTGCTGGCATAATGCAACTAACTTATAAATTAATATTTCTTTACAATCTCACATAGGACTTGCCATCTCAAAATTAAATCACTAGACCATAACAACCGAGAGCCAAAAGAGGACAGAGAGAAGAGTGAACAAAATTAAAACGTCATTTAGTCCATTTTCTTTTTATATGCAAGGAGAAAGATGCCCTCAGAACCCGGACCATAACACGACCACTCAGTTGCTAAGTTACAGTTCTCCAAGGGCCCCACCACTCTTCAGAAAAGAAGCCATACTTCTGAAGGCAAACATGGTGGATGACATTCTCCCAGGTTTTGATCAACCATTTTTCAACAGAAAGAAAATGGACCGCTTTCCTCCTAAGCATTTTTGAGAACATATTCTTTGGATTGAAGAGTTTTCAGCTGCAGGCCAAAATAAGTTCCTAAACACACATTTGGCATGTTAACAGAAGCCCTGTAGGACCGGGTTTGATTTTGACCTTCCCAACAACACTCTCACTTGAAATTGATTGCTTAACTCAAGGCACAAAATTAACTGAGGAAACAGAAAGAGCTACCCATGTTTTACCCACATCACAGACAGTTTGAGAGACTGCATTTTGGTTACAATTGTGCACAGATGTGTGCACGGGGTAGAAATGCTTCTTTGACTAAAGTTAGCAGGTTACCTCAGCATATAGTTCTCACTGGAAACATCATTTGGATGATGCCTGTTTCCAGGACAGCTCTTCTTTTCACTAAGCAGTAAATCTTACGTTGCATTACTCCATAAACATTCTTGCTAAGTTAACATGGTAATATATCCACAAAACTGAATATTATAATACAGGAGCTTTTCAATGTTTCCTCTTTTAAAATAAGAATATGAACGAAGACAGGTTTGTGTTTTTGCATCCAGATTTTTCCCTCTAGTCTTTGGCAGAGAGGCTCTGAACCTCGCACATCACCTTCCACTCCCTCAGAAAGCTCTTTGGACAGAAATTATGAAGGAACTACAAGATATGGGCTGCATATAGAAAACCTGAATAAATGTAGCATACGTTTCTGTCTTTAAATAAATCAGTACCTCAGAATATAAGTGTACCAATTATGTGGCTAACATTAGGGCAACAAATTTTCCCTTGCCTTCCTATTGCCATATGCCTGTCATTTTTTTCCTACAGTTTCCACTCACTGTTTCAAACATATGTTGCCACTTATGTGCCAAGAAAGGAATCTCTGAATTACCCCCTTCATGTATGATGAAATGGCAGACTGAATGGAGCCAGAGAGAGCACCATTAGCAGTTATTCACACTTCTGTTTTCTCTTAACTTCCTCTTCTCCAAAGTTTATTCCTCCTATGCAAGGGGATGTAGAACTATAAAGCCATACATGACTCATGCTGCAAAATATATAGCTGCAGTCATGTACTGTACGAGAGAAGCACTTTTTTAAAAAAATTTTTTTAAAGGCCACCTTAAATAAACTTTTTCTCCTTTCAGTTTCCAGATGGAGGATTCTTTTGTGAATCGCTTACCCAAGCATCAACACTGGTGATCCAACATTCTTTTCTTGTAAACTCACTGCTCAGTTTACCAGTGGTTTGCAGCCTCCCTCCCTGCAACTCCTGCTTCCCGGGGTCAGCCTGGGTGCACACTTCACAGATCCAGAGCAGTGGACCTCAAAAAGCATCTATAGTGCTACCTGTGCTTTTCTTCTTCTCCTCAAGAGAAGACCATGAAAAGATAAAGTCATGCACGTAATTCTTCAATAAGGGCGGAAATCGGTAAAATCTGACTAGAGGGAAAAAACAGGATGCACAAACAACCAAAAAGCAAGTCAGTTTGATGACACAAATTCCCACAATGCCAAGGCATCCGTGCTCCTGAGGGTGGTTTCTTCCGGCACCCTGAAAATTAAGTTGAGTAACAGACCACGAGGATACAGTATCTTCAGCAGTCTAATTCACTTAGCAGAAAAAAAGCTATCCACTAAAACGTATGCTAGCAGCTACCTTTCAACCTTGCAAACATTAAGCAGGGGTAACATGAAGTTAGTCCATCAAGAAATGTTTTTTTAAAACAGGTTAAAAATAACCAAACATTTCCAGGAGTCACTCAGTGACAAATTCAGTGCAAAAGTAGATGTGTTGGGTAGTCTCAAGAGAAGTTACCAAAAAAAATAAATTTCATGAAATAAGAGTGTTACTAAACTAAAATGAATTCAAATAAAACTAATAACTTTACTATTTTCTTCTCTGCTGCTCTTGCATTGATTATCAGCATCAAAATTGCCATGTGGTAATACTAGATCTCTTCTTTCTTCCTTTTCGTGTTGGTTTTTTGTTGGTGGGTTTTTTTTTTGTTAATGTGAGGAGATACAGACAGAAGTTTTCAAAGGAGAAAAAAAAATGGAACCATATATTCAATGCCAGAAAATTACTTAAATTAAATTGCGTGTTCAGAGTCTAAAGAATTACCTTTTGCTTCCATTTAAATTCTCAAGAGTATAATGAATCTAAGAAAGATGCACAGCCTGAAAACTGGTATTTTTTAATTTTGTAAGGACGTTGTTAATTACTTAAAGGCATGAGTTCATGCTAAGAATGGAAGCTAACCAACACATCTTGCTTTTACACTGTGTTTTGCTATTGAGTGACTCTTCCTGGACTTACTTGGTTATTTTTACCTGTTTTTTAAACATAATTATCATCCTGGGGTTTATGTTTGTTAACTCCAAGGTGTCATATGAAACCAACTATAATTCATGCACAAGACTGCTTTTCCTTAATTCTCTGAGTAGCGGCCCCAAAGTGAAATGATGTTATGCTGTTCTTACTCCTCTTCAGTGCCACAAATTTCTGCCCTCACTGATACCAACCTCGTCTTTTCTGGACGTTAATAAGCAATTATCATACTTCTTGACAAACAGAAACATAGCAGAACATAGCTCAAACCCTCATATTTATGCTGATTCAGCAGTGAAAATTTAAGAAATCCTCCACCACTTATTTCCATCACTAAAATGAACAAAAAGGGCCCCACAACACACTTAAAGTTGTTTTTCAATGCTAACTTTCTTCGAGAAGCATGTAAAGAAAAAGAACAGTCAGCAGGGTATAAAGCAGCAAATACTGGGTCCCAGAAAGTTTCAAATGACCCACTGTTAGTGAGGGGATGCAGAAGTTCTTTGGTCCTTTTGCAGAAAAAGGAATATTCAGTCTTAAGTCAGAGAGGCCCAAAGGCAGGAAAGTCACATGGCAAACTCCACTGCCAGAAGAGAGAAATCCCACAGGCCGATTGTTTTCTACCAAAATCCAAGGGGGGGGGGGGGGGGGGGGGGGGTGTACATGTGGGGTATGTGTGCGCAAAATCAGTCTTGTTTTCCTAAACACACATCAGTAACATGTAAATTTAGCTCTCCAAATTACCTAATAATCCTTTGTACCAATGCCTGCTCCACAACTGGTATAAAGATCACTGGGAGACTGAAACAGAAAGATGCCTACATGAACAACTATCAGAAAGCTGGGGGGGGTGGGGGGTGTACATGTGGGGTATGTGTGCGCAAAATCAGTCTTGTTTTCCTAAACACACATCAGTAACATGTAAATTTAGCTCTCCAAATTACCTAATAATCCTTTGTACCAATGCCTGCTCCACAACTGGTATAAAGATCACTGGGAGACTGAAACAGAAAGATGCCTACATGAACAACTATCAGAAAGAAAATGTCATACACGCACACCCCAAACTGTTCTAAACAGAACTGCTGACAAGCAAAAGCAAAGCAAGCTGGTAGGATGCTAAACACCACCTATTGCCTATCTAATGGATAACAGTTGGAACTTGCATTCATTTTATTTCATAAAAAACCTGAATATTAACTATATTAATTAAGCCTTAGGAGTAGTCATCCATGCTCTGTGCTGTGGGTGAATGACAAAAAAAAAAGTCTAAGAACTACACTGTCTGCTGTGAATGGATCAAAATACAAAGAAGTTCTAAATAAGCCTTCCTTTCCACTTGAGGATCTTAAGTATTACACACACTTATGTCCCAGTTGTCCTTGAAGCATCAAGACCGGTATTTTGAGGCCAACACTTTCAAAATCTGTATCTTGTTTCAAGATTTTATGGGAGCACTGAGCGTCTGGAATTGATCTGAAAAAGAAATGGGGGGTTTCTGTGAAATGACCAAATCAAATTTATTATTTCTAAGGGTATGTTGGGACAGACACATTAACAAAAAAGTTGCCAACAAGTTTCCACTCTTCAGCAAACAGATCTCAAAAGCAAAGTCATTATTGATGGATGACTCATACTGGTGCTTAATTTAGCCTAGGAGGAGTGCAAGAGGGAAGAGAGGAGCAAAATCCATGGCCTTGGGTTCAGTCAGTCTTTTCACTGAAGAACACTTTCCGGTCTAAAAGGTACACATACCCAAAGGCTGACTAGCAGTTTTAATTTGAAAGTTTGGTGCAATTTTACCCTGAAGTCATGCATAAAAACTATGTTAAGACAACACAGCAAATCAGCTGTAGATCGTCATAACATAAAGCTCACACTTTTAAATGTTTGGTTTGTTGGGTTTCTTTTAATGTGGTCTCGTTTTCCACAGAGTAGGGGCCTACCTATTTATTTCATTTAAGATGAGGTTTATGAAGTCCAGGAACATTAAAACTAGACTGAGATCACACAAAATACCACAACAATCAATAAAAGACCAAACTTTGGTATAACTTTCATACAGCTTGAGAACTATAAACTCCTATCATACCTTTCGCAAAAAAAGGTCTTACTAAAAAATGGATTAGTTCTGAACTGGACTGATTAAAGTTGTCAGACACATAACAATAATTTTGCACATATGGTCCCCAACAAGTGAATTACTCCAAAGAGTGCTTAAATTAGCTTAGAAAGACAAATTTAATATTCCATAAACAAAAAAAAGTTTCTTTCCAGTATTTTTAAGTGGATCATCTTCCAACAAATTAAACACACAGACTGAGTGGAAATTGGTCTGCCTCCTTTTAATTCATTAACCACAGGAACTATACCACATGAAATTTCAGCATATCGGTCTATAAACATATCTGTAAAACTCTTCTGGTACTTTTTGTTTGTTTCAATACATTTAAGTGCATTTACAGAAAGTAAACTCTTAACCTATTTAAAATCTGATTTTCTTCCTCTACGCCCCTCCCAAGTGAATCCTATCTCCAGTCTATTATTTCACTTCATAGTTGTTAATAGGATGGTTAGGAAATGGTTAAGTTTGCATTAAGATTACGTCTTCCATATGCAACTACCATTCAGCATCCCACCCTAAGGGTACAATCAACCAATGAAGACTTTGTTCTGATTATGTAATGCTTAGATTTGATATCCCACTTGAGAGCTCTTTTGGATATAAAGACAACTATAGCATAGTGACTTTGCAAATAAGATGACGTAATGTTACTTTGGAAGTAACAAAACATCTGAGCATGCCCACAGTGAACTACACAATTCAAAAGCCCAAGCACATTTCAGTCTGAACCACTGAATTGCTGGAGAGCTGTGTCTCACTTTCTGGTTTGTTTCTCCATAGCTCTTACAAACTTTCTGATACCAAAAACAGAATCATAATTTTCTTCAAAACTAGTCACACAAAAAACCACCCAGAACAACCCAGCTTCGTTTGAAGTTGACAGGTTCTCAAAAAAAAAAAAAAAAAAGAAAACCCTCTCCCAACTTGTATTTATGAATAAGAACATGAAAAATGTTTTCCAGATAACTTTAAGCAATGCATATGCCCAACAAGCAGCAGTCAAAAGAACACATGCAGGATTTGTGCAATTCTTAAAAGAGAAGTTCTATGTGGAAATCCAACTTATAACAATACACTTGCAGTTTAAGAGTTATGAAAGTGTTTAACTTGGGATCTTCATTCAAATGTTGCAAGTTAACACATACGCAGTACATTCACTATTCAACAAAGTAGAGACAGTAATAGCCTATGAACGTCATAAGACCATGCACACACACATACAGTTTTAAAAGGACTGTCACCTCATGGGGCTTTATATGTAGCAGCTTTCTTATTTCACACCAATGAAGAAGGGTTTTTTAAAGAGGGAGAAAAAAATAAAACTTACCTAAAGTAAAACATTCAAATACTCACCAGAAGAATCACATAACAAAACAACAAAATTCTATTATCAACTCAGTCAAATCACTCTCACTGAAGAGGTTACTATGAATAGTGAAAGGAAGAGAATATCAGGGTCAGAAGAATGAAGACAGACAAACAAATCAAGCCAAAGCTCTACTGGAAAACAAAGTGAACATTTTTGTTCATTGTGAAAGAGGTGACCATTTTCAGTATCATCAATGCCATGCAAGTCACAGCAATAAATTGGCTCTGTTTGAAAGAAAAGATCCCCAAGATAATTCCATGCAGAAATGCAAGACACAGCCATTTTCCTTTCTAAATTCAGACTAATGCCAAAGTGAAAAGTATGCATTTGAGACTCTGTGTGGACTACTTCCTGATTCTGGACCTCTTCCCTTGACCATTGACCTCCCTTAGGGAACAAGAGTGCAATCATAAGTTTCCCCGCATTCCAGTACAAATGCTAAAAACGCCTCTTAATCATTCCTTCCCAGTCACTCCATCAGACCTTGGCATCTTCACATGGTCCTCCCTCCACCTTCCAATAATCCACTCATGGATTTTCTTCTTTCAACAGGACAAAAGCAAACTGAAACTTCACCAGACAAATGTTAGCCTCTTTTATTGCTTTTGACTCCTGGACACACTCAAAAATCAGAGGCAAGCACAGAATAGCACAAGAATAGAAGAGAAGATAAAAGACTTGTTAATATCTGGTGAAGTGGTTAAAGAAAAAAACCCACACAACAACAACAACAACACACCAAAAAAAAAAAACCCCACCAAAAAAACCCAGAAAAACTTCACAGGGCAATTGGGTCTACCTGTTGCCCTGCAGTTCTCAAAAGAAATAATTTAGATTTGCAAAAGGATCCACCAACATTATTTTCTATCTTCCTTTTTTATTACTTAAGATACTAATGCTATTCCCTGAAGCCTGTAGGAATTTACCATCAGGGCGGGCTGCTTTCCTGCTTTTGAGATACCTAAAACAGAGAAGATGCTTCCAGGAAAGCGTATTCCACAATATTGAAGTCAATGAGTCAAAGTTTGGTTAAGCAACCCAAATTCTGTGACATCAATACATGTAGAACACATACTGGTACAGCATTTAAAGCTAAGGTATCACAAACAGCCCTTGGTCGCTTGTTCGAAAGAATAACTAGCTGGAAGAAATCAACATCCTTTGGAACCATCATCCATAAAAGCTCAGGAGAATCCACAACTCCTTTGCATACATTTGCAAATGCAAACTTTTCAGAGCAATTACTAAAAGCTCTGGAGGCATTTCAGAATTCACTCCCACTCAGAGCCTGCTCTCCCCAAGCAAAGCCACTGATAAGGGTTTCCACAAGCCTCTGACATAGGAGTGTTTCTGCTCCAGGGATACCTATCCCCATCAGAACTGCTCCAAGAACTCTAACTACCCACCTCTCTGACCACTGAGCAAACTATACTTAGCAAAAATCTTTCGGGCATGACTTGCATTGATGTAGATATACATGGATAGCTACAAGTTGAGGCTCCACTTACATTCCCAAGCCCCGAGGTCAAAGGCATTTTATAACTCTCAATGTGTTTATTCTTGTCAAGCTCTGTACAACCTTATGTCACTCTGGACACACCTTAGGCTTCTAGCAAAATAACTCCTCCTATTTTAGTAGAGTTGGATCCCTGTATGCTGCTTTTTACTCAGCAGCAATATCAAGAAAGACCGATTTGGTTGCTGTGAAAATAGCCTTTGCTCACCTATTATGGGGATTCTGAAATAAAAACAAATAAAACCAGAAAAATAGGGTAAAACAAAAATGCAAAGAACAAATAAACTTCCCATGACCCAAAACAAAGACATCTTAGAGTAGGAAAACTTGAATCAAATTCTAAGAGGTCACGCACAACCAGGACTCGTTTAACCAAAACAACATACCTTAGGAATTGAGAAAATATTTATTTTTTGCATCTTCTAGTTCTAGGCCTCTGTTTATCATACGTGAAACCCAGACACTTCTTTATGTACCACTTTAAAAGTTAAAGTAAATAATAAGTGTCATCATTTTCCATAAAAAGGCTGGAAACAGTATCCATATTACAACCACTAGAATTGCTTTTCTCCCTCTGCCCTTGCTACTGGATATAGTTATGCGCAAATACTTACTTACACATACTCTGATGTAACTGGAGGGTGGCGGGGGAGACACAGGACAGAACAGAACGGATGGGACACGGGGGAAACAACCCAAAGATTAACAATTTACCATGCTTGACTCTTTGTTCTGTTCAGTCACCTAAGAGTACTAAGGTATACTGTATTTTGTTGTACTACCCTTGCTAGGAAAACACAGCTATGTTAAAAAGATATGCAAGAGAACAACTTGAAATTGTATGTCCATTTAAGAAATCAGCTTGTTAAACTTTCTTCTTGAGTAATAACAGTCCGTTCATAAGATAAATTATGAACTATTATCAAATGTACCATGAGATTTCATAGTGAAAGAAGCCACTTCACATTTCTCTTATATGAAATTGTATCACTGCAAGAAAGAATCCAATATGTCTCTACATTTAATCAATTCTACACAGTTCATCATGATCACACAATATACACACAACTTTTCATGGATTGTAACTATCTTTCATCTAATTAATATTAATCTTCATATTATGAGCTTCTGAGTTTACTGGCCAGAGCAAGTAGAAGCCAGAAACGATGCTCTGTCAGAATGCTTTCAACTAAGTTACCAAGGGGAAACAACATTAAAAGGAACAGAAACTTCATCCTTACAACTGAAGATAGGTAACTAAACAAAACAGATTAAAAATAAAGTACTCACCAACTAAAAACCCACAAAATAAAGCACTGGGGAAGGTTGCAGGGAAGACTGTTTAAAGAGCACGGGATTTTAGGGACTAAAAAGGAATTTTTGTCTTTCCTTTAAGTGCTGGAAGAGAATTTCCTTAAATCACTTCTTTGTGCTTGAGTACAATTTTCAAGTATGAAGCAATCTGTAGGTTATTCAAGCATTTAGTTCACCTCCTGAAAGACACTCTTAGTAATAGTCTATCCTGTTGACTTAACATCCAGAGACACGAGATCAATAAAAGTGTTCCCAGATAATGACACAACTTTAGTATTGCTGAGTTTAAGGTAACAGTTCTTAATGCTGACATATCTCATGCAGGCTGCCGTAAAAAAAGCCAAATTAATACCTTTTTGTATTTATTCCCCTTCCTCACTCAAAGGTTTTGTGAAAATCTTGTTGCACTCTGCAGCTACGGAGTGTCTGAGTCTGCTAAATACATTTCCCCAAGCCCAAGAGACTCCTTGAACAGTACCTGCTGTGGGCAATACTAACACAAAGAACTACATGGGACTACACACTAGGAGATCAAGAAATTCTGTAAATACTTTTCCAGACTAGAGAATTGAACCACACAAGTAAGTGACATTTCTGAACCATGGACTTATCAGATAGCTCAGCAAGTCTGAATCCCAAAGGGATGAAGGTTTTACAAGTTACATTACATCCCTAGGAATCCACAATCTAAAATGGCCTGTATGGGATACATTCGCCCCTGCATTATTTCGATACAGATTCCTTGAACGGGTATTGAAATCACCAGTGACCTAAAGTACTGCGCTTTAAACAGGGACTAGTGTATGGCTACTGAAATTGTAGAGAATAAGGAAAGCCTTTTAAAATGTACTTTAACCAGGAATCCGGGGGGGAGGGCAGGAGGGAATTACTGAGGCAGAAGAAAAGGTCTCTTATTACGTAGGTTTCATAACACGAATGCAAGCATCTCGAAACTCAATAAAGGGCCTGCAGGCCCAAGAGCACGTTCGTGTTTTATTCAGCTATTGCAGGCAGCCCAATAAAAAATATTTTATCTCCTTACAAAGTTTGCCTGCCTTAGCATCCATAGTTCTTCTTTTACAACTTACTATCTTTCAGATAAGCTCTCCAAGAGCTACATTTTCACTGGGTCAATCTGTAGGAGGCAAGATAAGCCTACACAAGAGAATTATAACAATGAAATGGAAGACTCACAACACATTTTGATCCTGGATTCTCTCTACCTAACGACTAAAACAGGAAAAAAAAGTATGAAAACTTTGTACTCCTAGATGCATAGCATCAATGGCTCCAATAAGCCTTCTTACAGTTCCTAAACTGCATTCAAGTCTGCATTCACCTAAGCGTGTGCCTCACAAGCTTCTGCTCTCAAAGCAGACCATGGACCTGAAGTGACTCCTGTAAAACTTGGCACCTCCAAGAAACACTTAATACCAAATCCCTTCTACCAGTGTGCTGGGCTTTGCACTCCAAGGCATTGGTGCAACAGCACGACCCAGCAAAGAGTGGAAGAAACAATAGATATGAAGGGGAAAGCAGAAAGGAAGAGATGGTCAGTGATATGGAGGAACTGAAGAAACTTGCAACAACTTGATCTACTGCTTCCCCTCTCTACATCAAGGAACATCCTCCATCGACACCATGTTCAATTCATGTCTATGCAAAAAGTTGTGTCAGCTTCACTCAAACCTGCATGTTCATTATGCAAACAAGAATTAAACTGCTCAGAAAGAGGTTTTATCACTTTGAGCAAAATGCCTGAATTCACAGCTTAGGTTAACACATACAAAAGATCTGAGAGAGGGATTCACGTGGAGTCAGATTTGAAGCTCAAAACGTTTCTGTCACACCATTTCCCTGAAGTTCTACAAGAAGAATCTTGTTTTGACCAAATTTCAAAGGAGACAGATGAAGAAAAGTAGGCAACTAATTACATAGTGTCACATTTTTTTTTCTGAGGTCTAATGACTAAAGACAGATATTTAAAACATGTCCTACTTCCAAGCATCTTCACAGACGTGGAACTTAGTACCTTCCAACGCACCTCACCACAACAGTCTTCACATGACTAGAACTCACTTGTGCTGTTGTGTTAATACCAAAATGGCTGTCATGCCTCCAGAAACAGCCCAACTAGACAGGCATACTTGGGCGGTGGGAAAAGGAATAATAAAAAAATCTCAGTGCAGAACACCACAAACAAAACAAATGTCTAAGCCTAAACTGCTTCTTAAAATGCACTATTGTGCAGAGTTTTCATAGACTAAAGAACGTTATCTCATTTCTTTATGGAGAAAAGATTACTTGGCTATATATGGTTTATACAGACTAGGGGAAGGCATACAAATTAAATTCTATTAATCTTTGTTCATGGTAAGCTCTGCTGAGCAAAAAACATCTTTTTCATAAAAAATAATCTTGGTCACATATACAAGAGGAAACCATCTCACAAGCAGATATGGAGCTCTTGCCAGTTCTCCTTAGGAGAGAAGTCATTAGTAGTTAAGAGATGTAGTCATCAACTTCTCAAGGCAGCGCCCAACAAAAAGGGATCTAATTATCCCTAATATTTGGCTAGGAATTTTATTTGTATCTGCCAAAAAAGGGAGAATAATGGAATCTGCAAACAATAGGAGAGTTTGGGAAAATATTTCTTCCTGCTGCCAAAAAAAATTAAAAACACACAGTAATGAAGATATGAATCTCTTTCCGTCCATGGTCCATAGTAAAAGACACATGAATCTAAAGAATGTTATCTTTAGAACTTTCCCCTGCTTCTCCCCTTGGCCTTCCACATGCAATTTATCAGTTGTCAGTGCATTTCAGACTGTCACTTAGCCATAATAGCCTCAATATTTCTCTTTGTAATATTCAGAAATTAATCTATGCGTTAGGATATAAAACACTAAAACACTCTTTACTCATGATATCTAAAAGAGTGTCAATCACAATGCTAGAAGCATATTGGATAGAAAATTTTTGAAGAAATAATTAGAGTGAGCCTTCTTCTACTGAGTTAATGTCAAAACTCCCACAGATTTCAGAGACAAGGCTGAGCATACTTTGGAGAAAAATCCTTGAAGTCACATGAGTTATTAAAACATTAAACACCAGATTCCATTTTTACAAGTCATTAAAATTCAACTTGTCAATCTTGCATGTGTTTCAGTTCTCCAGTATCCCCTGCAAAGCTTAAGCAGACCACCTTCAAAAAAGCAAACGGTTTTAAGGAATGTAAAATACTAATAAAAGCTTTGACAGTATTTGTACTTCTGTAGATGTCTATTTTTGGTATATGAAAGTAACCTAAGATTTGGACCCCACGGAGAATTTCAAAAGCCTAAGCTTCAACAATATCTACATGAAGTAAATGTGACCAAGAGCCTGATTCAGCCAAGCATTTCAATATATCATTAAAATCAGGCTTATGCTGAAGTCCTTTCCTTTTTCAACAAAAATACACAGGACTATGTTTTAAGTGCTTTGTTGAACTGAGGCCCAAGTTCTAATTTCCTTTATTTATCTTAGATACAAAATGGCTAAAGGAAAGGGTCAAATGCTGCAATAGATAGGTTATGGGTTTAAGGACACTGGAACTGCAGCTATGAATTGCCATGGGAAGAAAAAGGAAAGAGAAGTAGTTTAACGATGGAAGTAATGGGAGGAATTCAGATAGTTTAAGATAAAGTCTAAACAACAGCCTCAAAGTCTTTTAGCTTATTTGTCCTATCTTTTCCCTGCCTGCTACAATCTTCCGCCTTTCCAGCTTCTGTTTTTTTCAAGGAAAATCCTGAGATAATGTGGGCACAAATAACTATATGAAACAATAAGCAGAGAGACTAGATGAAAGCCACTGCAGGCAGACTGCAGGGAGCAGCCCCGCATTGTCAGGGGATGCACCAAATGATCTAATAAGGTTTTCATTTGGTCTCTAATTTCTACAAATCCAGAGTTTCTTTTGCTGTCAGGATACTTGCAAATGCATGAATTCTGAGCAACTATGTCTAGTAACTAAGGAAACCGAATCCATTTTTAGGGAGCAATGGAGAATGAGACAGGCATATCTGCCTAACCAAAGGCTTTTTTCCCCCCTGCAGTTAAGTTTACCAGCACCAGGATTCCACCTACAGATACTGGAAGACATTGTAAAAAAGCAGTAAAGGAAGGCTTCTCAGCAACTCTATTAATTGTCTCAGATATAAATAAGCTTTTCATGTTATAAGAATCCAAAACATGGAATTTTTAATTATATAGTTCCTTAACAGGGCTTGGAATAGTACTGTACTGTGTCCTTTATTAAGTTGTGACAATACAAGAGAAGGAAGTCAGGTCATTACACACTCAGCTGATGCTCTTTGATAAAGCTGTTTTGCAGAAGGTCACAGATGTGCACTTTTGTATCACAGAGGAGAATTAAGAAACTAGAAGTTCATACTCTGGCCATCCCCAGATGTAAACACAGACTTATAAACAGGAGGATTTGCATTCTCTATTCCCTGCTCTAGCCTGCCCCCAGACTGCCAATAAACTTATCACCAGCACTATCTGAGCTGTGATCCTAGCAACTCCAGCACAGAACTGGACTTTTGGATTTTTGATTACCAGCTTTGAGAAGTCCTCTTCTTCAAAGCTGTTTATGGTCTACAACAACCGTTTCATGTGGGAGGACAAAAATGAAGGCAATTTACAAATAGAGATAGACTAGAGAGATAGGGGTTGTGCAGGTGAAGGGGACGATGCAGAAAAAAAAAACCCACCACAAAACAACTGCCAAGGAAAGAAAAAAAACCCTAACCAAGTAAAATACAGAAACAGTAGTTTTCACTCTAAGCATTTGTATGCTTGCACACACACATACACATAAAAAAGAATGCATCCGCATTTAACTCTTAGCTACCTTTCAGAGCTCTACTTACCCAACTCGCCCTGCAAATCTTAACTGGATACAGCATCTTCCACAGCCTGCTCTAAGACCGTACCTTGCACTTGCAGTTGTCCTGTCTTTTTAAGCAGAATCCCAGCAGAAGGGGTGACTTTGTAGCTGAAGATTAAGTCAACTTCATGTTCCCCACACCAAGTTGCCTGGATGAGCTTTTACATAATTCAAATAATTCACACTGGCACAATACTTTTGAGGAAAACTATACAAAATATTAGTTCCTAAACACTTTAGCCAAGCAACAGGATAGTCCAATTTTAGCTAAAGGACAGGTTATTTTTTCATTTCAATTTGGTTATTAAATCTCCCTAGAATAGGAAATAAAATATTATCTTGGTCTGTCCATTGCTATATTCAAATAAAACATTTGATTATCTCTGAAACCATTTCGGAAGGGTCAGTATACAGGCGTTGCACTATTAAATAGATTTGGACATTTTCTGATCAAACAACCAAATGTGAACTTCTTCAGAAACTTACAAAGGGGGACACAGCAGGATCAACTATACACACAAGTAGCACGCTTCTGAGTTAGTCTTTACTCAGTCACAGTGCAAAGGGCTGGCTGAAGTTTTCCAAGTAAAGAGTAAGTACGTTTTCAGGCTACACTCAGGGTAAATACATGCAAGGTAGCTAAGAGATGTCTGTCAAAATGCATCAAAATGCAAACATTTTAATCAGCATTTGTTTTCATACCTACTGACAGCACCCCCAAATAAGTAAATTGCCTTATGTTAGCATTATGTTCAAGTATGATAAAACATACAAAAAGCAGGCAGTAGGACAGCTTAGGTTATACCGAAGTTTGTCTAAAGACTGAAATTCAAATGCTGCAAATAAATGAATTGTGGATGCATCTACTTTAACAGAGCCGGCTTTCAAAGGTCTAATTTACCCATCAACACAAAAGGAGTTTATTTCATTAACTCCTGTTAACCCTTAGTGGAATTTCAACAACAAGTTTTGTGCCTATTTCAAGTATTTCTTCCTTGTGTTCTCAGTGTTCATTCAGGGTGTACGCTGAAGGACAGGGAATACAAGAGATACATTTTAAGCTCTCAATCTAAATCCTGCTTTTTGGCTTCCTGCCTCTTTCCTAAGTGTTAAAACAAACGACTCATTTCTTTAAGACCTTCTTACTAAAAATAGTTGGTTGGACTGCTTAATTGTCTTAGCTGAAACACAAACATACGAAAAGGAAAGGGTTTTGTAGGG
>NW_009649982.1:1414533-1425010 GCF_000708025.1 Charadrius vociferus
TAGGGAAAACATTGAAGAAAAAAAAAAGAAAAAAATCAGATTTCATCTGGCCTTCCCATCATCACTTAGAGAATTGTTTTGTAGTTACATCATCAGGAAATAAAATACTATCCTCTGAGGACCCCGACTCTTTACAGAAGGAAAAAAAAAGGAAGGCTCGAAGTTCATATCACCCTCTGAGGAGTTCAGTTAAATTCACATTCTTTGTCGTATTAAAAAAAAAAAGAAAGTAAGAAAAAAGAAAAAGCTCCCTTAGAACAACTAATTGAAGAAGATGACCTTGAATTTATTTTTTCCCTTCTCAAATTCTAGGCTGCGAGACTAAGTGGAAAACATAACTAATCAGCTAACAACTTCTAAGGACTCTATTATCAATAATAGAAAGGAACTGCCCTAACCCAAACCTTCCGCACATTCTTCTTGGCCATGAACTAGTAGACAAATGAAATATTTCACACAGTCCTGAGCGTCAGCTGGAGCCAGAACACATTAATAAGCTTTCTAAGTTCTGGCTATCACTAAAGTACACCAGTCAGACACGACGAGTCTGCACAACACGGAGTGCCTTATATGGCAAGGCAATGACGTAATGCTCCATAGGCTTGGGGCATGCAAAGAGCCTATCTCTCATTGTTTAGTGGGACTGCTGGAATGCTCACATCTCTGATGCTACAGCTGAATGCCTCACACCATGGAGCAATAGCTGACCCAGGATTTCTATAGTCCAGGAGCGCAAGGTAAGGGAGAGGGTGGGAAGCAAACTACTTCTGGCACGCACTGGCGCCTCTTGCTTTTTCCTATTGAGATACTTTTTAAAAGAAGTCACTTCCAAAAAAAGGGGTGAGGATTGAGGAACGATGAAACACCCCAAAAAACAGCACCAGGAGATCTAGAAGATGTCTGGTTACTCAGAAGTAGGATGACTATTTCAAGCATTAAAAACTGTATTTTAAACAATTCTTACAGAGCCAACAGGTGAGGAATTAATTTATAGTTAAAGAAGGGGGTAGTTATGAATTACACACACTTTCCAAATGGTCAGATAAAATCATGACAGCATTTAAAGCTGTGGAAAGAGTCCAACTGTATTGTAATATATTAGGTAGAGCTACTGCCTGCCTCTCTTTATGCTGTATTTATATGCATATGCTATGTATTAGCAGACATGTATGCACACATACCTCTAAGCATTTACTACACTTTTGAACAACTTTTACTGTAGTTTACAGAGGGATGTATAAATTTCCACAAACATTACTTTGTGATAAGATTATGCTATGTCTGAAAGAAACAATTGTAACTAGTTTAATTACTAACAAACTTTTCAACTCCTACACACTGCTTCCCTCTTCTGTGTCTTGTGTGCAAGTGTCAAATCACAAAAGGACAGAACTGTCAGCTTTTGATGAAAAAACTTTAAATCCTGGTCATCAAACAAATGATGATGCTTTCAAATTCAGAAAACTCACCGGTCTCTTCGAGTCTTATTCTGAAAGATGTCTAACAGTATTGTAGTTATTAACTCCAAAAAAAAGAGAATGGAAAGCAATTCTGACGAGGTACTATGCACCCTGAAGGATTACACCTTAGTGTGTTTATAATTCACATCTGCATAGTATAAAAAAACTACGCTGTCCTCTCTCTTGATTAAGAACCAAACGGTGTCAAATCCTTGTTTACAGGAACAATTGCAATTAAGTCAATTGTACTGTCCTACTTGGAAATTCAGATTACTAAGCATTGCTATCCAGTTTTAAGTGTAATTTAAAATGTTAGAAAAGTTAGACTGCTTAAGATCTTTGAACTCAAACTCTTCTTAAAAGTAAAACATGTTTTTGATGTATGTTTTCATTTTCCTCAATATGAAAACAAATCAGTATTAAATATTAGGACAGCAGAAAGGGTTCCCCCCCCCCCCATTTGATGTTTTAAATCCTGCAACATTCTTGTTCAAGTATATATTTAAGAAAAATCAAAGCTGATACAATCATATGCATTGCTGTACTATCAAGCACACATGGA
Source organism: Charadrius vociferus (assembly GCF_000708025.1). Lineage (NCBI taxonomy): Eukaryota > Metazoa > Chordata > Aves > Charadriiformes > Charadriidae > Charadrius > Charadrius vociferus. The sequence continues at coordinate 1,416,556 of NW_009649982.1, forward strand.
ATGAGAGCGAGTGAAAATATCATGTGTGAACATCTTTGTGACTTTTTTTTTGCTTTAAACAACAAGAAAATATTATGTAGTTATTTTCCACATGCTTCTAAAAATATAAATATATAGACAGACATTTAATTTCAAAGATAATTCAGGTATTTGTGTATTATTAACCTTGGCATTTAGATAAAGGTCACATCCATGTTTCCAAGATGATCTTTCTTGTAACAAGCAAAGTTTACACCTCTGTTGATGCCTTGAGTCTTCCTGACTACAGAATCAGGGAAGGGGGAACTGTATAGTGTATATAGAATAAAAAGAATCCTAACAACAAGAACAAACGTAAGGTTATAGTAGAAAACCAATGCCCCAGATCAGTACCTTAGGCCTCTTAACAATGTTTTCTGCTCACTATTCTGTTTGCTCTGCTCTATCTGCAGACTTTCAACTTATATCATAGCATACTTAGATCTCTTTCCTGATAAATGATTACTTGTTTTCCTACATATCCGATATCCTGTGGATTTAATAATAAATACATTGTCAAGTTATAAAGTGGAAAAGTTAGCTATGTTATGAAAGGGTATGTTACGAACCAAAGTTAAGTAAAAGACTTGAAAAAAATGTGTTCTAGTAGAAAGGCTAAGCTGTAGCCAAAGGACTACAACATGACGAAGAAAAAGTATTCATAGAAATGCTACATGTGGAATAAACATATTTGATAAAGGCAGTAACTAGAAAAAGAAAAAAGCCTACCCATAAGTAAGAGACTATTTCAGCTCCTCCAAATTCAACAGAGAAGGGTAACATTTATCATTAATTACTGCTTTAGCGATATCCAAAGTACCATCTGTACTGTGAATGCTGCTAGCCTAATATGATTCATAACATCTATCAAAAGCCAGAAGAACTCTTTCTCTTAGTCTGTCTTCCTTAGATCAAAAGGGAAACGGTCTTCACTTAATACTTACATTGCTCTTGCTATCATTTATACTGGTAAAAGTTCAAAATAATTAGACTGAGGTATAAGGATTAAAATGTCTCACTGTTGTTTGTTGTCTCCCCCCCAGCAGTATTTAGACTATCTAATTTTAAGCAATTAAAATGTTAGCTTGCGTCACTTAACAGGGAAAGGAGACAGTAAAGGAAAAAAATTATCACATAATTCAGTATTCAGCAATTGTATTTCTTCACTTAAATGTCTTTTTATAGTAACTTTTTACAACACTCAATGTAAAGAGAAAGCATTTTAAGGACAAGTATATCCTCCAGAAATGAAAGTCAACTTCCTATCAAACTGCACTGACCCTTTGTTCCTTCCTCGTCACTTCCCTTTGCTCCACTGACAAATGCCACTTAGCTGCTGACAGTAGAATTTTTTAGAGATTTGACCCAGACTATCAAGGTATATAACTTACACTTATTTTATTTTCCCCATCAGTACTAGTAATGTCAAGACATTGCTTGATTTTTGCTGAATAACAGTACTTTCGTGTTATTTACCTAATATTGTGCTGAATTATCACATCTGCCATTGTCACGTGATAAAAAAAACAGTCCAGTTTTACTCCTAGTAGGTTTCCCCTCTGTGGCAGTTCTTGAAAGGCTGGCACTTTTCTTCAGGAGAAATTCTTCACTAGGTATAGTTTGGCACGGGCAAGTGAGCAGCCACTGATCCTCTAGACCTCTCCTGCAAACAGCTTTTCTCAAATCCTGGGTGTGGTATTACCTGAATACTGTTCATTAAAGAAGCAATTATAATATGTAAGTCAGAGAAGCAATTAAAACATTTAAGTCAGGGGATCCTAAGGAGCTTACAATGTAGGAAGAGGGACCTTTAAAAACCATCCTATAAAAATTTAGTTCTGACTCATTAATAGATCCCCTTAATACCGCCTGTCATCAAGTTGATTTGAGCTTAGAAACTATGCCTTCCCAATCAATTATTTTAATTGCCTAGGTTTGTTTTTCTCATATTGAATAGATTCTGCCATGGCATCTTTGAGGTTTATGCTGAGGTTTTTTTGAAGTGGTTGAAAGTTTGGTTAGCTGAACCATTCACTAAACTGTATTACTCAGCTCCAAGAAGGTAAGGGCCATTGCTGAAAAATTCTAAATATAGTGCCCAGTCTTGTGATTTAAGTGAAGTAATGGACATTTTGAGTCTTAACACCTCTCAGTATGTTATGCTGATTTTGAGGTTTGCTGTATTTTCTGTCAGCGAGACAAAAACCACTTTGATTGCATGTCCAGGGCACCATGCTGTTTCTGGAAGGTCAGTAATAGCACTCATACTGATGGACCAATGCAGCACACTCAGGCATTCACAGCTCACTTTGCTGAAGTGTTCACAAATTCAAGGAAAATATATTTGAAGATTTTCTGTGACAGTCTGTAGCCTCCAGTTAAAAACAGTACAAAAACAACACCTCCCAAAGCACTGCCTCCTCACCAGAACAACAGAACTGAGGTGACAGTGAAGAGGTGAATGCTCAAGGAATGAATGACTGCTAGCTGAGCAAACACCCAGCGACATCATTGTATAACCCTCTTTAATAATAAAGTGGAAAGCTTGGAGGTGAAAGTTCAAACCAACCTTGCTAGACAACATTTCAACACAACTCAAAGTCCTATAACCTTGGTGATTCAAGTTGATAAACGCACATACTTTTTGCCTGTTGCAGAAGTCACCCTTTCTGCTACAGCTCGTCGTGCATACTGCAGTGATTTAACACAGCTGCTTGACTTCAACCTCGAGCTGGGCAGGGGACCTGTGGACAACCACCAGAGAGTGGCTGCTCAGGTAAATAAGCAGAACTTGAGCCACTTTGCTTCACACTGCATGCTCTTAGAAGCTGAGCTACCAGAGCCCACGACTACCTAACTGCTCCTGCTCAAGCTTCAACAAACCTTTACAGACCTACTTCAGGTAGGGTACACCAAGCTCCAGTGCAAACATGACTGAAAATGTGGATGGAAAAAACAAAATACTTCTGAGAAGAAAAACCATTAATCTCACATGCATTTCAGGGACGTGAAACAACACATCACCCAGATTTCATTGTCCTTTATAGACTTCCAGAGGCCTGGGAAGGAACAGAACAATTACACCTAAAAGAAATGATAGGTTAGAGTTCTTAAAGATCTGCATTAAGCCTAATATTCAAAGTAATTTATTTCAAATTCATTGCAGAGAACGGATTATAAATTTTACCCTTTTTTATTGGAGTCACAAAGCTTACCTAGCTTTTGCAGAACAACTACTGTAAGGGGAGCATAACAGAAAGAGGAAAAATTGTAAAAAATTAAATGAAGAAGCATGTTGCTACTACCATGAGAAAAAACACATAAGATTGGCTGCTTAGAAATGGAAAGTAATGCACACGTAAAACTCACATTTTAATTACATATTGGATTTCAGCACATGGACAAAACCATCTTAGAGAAAGCATAAGCTGACTGAATTCTGTCAACTTTTTATGGATTTAATCAATATTCTGGTAAAATTGGCATAACTTTCAGTCATTAAGTCAAATTCTGAACAAAATTAGGAAATTTTATCACCATTAAGCTTGGCTTGCCTGAAATTAATGTCCCCCACCACATTCCCAAACATGATTCTATTCTACTTAGCTACACAGAGGTTTCTCAGAAGAAGCCCTAATAAATGACAGAGTTGTTTTTGTTTTCAACTTCAAAACTCTCCCCCTAGTCAAGCACACTCTCAACCTCAGTAGAGCCACTCTGATTTAGATCCCTACCTAGAAAAGGGGAAAGTGAATTATATCTTTTTTAAACTTTGGTCACTGGAACCTGGGGGTACAACAGCTCCACATTTGGCGCAGCCAACCCCTGACCTAAATATCTGAAATCTAATGCTGAACATACTGACTTGGATGTAGGAAGGTGTTAAAAAAAAAAAAGCCATTTGTTAATGCTCAAAGTTGAAACATTTTCTTAACCTGCAACAGTACCATATACTCTTTCACAAAAAGAGAAAAGTCTTTTCACTAGCAGCCCGTGTCATTCCCAAATTAAATACTTAATTGGCTCCAATCAAAAGGCCACCATGAACCTTGGCAAGCTTATAACTCCTCCTAAAATACAAGTTACTAAAAACACATCTAATATATTAACGGGTATGTGCATTTGCTTGCATATGTATAAGCAGAGCAGGGGGATAAAAAGCCTTTGAAGAAAAGTCAGCAAGTACAGCTTCAATACATGTCAATTCAAGACGGATAAAAAGGACTGAGATGAGGGTGGTGTGGGAACGACACCAACCAGTGGAGAAAGTTTAGGCTTGCGCCAGGAGCCACACACATTAGTCCCCTTTCAGGAAAGCAGCAAACAACAGCTGACAAGAATCTTCTTGCTAACCCCTATAAAGGAGAAGGGAAGAAAATGTAACATGGTATACAAAGGAGCAGCCACTTTGGAAAGTGTCTGCTTGGCCTCTCTTTGTTCCCATCCTCTGCTTAAAGCTCTAGATGATTACTCCCATCTTTGTAAATAACAAAATTCATGTTTCAATCAGGATTAACTGGGTGGGAGATTCAGAGTTTGACAAGGTAACATTTTATAACCTGTAAATGACCCTCTCATGTATCTAGGCTAATGCAGTTAACCAAACAACAACTAGTAAGTTCTGTCTAGAGATAATTGTGTCTTTTTATTTCCAGCATTTGAAACCATGTTATAAATTAATGATAAAAGCTAAAATGTAATACATCAGAAACATACTGTACATGAAAGCAGGGTACAGCTCCTTCATTTTCAGAGTGACATCTGAAAATAGGGAAATATAACCTAAACATCACAGACCATCAGCCAAGGGGCAAGAAAAGACATCAAATAGGGCATGTAGCCAAGTGCCCTTCAGTCACATAACGATAGAGAGTTATAAATCAATTTGGGGTACAATAACGAGGCAGAAACTGTTCGACTGAGTTAACAGTTGTTTGAAGATCAGGGAACACTTGGAGTCTAAAAGTTTCATACTAAGGGGCAAAGTAAGCATAGCTGCATATGACCCTTCTCTTTCCTAAAAGAGCCTTTTCTCTGTGACAGTTTTTGAAAGGCAGAGAAAGAAAACTGGAAAACAGATAAAGATGGAAAAAGTAAGTATCTCTCTTGGCTTCAAGAAGACTGTTCAGACCAATTTTAAGGGAGTTTAAGAAACCATTGGCCATAGAATAGCTAGAACTATTAAATCCACTTCTTCATCCTAACAATTTAGAGTTTTTTCCTAAGAAATAGAGAAACATTTATTTTCCAAACCATGCAACAGTTCCTCCAGCTGCTGAACACACATGCAAGTAGCTACAAAAAAAAAAAAAAAAAAAAAAGTTGATTCTAGATAAAAACTGTTATTGGTACTTTGAGTGGACATATTACTAAAGGACATAATTTTCTTTTATGCTTAAGCAGGGTATTTGGTCTTTAACACAGTGAACTAACAAAGCTGCGGAAGAATAGAAAAATCATACTTCAACAGACCATAATCAACAGATCTGAGAGGAAAAAATTTTCCTTAGTTAAACATTCCACCACAGATGAAGAGGCTACTTAAATAATTATTTGTTGTTTAAACATGTGAATTAAATCTATGAAGTAAACCTTGATTAGAACTATAACCGTTTAAAAAATTCTCAGACTATCATCTTTAGCTCTCCACCATAGCTTCCTATCGTGTAGTCTAAAACAATGTGTTAGTCCTCTTTGAAGAGGATCAGTTTGGAGAAACCACGTAAAATTAAATCCTGATCAAGAGAGCCTATGCTAAGCATTAAGACGCTTCAAACAAACACAAACATGCGTTACCTTTGCACCTTTAGATGATTCACCAAGTGCTCCCAGGCCAGTGTGGCCCGAGGTCCTACTGATACAAGAGAAAACGCAACTTCCAAACATCCCACACTTCAAGTCCCAACACATTCAGATACAGGAGACATACAGCAAGATGTTTAGCAGGATTAGGACAGATAGCAAGAAAGTGAATTATCCCTCAAGTAGCAAAGTCCCCAGAACTACAAAGCTTCAATACCTAGAACAGTACCTAGAAGCAATTTGTAATCCATCAGAAATAGGGTTAATATAATTTCTGAAGCTCACATACTGCAAAACAGCAGCATTCTGCACCACTTGTAGCTTCGAAGCCATCTTTAGCTAGTTAACCATGCTGCCATGCATTACTACAACCCCCCTTTCACCTGTGTCCTCCAAGATGGAGTGATGGCCAAGTCTGTCCTAGAGAAAATGGACACACTCATTTTATCAGCTCTACAGGGAAAGAAATGCATATTTAGCTTCAAAGTGAAGTGTCTCTGTTTGACATTAGCATTATTACCACTCTTACTACTTCCAGTCATGACTACTAGAAAAAGTTGCAACTGTATCAGCAAACCTGATTAAAGTCTTTTGCCTACTCAGAAATCCTCAACTACACTGCTTCATGCAGCCTTGCATCAAGGAAAACTTAAACATCAAGCTAAATTTGCAGTAACAATTAAGCTTCGTGTTTTCTGCAAAATAAAAGGAATGGGGTGCCACCCAATCCCAGTCTTCAAACGCTCAGAGTTTATTATACACATACACAGAGCTACTTCAGGAAGTAAGCAGACCAGAAAAAGGGCTTACTCTTGTCTTAGGACGCCTTCAGCTCAGAGGAAGTGCGCGTGGCAGTATGGAAAGTTCTATATTTTACCACTGCTGATGACTGATGAAATACAAATAAGGCCATGGTTAGCATAAGAGATAGGCACAATGCCTATTCTGCCCATGGATGAAAATGTGACCCCAGACATTTATTTCTATATAAAATGTGTGTTAAAATTGTTTTAGAGAACATCCAGTTCCTGTAAATGTTATGGGAAAATGACATTTACGACTAACCAGTCTCCTCTGAGTAACATGATGTGTTATTGTTGGCTGAGTGCCATTTTCTGTCATACCAAAAATATTAACTAATTGAAGTTAAAAAAAGTTTGTATGAATTGGCTCCTTGCACAATTATGCCCAGCTCTGGTCAAGACAGCAGCACTAGCACTGCCCCAGGTAAATCAGATACCAGAAAAACACCTATTTTCCCAACTGCCCCCCAGAAAAAGCATCCATAAAACAAAGGCCCACCTTGAACCTACACACTATGATGTTATATACAGAATAAAAAAACACAATCAAGTTTTAGACAGGATTTATCTATTTAAATTGCTTAAAGGAAAAAAAATGCAAACATTGTTCTCTTAATCTAAAATGAGTATTATCATTAAAATGAAAAGTGTAGACAGATTACTTAAACATTACAAACTCATACAGAGCTGAAGCAACTGACTCATTCAGGGAATCAGAACTTCTGCAAACTCCTCAGTCACTTGAAGGATACAGAGTGAATAGTCGAGACAAAAAATCATCCCTCCAACTATTACACTTCCATCAACAGTAAACACAGCATGGCAGTGATAACTAAGTAGTATTTGCCTCATACAAACTAAACACGCATGGCTGGGGTAATCAGTGCTTGTAGCACTGAACAGAAATTTCCAGAACTTGGGCAAGATGCACTCCCTTGTTTGTGCCTAATCTTCCCACGGGGAATGGTGGGGAAGGCAGGCAGGGCTCTAGAAGACAGTTTTCTGGAGCTTAATTAACTCCTGCTATGATTTTTCACTTGCTAAATCCTAGCAGTAGGCTGCAATGGTAACAATTACTGGTACTGGCACTCTGAACAGACAATGCAAACACATCCACCTGCCCATGGATTGAAAAAAAACCAACCAACCAACGGACTAAAAACCAAACACCAATGGAAAAACACCGTCCTGTTTATCTCTGTAGTACTGTCTTATAACACTGGTGATCTTAAAAACAGCTCAATAACTGTGGTGGAGCAATAATGTTTAGCAGTAATGCTTAAAGTATACATTTAAAACAAAACTCAGGTTCATAAAGACACAGGATCTCTCCCATCAATTTAACTTCTTATCATGCAATATCAAACATGAAATCAAATGCAATCACTTCAATGACACTGTCATTTAAAAATCACAAATTATAAAAAAAAAAGCAGTTGTCTTGGTTTTGTGTACCATACTATTACCATACTATTAAAACCTCTTTGGGTTAATATTAATTCTCAAAATAATCTGTTACAGTAAGTCAACACTGCTTTTCCATTTTAAGAAATCTGAAGTTCAGCCCCAAAATTTTACTTGTTAAAGACAAAGAAGAGACCAAAGCAGGACCTGGATTAGTAACTGAGAAGTTCTGCCTCAGTCTCGTTGCTTTGACCCCCATACCACATCTCTTGTGGTTCATCTTTCCATTTCCTTCTGAAAGCTTTCCATCTGCAAAACTATAATTTCCTGGCTGACGTAAATTTGAAGAGTTCCAAATTCTGGTGTTGCATCTGAAATTACTTGCTTTATTTCCGACTTTACAGGCAGTGTGGAGAGAGGGAGGGTGA
>NW_009649982.1:1425035-1430264 GCF_000708025.1 Charadrius vociferus
AAAATCCCAAACTACTAAACAACAAAACCCAAGTCTTATTCCCATAAGCCAGTTAAGTTATCAATGCTTTAGATTCAGAACAGATGAAGATGAACGGTCGTGCTACATGCACCACTATACGCCATTGAAATGCCAACAGTAGTAGATACTGACTTCAAAGAATAACTGAAATAGCTGTTAAATCTAGAAAGAAGGAAGAAAAAAAGGAGTGCATCTCAAAAATGGTGACCCATCAGGGCCCAGCTCACAACTCATTGTGCCATGTTTTCTAATAGCTGAACTCTGGCACCAAGAGTTTTTAAGGCTAACTTCAAGTAATGCTCGTTAATATTGTGGCCTTGTCAGGTAAGCGCTCATTTACAATTGTTTTTCAGGATATACGGTCAAGAAAAAGAAAAAGAAAAACAAAACAAAAACCTGTCACCAATTTAATAAGATATCAGCTTCTTCACTGCCAACTAAAAGTCCTGCACCTTCCTACCATAATCACAGTGTGGATGGCTAGGTCAGAAATGAATGGACAGAATTCATAACTATCACCTTGCACATTCAAACAGTTACTGCCGTAGAAAACAGTGATACATGTTACACAAGACTGATGTTTTCCTAGGTGATTTCCAAGAACATCTAGATATGGAAAGAAAACAAATCAAGATAGAAAATTATTTTCTTAAACTGAGGTTTCATGATAAAACACAACCAAATTTTAGTGCTGAATTAAAATCACTTCAACTGGAAGTGAATGTTAATCCAGTGCCAAATTTTAAATTAACCAAACTCATTAAAAATTTCTCGTGTCATTTACTGTCACCAAATTTACACAGGATTTCATAACATTTATGAGTGCAAATATGCCTATATCACCAGGAAGAATTTTTAGCAGCTTAGTAGTTGTGAAATCATGGTGACAAACAACGTTACTGTTCCAGATTAATTAATTTTTAAAAGAATATATTATCTGCCTATGTTTACTCAGCATCACAGCTAAATACATCTGGTTATCCATTTGAAATTTTGCCCAAGTTAACCTAGAACTGGCAACACCATTCATCATATATGACTTTTATTAAGACTTGTTAAGCAAGTCAGCATTTTAAGCATCAGATAAAACAATGATTACTCTGTGGTAGTTTGTGGAGTAATAAGCAGAACTCACACCCTCCTCATTAAAAGTCCTCATTTTATAAAATAAATTTCCTTATTGGGAAATTTGCCTTATACAGAGTCTCTTGCAGTTCAGACACCCTTTGTGGAGGTTTGCATCCTAGTATAAACTAATGATTTAAAATACACATATGTAAATAATATACTGGAAAACAAATTTTAAAGTAAGTGTTCGCATTCTGTTGGGAAGTGCTGACTGATTCAGATAAAGTCAGCAGATTACACAACAGCTATGGTATGCTGTTGCTGCTGTAATTTCAAAGGCTTTTGACTTTCTTTATGACAGGGGGGTGGGGGGGAGAAGAAGCATCAATAAAAGATAAGAAAGCCATAAAAGTAGTTATAACATATGTCCTCATAAAAACTACACATCAATAATAGAATTGTAGGCAGAAAAAAAAAAAAAAAAATCCATAGCCACCCCAAGACCAGAAACCCATTTTAACAATTTTAACCCAAATTTTGTTGCCATAAGCTGTGGAAGGCACAGACAGACTGGCTTTCTTCCAAAAATAAATATTTAACTGCATTGGTGTCAAAAATTACAACAACTCGTAAGATTTACCAGAAATGATGAAGCATATTTCTTCTCTTATTAGAGGCCAGACCATGGCTTATCGTTAACTGGGAAGAATGCCTCAGCCGAAGCGGCATGACTTCATCTACATTTAAAAGCTTTCAGCTTAGTGTTTTTACTTGCATTATAGAGGGAGAAATTCAAGCACATGTCCAAAAACTTTAGAAGCAAGTCTACCTCATGTTATAACCTGTAGAACCTCTAGTGAGCCATGTCTTTGACCTGGGGAAGGGTGAAGAGCACGTGAGCTAGATAAGAAACACGTCTCTATGATTTACAACAACAAAAAAGTTACAGACATTCAAAGCCTCAGTCATTTCTGCAGAATAATCTGATAAAAACCAGATATCGATAAGGTGTATATTAAAATCCCCCCAATGCTTTGGTGGAAGGAATGATAGAAGTACAGCTTTAGAAATCAACACCTATTTCACTTGCATCCTTAAAGAATGCAGCCTTTTCTAAAGTTACCATTGCAAAGGAAAAAAATCAGCATTTTTATTCTTATTATTCCAAGAATAATGATTCATTCTAGAAGAAACTAAAAAAATAAGGGTCTTGCAATCTCAGTCTCCCGTGCTTTCTTTAGTTTCCCTGACACTCAAAGGAAAAGCAAAGCAGCCCCCTTAGAATCCTGTAAAAAAATAAATTAAACAACATCAATGTAATACAGGTCCCCCTGACAACCGAAAACCCCACTTAAAGTCAAAATGATATCACGTGACACCAAGAAGCCAATGAACTGCTTTGGGAATCCCCATGTCTCGTAGAGATCACGTAGTCATTACATTGCTAAATATAATGTAGTGTAGCCAAAGCTATATGCACTTGAAAAAAAAAAAAACACAAAAAACCAACCTGGAAAACAACACAACACGATTGAATGCATGGTATTAACACCAAGAAGCTATAGTATGCATACTGAGAAAAGCATTACAATGAACAGAGGTGAGCTGACAAATACAATTTCTTTAAGGAAATAAAGAAGCAGGCAACTGATACTGCAAACAAATACGATAGTAAACCACAATAAAGCAGTCATTTATAACAGAAGCTCTAAAGAAAAAGTAATAAGACACTGCCCTGACTGTTTAACTACCTAACATTCACGTTCATAAAACCAATTTCCAATGCCTGTTTTTGCTGGCCTGGATTCAGAAAGGGTTCTTATAGTCCTATGAAGTCAACTGCTTGGAATTATCTGTGAAAACTTTGCCTAAATGATATGCCTTCCTTTGCCTAATATGAAATTACATGATCATGAAATTGAACTGGAAATGAAAATGAAAAAAAAAAATTTATTGGACAGGTGAGTGTCTGTTCTTTTTTTTTTTTAATTTTTTTTTAAAGCCAATTTTTTTGACCTTTTGACCTTATTTTTGGTAAAATTTCTCTCTCATATTCTGGATATTCTTCTTCAGGAAGACAGTATTTTGGAAGAAGTTAACACAAAGTATTTTTATTCTGTCACAAAAGTATGCAAAATATCACAAAGTGCTATCATCAGTTACAGCAATTGTTCAACTAAATGTATGATTTGCCTTAATTCAAATGATATATATAATCAAGCCCTGACCTGCAGAAGTCAGGTTTCCCAAAAAAGCTGACCAAAACCATCCAACAAATTTAAAAACACACACACACACAAACCAAACCACCCAAACAACAACAACAAAACCCAAACATTTTAGGGTCCCCTTCCATTCCTAAGTGTATGTGTGCAGACAGAGTTGCTGTGACCTACGGAACCATGAAACAGGAATTCAGCAGCCAAGGAAAAATTCTTCTGCAAATATTAACAGACTCCCAGTTGACTACTTACAATATCAATCTCAACTCTGTCCAAGAAATCATTATCTATTCAGCACTGTTGAGGGCATTTTCTGTATAGGAATACATGAATATTTCTGAATAGGAATACATGAATAAGCATACAGTTATCAAAAACAAGTACAAAACTTGATTAACTACACAGTATCAAAAAAATATACATACCATGCTTAAAACACTGTCTTTTCCTTTTTAGAAACAGGTTAAAATCCTTTAACTCACAGCTTCTGCACTATGCACTGTAACGTAACTTCAATGGAGTGATGTTATAGAAGTATTTTTTCCAAAAGAAATAGATCTCAGGGGTTAGAAGTATTTGCTTGCATTTCTGTTTGAATCTTAAAACTGCATTTTATCTTTTGAATGAAGGAAACATTTTTAAATACCCTGAAGTCTTTTGGCATGACCAAAGAAACGGAATCTCTTGAAAATCCTTCTCAGTTTATACAATGATCCAGGTCAGAGACAAGTAATTTAGGCACTTTCATTCAAATAACCCTTGCAACACAGACTTCATCAGAGGTTGGGTTAGACTACCTCACTCAAGCACTCAGTTTGGGCTGGAACCTCAAGTGCTTTGCTGAAGCAAGTCTTAAACATTTCAGATAGCTTGAGAAATGAAGTTACAGAAGAAAAAAACACAGGAGAAGCTGACAGAAAAAAATATAAATTGTACACAGACTGATGCTCACTGGAAGGACTGCTGGAATTATTCACTCAAACATCTGTCAAGATAATTGTGCATAAATAAAACCAGTTATTTGCATCATAAAAAGGTATACAGCATCCCTATGAAAATTACAGTTGTTGGTTACCATTTGTTCTAAGAGTTGTCTTTCTAAAGCAAGTTAAGGTGCATGAGTCACTGGAGCATTAAAGTTTCATTTGGCCAGAGAGATATCAACTAGTTAATACAGAAGTGTTGGGTAAAACACCGATTAATTTAGGTATTAATCACCTCAGCTAAATTTGCCTTACAAAAATCATAGTGAAGCAAGCTAAAATGAATCAAGTACTAATAAGCCCAAGTCTATTTAATAGTATTAATATGAGTTGTCTTAACTTCATAGGCATTAATCACCTCAGCTAAATTTGCCTTACAAAAATTATAGTGAAGCAAGCTAAAATGAATCAAGTACTAATAAGCCCAAGTCTATTTAATAGTATTAATATGAGTTGTCTTAACTTCATGCACACACAAAAACTGAGTTCAATCCAAATGAAATTGTTAGTTATGCTTCTGTTATGGTTTTATATCTATGGCAACGGTAAGTCATCAATTGAACTTCACTACTAAAGCATTTAGAGACAAGGGTGGGGAGGGAAGAGAGATTTTTTACACTAAAAAGAAATCAAACTGAAAGTGGACCAAAGTTTATACACCAACAACACAGTAAAAAGCCGCCTTTGATGGCGCAGCCTTCGCCCCGTTTATTTGTTCTGTCAACCAGCAGCATTCCTTCAAGCTCATTTCACAAACCTCTCTCTCTCCACTTATACCTTTTCGTGTCTGTTTTCCCTATTATGTTAATTGACTGTTGTAAAGAATTTGGGGCTGCTTTAAGTCTTTGATATCAACTCTGTTTATTACTACTTCCCATTCCGTCAGTTTTTCGCATAAAGCATTTAATTACATTCAATATAGCGCAACTTATATT
>NW_009649982.1:1430308-1453914 GCF_000708025.1 Charadrius vociferus
CCATAGACTTCTATACAATATCACCACTAAATCAGACAAGTCTGATGGACAGTTGTAGAATGCCAGGGACTTCCTCTCTCAGTCCAGGAAAACCTACAGTGCTGCCAAAGGGGATGTTGCTGAGGCAGCCTATTAAATGCCCAGAAATATATGCCTCCAGTCAGTCAACAGCTAATAAAGAGCTGTGCAAAGGAGGCTGTTATCTAAGCTCTTCCTGAACTAAAAGGATGGCTGCAACAGGAACTTGTCAGTGGGAAAAGACTTACCACTTGGTCAAGGGCATCACAATAGTGACCAGGGACAAATGTGGAACAGGAATCTTATGTTTCAGCAGCAACTTCTACTGTCATACTTCAGAGGGGGGAAAAAAAGCCTAAAAAAGCACGGGGCCTCAGCTAATGAGCGCTGAAGCAGTCATTTTCTCCAAGTACAGTTCTGATATGCAATTCATCTCCCTCACATAATCTACACAACTGAACACCCACCATACATACGAACAACAGTGAAACATACAAATTCTAATACTTTATTACTTCAATCTAGGCTTTTCAGACTTTTCTTTAATACCAGAATATAATTATAGGTTGGCTGTAGGAAAAATCTAATTGGAAGAAGAGAAATGTCCTGGTCAAACCAATTATACCTCAGACCAACTCCACAAACAACTCCCTGACAAAGTCTACAAAAGAATGTAATTATTTGAGGTATTTGGAGGTTTCTTAGGATCTTACATAAACAAATGCACAACCTTATCCCAAGTCTCTAACAAATTAAGTTATGTTGCATATCGGTAAAGAGTGAGTACTAACATAAACTTGTAAAACTAATTTTGGAAAACCATTATGAAAACCTTCAAAAGTCACATAAAAGCAGGGTTGCACTTAGGTATGTCTGCAAGTTTTGGATATAAGACCGAATCCAAGTTTAACAGACAGCAAGATGTTTGGGCTTCCTCAAGTTCAAAAGGCACAACCTGAATACCTATTTATTTGCTGACTGCATTTTTTTGTGCGTGTGTACGATACAAGGTCACAAGGCCTGCATTTTCACTGAGGAGTGGCTTACCTAGTTTAGTTGTGCTCCGATATGCTGCCTAGAAATTGACATTAGGCAGCCTGACTAACTGCCTAGTGTGGCTACATTTACCTTCACACACTGTAACATCCATAAGGTTTAATCATAAAACATCAGGATGGTTTATAAGTAACTTAAAGGTATTAGGAGGTTTATGATGCTGTAAATTATACCTGCCCTTGAGAGCTGCAGTGATTTAATTTCTCAACCCCTATGATAGCCACATTTCTTGGGAAAAAAACCAAAACAAAACCAAAAAAACCCCACACCACACCACAACCTGCATGCACATAGCTAGCCTCAAACAGCCAAGATCAGTGTGGCTCTGGCACAAAAGAGCAAAAGTGTTGTGTTGCACTGATGCCTGCCCAAAGCTGAAATTTAATCAAAGATGCACAATTACATAAGTTGTTAAGTCTAAAGGATTATATTGATGTGTCCGTTACAAAAGAACTGAGTAGAAAATAAGGCCTGTGGGCCCCATGACAGCACAAGGAGAGGTCTGCTTGTAGTTACAAGTGGATGTTTGTGCACATTTGGCAGAGATGTCATAATAGTTCAGATCTGCTTTTTAAATGCCCATTAAGATGGCTACAAAATACAATATTATTTCCTCCCACAGATTGAAAAAGCTTCTTGAACAAGAAACAGCATATCAGGCAAAAAAAGAACAGGAAAACAACAAGAAAATAGCTAAACTGAAAGAAGAATTGACTAAACTGAAATCCTTTGCTTTAATGGTGGTGGATGAACAGCAAAGACTCACTGAGCAGTTGAATCAACAAAGTCAAAAAATTCAAGAATTAACCACTTCTGCAGAACAAGCACATGAGAAGCTGGCTTTTGCTGAAGCAAAAGTTCAAGAAGAGGAACAGAGAGCCAGCAGGCTGGAGGCTGAGCTTCAAGCCCAAAGCAGTAAGATTTCACAAGACCAAGAAGCAATGATGGCCAAACTAACCAATGAAGACAGTCAGAATCGTCAGCTCCGGTTAAAATTAACTGCTCTCAGTCGACAAATTGATGAGCTGGAAGAGACCAATAAATCTTTACGAAAAGCAGAAGAAGAACTGCAAGACCTAAGGGATAAGATAAATAAGGGAGAGTGTGGGAACTCCACGCTTATGACTGAAGTAGAAGAACTACGGAAACGACTGCTGGAGATGGAAGGAAAAGATGAAGAGCTCATAAAAATGGAAGATCAGTGCAGAGAACTTAATAGAAAGTTAGAAAAAGAAGCATCACAGAGCAAGAACCTTAAAGGGGAAGTCGACAAACTCAACAGAAGAATTATGGAGCTGGAGAAATTAGAAGATGCTTTCAGCAAGAGCAAACAGGAATGCTACTCCCTGAAATGCAACCTAGAAAGAGAAAAAATGTTAACAAAGCAGTTGTCGCATGAGCTGGACGGCTTAAAAGCTAGAATTGGCGAGCTTGAAGCAATTGAAAGTAAGTTAGAAAAAACTGAGTTTACACTTAAAGAAGATTTAACAAAGCTGAAGAGTCTAACAGTGATGCTTGTGGATGAAAGAAAAACTATGGGTGAAAAAATAAAGCAAACAGAAGAAAAGCTGCAAGCTGCAACTTCTCAGCTTCAGGTGGAACAAAACAAAGTGATGTCTGTTACAGAAAAACTAATTGAGGAAAGTAAAAAGGCACTGAAATCAAAATCTGATGCAGAGGAAAAAGTGTCCAGTGTTACAAAAGAAAGAGATGAACTGAAAAACAAACTCAAAGCAGAAGAGGAGAAAGGAAGTGATCTTGTTTCCAAAGTGAATATTCTAAGAAAAAGACTTCAGTCACTGGAAGCTGTTGAAAAAGAGTTTCTTAAAAATAAACTAAAGGAGAGTACTAAATCCAGCACCTCCTTGCAGCAGGAGAACAACAAAATCAAAGAGCTTTCTCAAGAAGTTGAGAGGCTTAAGCAGAAGCTGAAAGAAATGAAGGCTATAGAAGATGATCTTATGAAAACTGAAGATGAATTTGAATCTCTAGAACGAAGATATGTCAATGAACGGGACAGAGCCAAGCTCCTATCAGAGGAGCTGGAGGCTGTGAAAATGGAAGTGGCTAGGTATAAATTAACAGAAAAGGCAGAGTCCAATCAGGAGCAACGTCTTTTTAAGAAGCTCAGAGAAGAGGAAGCCAAATCAAGTCATCTTTCCAGAGAAGTAGATGCACTGAAAGAGAAAATTCACGAATACATGGCAACAGAAGACCTAATTTGTCACCTCCGAGGTGATCATACAGTCTTACAGAAGAAACTCCTCCAGCAAGAAAACAAGAACAGGGAGTTAGCAAGAGAAATGGAAAGCCTCACGAAAGAATTGGAGAGGTACAGACGCTTCAGCAAAAACTGCAGGCCCGGTCTCAACGGAAGAAGAATTTCTGATTTGCAAGTTTTTTCTAAAGAAGTCCAGACAGATCCAGCAGACAATGAACCACCCGATTACAAAACCCTCATTCCTTTAGAGCGAACAGTCATTAATGGGCAGCTCTATGAAGACAGTGATAATGAGGACAAAGATAACAATGAGGAAGATCAAACTGTGTCTTTCAAAAGCAACTCACCCATTGCAAATGCTGTGAACAAAAAATTATGGATCCCTTGGATGAAGTCCAAAGAGAGCCATCCTCAAAACGGAAAGATTCCCACAAAGCAAAATGGAAACTGTGCACAGACTGGAGACCTAGTGCTAAGCCATACACCTGGCCAACCTCTTCACATAAAAGTAACTCCAGACCATGGACAGAACACAGCAACACTTGAAATAACTAGTCCTACCACTGAAAGTCCTCACTCCTACACAAGCACAGCAGTTATACCCAACTGTGGCACTCCAAAGCAAAGAATAACCATTATTCAAAACGCCTCCTTAACACCTGTAAAATCAAAAGCAGCAGAAGGTTACATGAGTCCAGAGCAAGTAATTTCTCCTATTACTATGGCTACTTTTGCAAGATCTCAAACTCCTGAATCATGTGGCTCTTTAACTCCTGAAAGAACAATGTCCCCTTTGGCTTTACCAGGCTCAAGTTCTCAGGAACAAATAATCTCCTCGGAGCCTTTGGAAATAGGAGCCAAGCATGCCATTTTTAGAGTATCCCCAGACAGGCAGTCATCATGGCAGTTCCAGAGATCTAACAGTACGGGATCAAGTGTAATAACTACTGAGGATAACAAAATCCACATCCATTTAGGAAGTCCTTACGTCCAAGCTCTCACCAATTCCAAGCCCATCAGCCCTTGTAATCCAGTGCAAGACAACAGAACTCCAGCACTAGCTAACGGCCTACCCAGTAAGCCCACCAATAAAATCACCAGCAGTATTACTATCACACCATCAGCCACTCCTCTCCCACGGCAATCACAAATTACAGTAAGTAATGTCTATAACTGACCCCCATCCATGCTGACACCCTTACCAGCAACCCATCCTGTTTTTCATCCCAGCAAGAATTATTTGGAACAGCCCCTTTACTTTGGGAGAGATCTGTGCATGAACTATACAACAGTATATGGAACTAACTTTAAGTTTTGCCTGCTTAGTGTTATCAAGTGTGCACTTACTGTATATCTTCTCATTGAAATACAGTTATGTAAAATATTTAGTCTTGCACTTGTATAAATGCATCTTTATGTATTTCCATTTTCAAAATAACTCACATTACTTTTGACTGCAACTTGCCTTGGTAAAATATTTTAACATTACAAAACCAGTAAATAATTGATTATTTTTATCATTGCTTGCAGAATATTTTTGTTCGCTATGTGTGTTTTGTATTTTTTTGCATGTATGGTAGAATTTGAATTAAGCCATAATATTGCCTGCTAACTTCAGATAAGACATGATTCATTATCTTCCATGCTATTTCCCAACTCCTCTTAGCCCTCTCATTTCAGATAATTATCAGTATATCACACACAAACACTCAAAATATTATGTATTGTATCTCATTACAAATTTATGATGCACACATGATATGTTCCAGAGCACAACCACCACTTTTTCTCCCCATCTTTTTTTACACCGTTTGGTTAAAACTCCTTTTAAACCTTCCTGTAAACTTTTCTTGTAAGCGAACTAAGTTCGGAAGCTTATATCACAAAATTATTCTCCCAAACAAGGCAAGTCATTTTTTTCCAACACAACAGAAAAACTGTTATCATTTAGGTACACGGTGAAACAATAAACATCAACACTTACATGCCTAAAGGATAACTCAGAAGAATGGATTCACACATAATATTCAAATTTCACCTATGCTCCTAGCCATCAGGTCAACATGCGATATACATCACACAGGTACACTGAGGAAGAAACAAGATCAGCAAAATATGGCACAGCTTCATGTTTTTCATATAATAGGCTTGACAGAAGCATTAAGAAGTAGTACTAGACCAACTCTCCAAACATGTATGCCTCTAGAACTATGGTAAATAGGAGTACCACACAGAATGGACAAAACAGGTTAAAGTATTTCAATGACAGCTACTGTATTAGTGCCTAAGAAAAGGACAGAAACATAAGCAAGTCTGCCTTTTACATGTGTGCCAAGCAGTCAATCCTAACCTCCCAGAAAATACTGCTAGCAGTGGACCATCTTCACACAGAATGTAAATCAGCCCAAAAGACCTGAAATACACTTTCAAATGCCTCTTTTTCATAAGCTGTAAACTACAAATGTAAATTGGAACAGCTGCTTCTTATTCTAAAAAGTTAAACGTTATGGATCTTATGCTCTTGAGGGGGCAGGGCAGTGAATTATTACAAAAAAAAAAAAAAAAACAACCAAAAAACAAACAAACAAAACCAAACCACACACACAAAAAAACCCCACTCCTTATCAACAAGGTAGTTTGCAAGTAAGCAGAAAGTCCCTATTCAGTGAACTCATATCTTTATTCTGTTTCCATTGTCTAGAGGAAAAAAAACCCAACACAGTATTTCTGCAGTATAACTTAGCAACTCATTCAGCAAAGGACTTTGGCACATGCTTTCACCTAACAAGGGAACTTTTATCATTTTAAGTCCTTTTCATGGGCAGGAACCAAAATAATTATAACTGGAGGCAATAACTGATTTAGAAGGAACAGTTTCTATTGAAAAGCAAAGACCACCACCCATACACGCTTTACTCAGTAAAATTAACAATGGGAAGAAAAAGTATTAACTTTTAAGATATGTGATAGAAATGGATATAATAAATGTATTACAGTTGAGCAGTGGCGATTTTAAAAAGACAAAATGTGAACCTGCACAAGCCTAGCTTAATGTCATGCTGATACACTTCCTGAAGTCATTAAGCTTCATGCATAAGGCGTTCTTCCCACTTGTTTTGTCTCAGTTTACCTCCACTGACTGCAAAAGTGAGATCTGACCAAGATCTGGTTCAGAACAAGTACGCAGTCTTATCCTGCAAAGCAAACTTTGGTTCCCACCAACTCCAGCAAAAGTTACTGATCAAGACAGCAGCCAGCACTCAGGCAAGTCGAGATCATTATAATTTTAGAGTGTGCTAATTATATGAACAAGTTACTTAACTACATTCAGGTTACACATTCTTAACTGCAGGGCTCATTCAAAATTAAGCAGCAGTCCATTCAAAACACATTCTCTGCACTTGCACCACATACCCTGCTGATCCACACCCACGATCTCTGCAGGGACACATTACAAACATGGTACTGTACAACCATGTCTGAAGTAGACACTTGCCAGTGTACTAACAAACACCACAGCTTCCAAATATTAAAGGATTAACACTTGTTCTCCAGAAGCACTAATATTTTCTTCAGTTGGACCCAAAAGTCTAGTAGGAAAAAAAAATTTCATTTCATACCTGCATTCCAAAATACACAGAAATGTGTTGATCATTAACCACCTGCCCATCTATTATAACGTCTTGTAAAAGAAAAGCACAGATCAGGACATAGCAATAAGCACACTTAGTCCTTTGGACAATTCCCAAGCTATTATGAATACAAAAGGTAGGTGAGAGTCCACACCACTTCTACAGTTAATTATTAAACAGGACAGTACTTCTGTTCCTGTCTTAATCCTTACACTGGTGATGGCTTACCAGTAACTGTTCAATTAATAAAAGACAAAGGAAGCAGCCACTCATGGCCATTAACTCCTAAATAAGAAGCACCATCATTGCCTGTAAATGAACTTGCTACTTTTCCTCAACACACATCTTGATTAAGGGATCCTCACACTCCCCTGTTGATGAAACAATCTATGTGTAGATGTTAACTGACTTCACAGTGGAATTTTTGTCATTCATTTCAACATATGAAAAATCAAATAATTATTTTAACTATAAGTAAGGTTTTCAGAATAAAACCTGTTCATCCTGTTCAAATTCCCAATATCTATTTCAAAGCACACAGCAGAGAAAATAAACACCTGGATGTACTTGTTGAGAGCTGAAACTTACTTAGTAATTTGAACAGAAATAAATCAGCTGTAAATTTATCATAAAATAACAAATAGGAATCATAGTTTACTAATAAACAGCAAATTACCTATTTACAAATTAACCTCAAATTGTTCAGATCACCACTCCATATTTCAGATTATTTCCATTTTGCTGAGTGGGAATATTCACCTACTTCCTTGGCAGGCAAAGAGAAAACAGCAGAGCAAGGAGAAAATTAAATGAGTTGTCTGCAAATTGATTTAAACACACTGAAAAAAAACCCAAACCATCAAGCATAATCTTATTAAAATTCAACCAAGTAAGGCAGCTTTTCTAGGAATTTCAAGCATTCCATAAGTGGTAAGTATTGCTGTTAATTTGGAGGCTGAAACATATTTGTTTTCAACATTTGCCCAAAAAACCTAAAATCTGACAGGAATGTAATGATTTGATTAAATATTAATGGGAAAATGGGAAATATGGTCACAAAGTAAGTAGCATGTATCAGAGGGATTAAACTGTGTAAGAAATCATAAAAGCAGTTTTCAGCAGATCATAATGTCAACGCTTCTCTTTTCCAAAACTCTAAGCAGGCACCTCCTCTGAAGTCCAAAAATCTACCATTTCCCCTGGATATTGAATTAAGTCCCCAGGAAGAGAAAGGGAGAATTAACTGATAAAAAATGGCAGAAGTTATCAGCCCACATTCCTTCATCTTTTCAGTTTTATTTCAGCGAGTGAGCAAAGGAACACAAGCAAGGGCAGCACAAACAGTTCAGTGCTCAGCATTTTTAAGTCATTCTTTTTATGTGATTACATATTTCAGAAGAAATATTTGTAATTTTTGTCCTTACAGGGAGGATGGATGGGGGGAGGGAGGGAAAAGGAGGAAAAGAAAAAAGAAGAGCATAAGAAGCAGTAATGGTATTCTGAGCGCAAAGTTCCCATCCATTAACTGAGAGGTAGTATTTCCAGTTATTTAAAAACCTCCCATAAGTAGGTTATTAAGAAATAGAATTGAGAAAAATTGCAGGAGCAGCCAGCTAATCTTCCTGATCCAAAGCACAGTAGATAATACAGTGTCTGGGGACAGAATGTAAGGCTGTAATAAGAAAAAAGATCTGTACTTAAACATCACATGCAAGGTTTAAGAGGGCCTGCTCCCCACACTGGGGAGAAAAATAATCAAAAACAGAGTTGTACAACCCTACTTTTTGATTAAGATTGAATGGATGCTGCAGGGTTAGGTGATGGAAATGGAGTAACCAGCTGCAGGATGACTTTGTCCCTAGGAAACAGATACTGAGACAGGCAAAACAAAAACTGACAACTGCCTAATCCCCAGGCTTAAGCAAGGACTACCAAAACATTATGTTACCAAGAAACAGAAGAGAAAAAGATCTTATGGTTCAAGTACAGCACGAATGGGTGTATAAAGACATTTTAAAATTAACACCAAATAGTGTAAGGGGGACAGTGCTTAAAAAAAAAAGACCAACGTAAAAAATTTAAGAAGCATAAAGTTTTTTCACAAATGTGTAGTCAGTGGCCCCAAGATGTCGCTGAATTCACTCCACCAGCACATCACCCAGTGACCCACCATACTGTGAAAGCCTCAAAGCCTCAAATATCAGAGCTGCCAACTGAACACGATTCTCTTCTGATGACTCTTGGGAAACAGATTTTGAGTACAGGAGGAAAGACCTGTTTTAATTAATCAATGACTCCTGACTTGCCATGCAGTGGCCTGACATCACAGGGTCTTCATATAGGGATGGGCAAAAGAAGCTCCCTCCCCTCTCTTACCCCTACCACATCCCGTATCACAGAACACTGCCCTTCAGTTACCCTGTCATCACTGTTCAGGAAGGCAGCACTGTGAACAAGGTCAAGAAACTAACCTGGATTTAAAAAAAAAAACAACAAAAAAACACCAACTCACATCACTCCAAAAAAAACATATTCCAAAAATCTTTCTTAAAACAAACAAACAAAAACACACACACCCCACCAGGATCCATTTCACAGCACTGCTCTATCAAAAGAGCTATATCAACATAACCGAAGGGGCAAGCAAAAAGGATGAGCGATTTATATTGGAATCACTGCCGAAGCCCCAGTCTCATTGTCTTAGATGCTACCACTATTGCCTGAAGAAATACAATCTACCATGCAAATACATTACAAAGCACTCAAAATATACAACAAACATTCATCAGTCCCATTAACGTCCTTCTCGACTAGTAAGAAGAAACTACTCCACTTTCAGGACAGAAGTTAATTGACTTGTGCAAAATCACAGCTAGGCAGCTTCAATTGTGCTTAGAAACTAGAATTTCTTATCCTTGATTGTCTCATACTCAAGCTTTATAGGTCATGTTTTATCCCATAGAAACAACAATCTTGCCTGGACAAAACGTAGAGGGGTGGGGTTTTTTTTTTCAAATATAATTTTCATATATATATATATATATATAAAGCTTTTATATATAAACATTTTAAATAGGACTCCAATTAACACACCTTTAAATCTGGCCTTCACAAAGGAAATCAGCCTGCTCCCAGACAGAAAAAAAGCCATGATGGTAAAAGCAGAGGTGGTTTTTTTTCCTTCTCCATACAGAACATATTTGGGCCTAACCTAGGAACCCCTGTATGCTTCTTCAACTTCCCATATTAACTAATATAGCAAAGATATACTCAAAACTTTCAAACAGACAACATTGACACTGAAGACATTAAAAGGCGTGTGTAGGTATGATACTGAAGATGTTAAAAGATGCGTGTAGGTATGAGCACAGTTCCACACATCTTTAAAAACTGCATACTTCGAAATACCCAAACACATATACCCCTACCTGCCCACAATCTGTACAGAATAAGACCTGCTGCCAAGAATCTTATTCAACAAATGCCAACGCAGCTTTAAACCAAGTGAATTGATGGTATCGCACAGATTTGTAAAATAATGTAGTCTATAAAAACACGTACAGTTAAGCACCAGCAGAAGCATTTAAGGGCCAGCACTACCCTCCCCTGGACAGAATTAATATTGCAGTATAGTATTTAGTATTCTTCAAAAAGGCCACACTACCACTATTCTCAGTGAGCCTAGGTGCCTTAACAAGGTGTCTGAGATCCCTCCTTGTGTCAAGGGGCAAAGGGAAGAGAACTAACAACAAGCAACTGTTCATTTCGGAGACCAGCCAGCTGCATGATGAACCAGTGCCAGGTAAATCCTTGTCCTAGGGGAGCTGACACACAACATAACCTTACCTTTCCCTGCATCTTGTCAATTATCTATTAAAAAGCAGTCTTTAAACTATCTTAAGAGATTATCACATTTCCCAGTGAAGGCATATTCCAAGAAAAGCAAGACAGATAACAGAATTTTAGTAATTACGAGTACAACTTCTGCCTCCAACTCTGTCCAACTGTGCTTCTTTTCCCCACCAACAGAAAATAGATTTAAACCTGGCATTCAGGAAATAAGACCATGGTGACACATTTGGGTACATGAGTGCAAATCATGCCACATATATGAAAATTATTCCTAATATTAATACAGATTTTTTCTGTTGAATAATTAATAGTATTGAAATCAAGAGTGCTGTAATAGGCCAAATATCAGGAGAAGAGCAGCAATCATAGAAAACAGAGCTTAGAAGGGACCTCATGGCATTTTCCAGCATTTTCCCTTACTACGACTTTGCTTAAACCCTTCTAGAGAAATGCCTGGTTCATCCTGTTCTAAAAAAACTTCTCCAATGACAATTTCACAGTTACCCCAGAAGTCTGTAACAGGGCTGAAATACCCTTGCCATTAAGAATCTTGCTAATTTTTAAACTAGATTTCCTTTGCTGAAATTGTAATCTAGTATTCACTTTCCTATCCCACCACTGGACTTCAAAAATTATTTTCTCTGCAACAGACCTTCACATATTAGATGACAATTATCATGTCTTTCTTCAGTTTTGTTTTCTCCAGACTAAACAAAACCAATTGCTCCCCCACTTAATAGCACTTAATACTGTATAGATTACTAATCATTTTACCTCTGGTGTGACAGTACAGTGCCCCAAGCCAGATAATACTCTGGCTAAGGTCTTACTAACGTAAGTATAAGAATTATTTCTACTGCTCCTCAATATAGTCATGCACACAAGTGGGTTGCATAAAAGGAAACAGAGCAACTGAGAATTTTCCCTCTGGATTCCTAGAAGACAGATGCCAGGACCTAGTGAAAGAAAAGGAAATATCCGAATGCCCTGTACAGTTGAAGAGGCCTAACCTGAAATTTCAGCCAAAGCTGTCTTGTTTGGAGTCCAAAGGGAATATTCAGGTTTATCACTTAATCTTAACTCATTCTCACTTGCAGACCTGGCTCACGTTCTGACTGCATTCAATCATCCAGGAACAAACCTAAGCCTGGCAAGAAGCACACTTGTGCACATACAGATATGTGGACTTCTGTGTAAAGGATCTTCAGCATCATCCCTTGGCCACTTTCACTAAAGTTGAAAATCATACTCTCTGTTGCTCAAATTTCTTAAACTAAAAATTTAAGCAATGAGAAAAAACCTTATCTTAAGTTACTTCTCATAGATCAAGTTCCACAATGACTGTAGAAAGGTAAATAAGAAAACTTAGAGCAGAAGTACTACATGCTCCCCCCTATTTAAATTAATACAGTTCAAACAGGAAGCAAAGCATACATCAAACCTCCAGATGAGGGAGGAAAAAAAAAAGAAAAAAAAAAAAAAGATTAGGACCAAAGGCAGGAGAACTACTTGAACAGCACAGAAACAGACATATTTTCTCTCCTTGACACCCCCCCCCAACTTGCTTTAGTCCACTGCCCAGAAGGCAAGCATTGTATTGTGGCAAAATACCCAATGGTCCATATAAGTAACAGATAAACCATGTCCGTGCCCATGGGAAAAAAACAAAGTGTGTATGGAATGTATATCCTGGTATTTCAGAGCATGCCTTCACAGCTGACTTCCCGAAATTAAGGGCCTTTTTCACAGTCACATATGACAATTCCGCAATTGTCACCCATGAAGTGTTTGTCCACACCCCTGAAGTACTTGTGTCATTCACTATGAAATAACAAACAGCCACTGCAAAGGAGGTCTCACTCTAACATCCTTTCTCCTGCCAATTCCTATTACAGGTGATTGACATCTACTTCAGGAGCTAATTTATAACTGAGAAAGTGAAAAGATCCTTATGAAACTTCAGCTTTCTGGATTCTTAGATCATTACTTGCCTTGAAAATGAGCTTTAACTGCTTATTTCTACAACCATAAGCACTACTGACAAAACCTTTGGTATTTTCCAAGTCCAACACCTTAAATTAATACGATGCTAACGTGACTAATATGACAGACATACCACATAATATTCTCTTTTCGAAAATGTGGCTAGTTTAATGTCTTTGGATTTGGTTGTCTTTGTAGTTATTTGCCGATATTTATTTCACTGTGTTTAGACACGTTAAGTAAAGTAAAACCATACAACTACTCAGATAGGTAGCTCCAGGGTAACATGTCCTTTCCAGGGTTGTTTAGAGAGAACTCCCTGTTTTGATGGGTGTTTTCATGGGAACTCCCAAGGGCTGTCCAGAACACAAAAGGCAGCTCATCTTGGTTTTTGAAGGATAAACATATCTTATTTCCTCTTCTATCACTTGGAAAGATAACAAATATAAAAAGTGGCCTACAGATGGGAACTCAAAGAGCCATAACTAAACAGCAGCGATGAACACATAAGCCAGCAAATTCAGAATACAAGTGAGTGTCAAAAAAAGAATGGGGGAGACTGAAAACCGTCCACCTTAAAGGAGGAAATGAATTGATAGAAAGGGTGCATACATTCGAAGAGATTCTTGGTATGCACACAGACTTCCCATACATAGATAAAAGTTAAAAATAAAATTGAAAAAGCCCACCAAAACCTCTAAGAGGGGTCTTTTTATAGTCATTCAGGTCTGCCCAAAAACCAAATTGAACATCCCAACACACAAGCAAGCCATAGCCAATGTATCTGCTTAGATGTCTCTACACTAAGTAGTAGCAAAGGAACTAGGAGGATTGCATGAGAATTTTCAGTACACATACAACTAAACCAATGCAGAACTTTATATAGTTACTTCCAAGTGCTTTCCAGACAATTGCTACATAATGCCATTCCCTCTTTACAGGAACAACTTACAGCAGCGTAAGCATTGATCTAGTCTACCGACTCAAAATGTTCTTTTTACAACTCATATCCAAGATTTATATTTTGTCAAGTACCAAGTTTTAAAAAACAAAGTTTAGTGATCTAGCTACACATGCATTTAGACTCAAAAAGTGTCAACAAGTATTTTCCTTAAATTTAAGTTATTCAGCCTTTTCTCTTCAGAATTTATATCAGGAATGATGAAAAAGAAACCAATTTGTAAGTGCTGAAAGAAGAGGAGGGCAAGTAGATGGACAGTTTGTTAAATCCCTGCCTACAACAGAAGTTACAGCTATACAGCTAGACTAGTACAATCACTGAAGTGCAAGTTTAGTTGTCCTGGCACAGAAACTTAACGCTCGTATGGTTTACTCATATAGGAAAAAAGCCCTATAATACAGTTGTTATCCTCAAGTTTGAGCCTATGCCAGAAGTTGCATCAATTCAGTTACTGTGGCTGTAAGCAACGGTAACACAGACGAAAAAGAGTAATGCAACCACTATAAGCAGACCAAACCTTGACAAAGTCAGCAGTTATAATGCAACTCTCCGAACTAAGTGATAATAATTTAGATGTATTCAATACTGTCAATCAGAACTGCAAAACAGAACATAATTTTGAATCACCAAAAAATTTTTGCTTGAAAGGAAATCTGATGGCTCAGAGGGCCATATTATGTGTAAATGGTGGTTTTAATGAGCTGGAAGCTGGTGCAAACTATAGGTCAGAGCACAGGGGTATTTTCATACCTAAATTCGCACTGATTTAGTAAGACCATAGAGCCTGAGCACCAGTTAGATGCACAAAACCTGTAAAAATCTAGGCCTGCAAATACCTTCTTGAAATACTAACACTGCTGTTCAATCAACTACAGACAGAATCTTCCAACCACTGTATACCCTATGGAGTCTCTAAACTGGAACACTTCTGAAAAAAAAAAAAACAAACAAAACAAAACCAAAAACCCAAAACCAAACCAAAAAACTAAATCCCACACTAAATCACAACACAAAAAAAAAAGCCCCACACCAGAAACACAACTCAAAACCCCACAACTTTTTCTTAGAGACATAATCACATTTTAGCATGCAAGACCTTACCCATAATTTTCTAAGCATATTGAAATGAATAGATAAAAATATTTATGTAATGTAATTCATTTTATAGTTAGGAAACTGAGACACGTTTTATATCCTCTCTAAATTTACATTAAAGAGTGGCACTGCTAGGAACAGCCCACCCAAAAGTGGCTTCTTTCTTAACACAGTTTTAGTAATCAAAGCAAATTGCTTTTTGGTTTGGGGGTGGGGTTTCGGTCTTTGGTTTTTCCCCTTGCATACTAATAATACGAGTGCTAAAATTCAAGAGTACCATGAAAATGCATGCTAAATTTTTTTATTCAGCATTTAACGACAAGTTTCAGTCTGGTTTTAGCGGAAATCCTGGGAAGCGGTCCAAAAGAAAAACTTTGCTGCCACCTAGAGGTAAAACCTTCACAGAGCAAACAAAAACGCGTTTCCTTTTTCCTGCTCACTTCCAAAGCCAAACTTCTCAATGTATTATTTTAAAAAAAGGTAAAAATTGAAACTTTCTGATTTTGAAAACAGAAACATAAAACGAGTTATATCCGTTCAGACCCAGGATTTATGTATCTCATCTTTGGTAGTGACCAGCAGTAAATGATTATGAAAAATACGTCAAGAGTAATAAACCCAGCCTCCAGCAGCCTACAACTTATGGCTATCCACAGCTGAAATCTACACCATGTCTTTGTGTTTCACAGTCTTTGATGGATGCTATGAATCAGTCTAAACTCTCTCCAAACCAATTTCTGTCATTGCCTCAAAAACTGCCTGTCCCAACGAGTTTCCTAGCTCATTGACAAGTGAAAATACTTCTTACTTAATCTTCAACCCACCTTCAACGGATGCCCTCTCAAGCATATTATTAGAGAGTATTCCCCTAGTCACCATAATGCTAGATTTCTTCTGTTGTTTTTTTTCCTCTCCACTATCTATTTTCCAAACTTGAAAAAGTTTAGAACATGTTGTTAACCTTCACGCAGAAGCCATTCCGTAACTGATAGTCTTTGCCACCTTTTTCTGCATTTTGCCATACGCTTTTCTGAGCTGTTTGGACAAAACTCTGCAAAACATTCACCACATAGGCATGGTTTGGATTCACACACTAAAAAGTCATGGGGATTGGGTTTTTTTATTCTTTTCTTTGTAGTTCCTAACCTGCCTGTTACCTGTTTGGAAATTGCCAGTGGCTGAGCAACGAGGACCGTTTACAGTGACTCCAGGATCTGTGTTCTGAGTGACAAGAGATGCCATATTTACTACTGTATGCGAACTCTATACATATATCTCCCTACATATATTATTTTTCATTTGTTAACACTGAACTGACACACATTTTATCACCTTGTTACTCAATACCATGAATTACCATCAGCTCTTGCTTCTAATACGCTCCCTTTTATACCACATGCAAATGTCATCATTTCAGTACTGTCTTCCCATGCAGTTCATGAACATGTTGAATATCACATGTGTCTGTGAGGCTCACATGGTATCTGCATTATACTATGAAAACTGGCTTCGTGTTCTGCTTTCTATCCACTTGCCACTTTTTAACCATGACAATCTTCCTTCTTTTCCCGCAGAAACTTTGCTCTGCCAAGACTCTTTTGTTGGAGACCACTATAACTTTTTTTTTTTTTTTGAAAAATCATAATATAACATGGTCACATCCATAATAGTAATTTAAAGGCACCTACCTACATCTGTCTCTCAGATGCTAAGAGAAGGGTCAACCCAAACTGCAAGAAACTTCTTGAGCTTCCAAAACAGCCTAGCCAGATGCCAAGCTATGCTTCAGAATTGTTCCAGAGTTAGATCCAGGTCATGGACCATTGAATCAACTCAACACTACTGACAGTTTCCCAGTTCCAGTGCCTGGGAACATTCACAGACTCTGCCTAGTTCATTATTAGACAATCTGATACCATATACCTATATAACAATATCTGACTAACACAGAGGTGAATATTATCCTCAACAAGAAGTATGGATGTTTTCCCATCGCAAAATTAGTAACCATGTGGGTGAACATGCTATTTCTTATTGTCATTTCTACAGTTTGATCAGTTCAGCAGTTATACTTATGAAACTTCTCTGAAGCTTTACTCCAAAAGTGGCATCACATCCCTCTAGCTTCACCAGCAATTTCAGTGGCAGATTGCACATCACTAATAAGGATTCAGCAATTTAAAAAATCATCTCCTTCAGAACTCTTGGAAAAATACCACATTGTTCTGGGATATTGTTACTCTTCTCTCTCTCTCTTTGTTCTCAAACTTCTATTAGCCCAAGTTGCTTTTTCTCCTTACTCATGATCCATTAAGCACATCTGTGATGTACAAACTTTCCCCAAATTCTTCCATACTGAGCATGTGCAATGATCTGATGTCGGCTCTGCTTTATCCTTTTGAGAACTCCTGTCATATACAACTATCTACAGCCAAATAGCAGGCTTTTGAATTCTGGTAAGTTTTTTTTAAAAAGAAATACTTATTCGAGGCAGGCTTTTATGGCCACTAGGAAGGTGTTTCTCAAAGCTTGTTTTGATCTAGCTCATTCTCATTCATACTTAATTCACCAGAGTTTCTATGCTCGTTCCTATTGTCCTCATTTGAACACAGTTTCCATTTATGTTTTTTTTTAAAAAAAAAAAACAACATCAAACTCAAATGAACTTTTACTCTGTTGCTCAGCTATAAAAGGTATATAAAAAGGCTTGTGATGTAAAAAGCCTTTCTGATGGGTAGTGCATGTTTAACTCCAGTTTCAGATAAGGTACTTTTCAAACAATCTCCTTGCCTTTACAGGCCTTCACCCCTTTTCAGTGCTAGTTTTAACTTTTTTTTTTTTTCCCCCCATCTACTTACTTCTTTGCAATTAAATGTGACTCTGATGGATTCTGGAGGGAGAGTTCTCTCATACATTAATTTTGTGTACACTGTGGTCACTTTCAAAGAATGATCTCTCACATTAAATTATGAGCTAGGTACTGCCTGCTACTCAGGACTGAATCAAGACTTGCTTCTGCATGCAGAAGTTCTCTGATTATTCACCCAGAGAAGTCACCCAGTTCACAGCCTTTGCACTGCATCACTCACTCAGCCGCTAGGGGTGTTGCCCTAGTCAGAGGGCTGACAGAAAACTCCACTTATTTATACTCTGGATTTCAATCAATTCAGATTCTTTGATATTCACCAATCAAATAGATAAGTTAAATACAAAGCTGCACTCTGATTACCAAGGAGAGAAAGGAAGTTCAGACAAACAGTTCTAGGAGCAAGGTGTTTAGTTTTATGATGTGGAAAAGACACTGATGAGCTAAATATACAATCTATCTCTCCTCCCTTATGTGTGTTTTATTTTCTTGGTTTATTTCAAGATTACTGATGCATTCCGTCATTCAGTTCCAACTCGGATCCCCAAACCAAAGCCTACGAGCACCACCAAAGTACCCATCAAAATTTCTGCTGGACATCTCAAACAACCAGTCCAAGACAGCAGTTCTGGAAAGCTACGCATTATAAGGACTGTGTCTAAAACCTGCCTTCAAAGCGGAGGGAGAAGGTAAATAATGTTCTATGATCTATGACATTAAAATGGATTTAAGCAATCTGAATCTCAACAGTAGTTGTTTCCATTGGGGAAAAGTCTGAAACCATCCACATGGTCAGCACGCCAATGGTCACCAATCACAAGACATCAAGAAACAGCCAAATTCTTAGGATTCGAAAGTAACTGCATGTCCGCAGGGACCAAGCTCTGCTCCTATTTTTCTGGTGTAATTCCAGAATTTGGCCCTCATGGTACAGAAGCACTTGAGACACAAGTTTCTACTATAAGTTCAGTTTTGACACATTCCACATATAACAATACTAATGTTGTCTCAGTAGATTTGTAAAAACATATGGGCAGTCAAATGAAGTTGGCTTGAAGGAGGTGCCTTTTTGTTTTCAAAGCTGGTCTAGTCAAAAAGTGTTTCAGTATGGATATCTTATGTTCAGCAGTAAAGGCAGAATGAAGAGAGCTATGGAGAAATCTGCTCTTTTATAATGCATAGAACTTAAAGAATCACAGAGCTCTTTGTTGTGCCAAGCATCACTTTAAAAGCGTGATTTGAAGATGAACAATTCTCTCCTCAATGAGTTAACTACTGTGATTATCTCCACTGGAATTCATGCAGATGTTATCTTAGGAAAAACAGATGCAAGAATGGAGATGGATATTGTTTGTATTGGCTGTATAAACTTTCACCATTTTATTTGGACTGTAGTATTTAGATTTCAGTTCACTTAAGCAGTATTTTGGAAGTGATCAAAATTTGTGCCAAGCTTAACAGCAAGTTGTGACTTACACAGAAGTGCAATTTTGTTCTTGCATTCCTCCACAATTTCGCCCTTCCTTTCAACTGCTCGCATTCAAGTAAAATAGGTAACTACATTCATAATCCCTAGTGAATTTTTTTAACCAAACACTTAGCACAAGCAGTTTTAGTTCATCCATGATAGAATTTGCCATTTTGCTTTTCTTAAAGCATAACTTCTTTAAAAGAAGTTCACTCAAATTCACTCAAAGTTTCCTTTCAGCCAATGCACAAAAAAAAAAAATAAAAATAATCAAAACATCAGAAGAGACTCCAGGTTCATTGTATTCAATTTTCTGAAAAATAGCAACTGTTGTTCTGACAAGAAAATTTCTCACTATTCCACTTCAGAAAGTAAAAACCATCAATATACTACTACTGCAAGGAAGCCCCGCCAGGAATCCTGTAATACCAACTAACATCAGTTACTGTTTTAGAATATAAAAACGAATTTATTTCCCTGGTATTAATGTCTCCCTCATTCTTCTTCCCCTAACAGAGTGCATTCCAACAGTCTAAATGGCTCAACTGATAATTTGTGGGAAAACTCCTTTCACATAGGTCTTTCTTTAAGAACTGCCAAATTCTAATTCCTAAATAAAGCAAAAGCTGGTGATGATCAGTGCCATAGCCAGAATCACAATCCTTTTGCTGAAGCAAGGAGAGATTTTGATGCATTCAGTTACCCGATTTTTTCCTTTTTATTTCACAGCTAAAAGTTTAACTTAACCACTGAGACAGTACAACACATTAGCACAGCTGCGTGACTATTTTTGCAAACCCACAACAGAAACCTCAACAGCTCCACAAGAAATTCTCTAGTACTTTAAAAACTGAAGTTTAAAAAGATCAGTCTACTGAAAAATTATTTCAGCTTATGTCCTACAAGACCCATTTGTGTCAAAATGCAAAAATTAAAGAATGACTCTTCCATATTAAAAAGAAATGGTTTCAAATTTTTATTCACCAAACCTGCAGGTAACTATAAAGTTATAAAATATGTCATGTACGCTCAGATCCAAATAAAGTTCACAGAAGCACACCATTGTATGCTCTGCAACTTGCAGAATGAGTTAAGAATGCGAAGAAAGACAAATTTCAAAAAGCAGCTGTCAACTTGGCATGCTTATCAGAGAGATCTTCAGTACAAGAACAAGTTTCATCAGAATGGACAGCAACTCGTGAATGAGCCAAAAAAAAACAACAACCATCAAACCTCTCCATATACAGGCCTGCCAACAGATCTCAGCTCCAATCAAGCAAAAAAACTCCCACTAAATGTGTTACAATGAACAGTCTGCTTCTCAGCAGTTGCAAATCCCATATTACAAATTGATGCTATTTGGCACCCTTTATTGCCAGTCTACAGAAAGAAAAGAAAACCTCTGGCGAAAGAAATTAATTCCCGCAATAGTGGGAAAGCTCTTCACTTCAGAGCCCACAAAGGAGCCCACAAGAACTGTCAAATCATCCTCCATGGTACCACATTATTCTTTTCACCCATTTGTACTGCTGACATAGAAGAGTTTTCCTGTCTTTTGCTCCTGTCTTGGGATGACACAATCAATTTCTTCCTATGATGGACATTGCCCACATAGGCTCTTACTTAAGAATCTAAACAAACTGACAAATGTGGATACTACACTCTTACGGGATTAAGGGAGACAAAGAAAGCATGGAAAATGAAAGACAAGGAGTGGTAACATAAAAGAAGGAAACTGGAAGAATTTATGAAAAACAGAAGTCCATTCCTCTCCCTCAAACTGCTTGGGAGATGTGGCATGCTGGCTACAGGCAAGATACGGACATTTATAGTGCCTGGAAAAGCACTCTTTCTGTTCATGGAGAGAAGAGGAAAAAGTTGCTGTCTTTCACCAGTACTAAACAAACCCCTTAGTATTCCTTATCCTCTCCCTTACAGTTCTGAATGCAATATAATAATCATATTCAAGACTGGACATAGTTGTGACGTGAACTGGAAAAAGGGAGGGAAGGAAGCCCTGCAGTTAAATGACTTGGGACATGTGTAACATTAAACAACACTGGTAAGTAGACAATAATCCCTAACTACTCTCTCCACAAATCTCTCAAAGTTATAGGTTTGCTGAAGATGTTATTGGGCAAGATTCTTTAGTTTGTGTCATGTGACAAGGTAAATAGATGGCTGATCCCTTCAGGGTTTTTTTTTTGTCGGGTTTGGGGTAGGGTTTTTTTACATCTATAAACCACCTGCTGCAGGGTAAATGTTCATGTCTCAAAGTGAGAGTGATTACCTTTAATCTTTAATATGGATTCTAAAATAATGATTTCCAATGATGTGGTCAAAGGCAAATTAAGAATTACTTATATATACGTATACTAGGATATATATTTTGTTTTCACACCCTTTAAGTGAGTCTGAACATCTTTCATACAATTAATCTTAAAAGTAGCCTCTTCTAAGTACAAGTCGCTAAAATCTAAGAGACTTTTGAGGGCTGAGTTATTAGGAAGAATATTCCATTGGTCAGGAATTATTCTAGGGCTAGTCTTCAAGGACTTGGCAAATGATCAGTATTTAAAAAGTACATTTGGAATTCTTCTGCTTTGCACCGACAGTTGTGGCAGAGATGCTTTTTAAAAATAGGTTAGCAAATTAAGTTGCACAGCAAACATTTTTGTTAACGAAACTTGATGTTTCACAGAAATAAACTTCATCAAGTCTGTCAAAAGTGCTCGCTAATGGGCAACTATTTTCTTGTATTGCTGCTTATATTGTAAACCCTGATTTCCTATTTCATGCCAACTGATTTTAAAGCATTTTACAGTATCCATAAGACCTGTTACAAATTAACCTTTGATTTTATATCTGTTGTACGTGAAAAATTCCTACACAAAATAAAAGTAATAGATGCTCTTCTTACTTTAGTGCTTGCTTGTATCATCTTAAGACAACAACAGGCTCCACATAAAGAACCTGCCAACAGGTTTACAAAGTTGGGACATGGACAGCAGAGTACATGGTTTGCACGACACTCACCTGTAAGCATTATTCGTAACACATTCAAAGAATGTTCTTGGAGTAAAGGGCATCTAGTGCTTTTAGCACAGGGGTGGATGAGACATCTCCACAGATTCCTTCCCATCTGAATTATTTTAATAGCTCAACAATGCAATTGCAAAAATACCAAGGAGTTTTGCACAACTGGAAGACTTGCGATTCACAGCCTCATGTCACAGTCAGATGTTTTATCCATTGTGTCAAAAGTTTATCATCCAAGTACTGCTTGGATCCAGTTTCTGAAGGAAAGCTGCCAATATTACAAAAATCAGCTTGCCACCCACCCCAAATGAAACTTCTGGTTGGAAGAACGTGCAGGTAGGCTCTTAAGATATTTAGGACTCCTGAAAGAAAAATTCCTAATGAAGAGCATTTACCATGGGAACTGGAACTGCTTAAGGAACCTACATGAGACTAAAAATAAAAATGGAATGCTCAGGAGCCTTATTAGGGTTTGTGAGCCCCCTTTATTACATACATACAATTTTTATATTGCTCTCTCTCGAACTATCCTCCAAGTACCTCTTCACAGGAAATAAGCAACCATTGTCAAGACACTGGAAGATGTGGAGTCTTCACAGGCGTTCAGATAACTCCCAGTAACTCCTAACTCCTACCAATATTATATTTAAAAAAAATCAATTAAAGAAAAAAATCAGTAAAATAGAGCACTATAAAGTCTTAAAGTCATTCTAGTTGCCTAGATCTACCTAAATTTCCACATTAAATCTCAACATTACACATGGAACCACAGGCTGTAAAGTGCTTTAAGACACACTGAAAAAAAACAGGTACAGGACCAAGATATCATAATCATCAGAAAAAGAAACAAATCAGCCACAGTACCACACTCCAAAGAGCAATGGCTGGAGAAAAGCTGTTTAACTCCTTCCCTTTTACAATAATACATAGCAAGGGTGATGTGAGACACCGCAGTGAGCACATGGGGGGTGCTTTTTAAGTACCACAGACAATTTTCCCTCCAAAGGCTCTACTATGGGTTTACTGTTTCCAAGGCCTTTCAGACCTGTAACTTGACGTCAGTAACGGCAGTCAACACACACCATGCAACATCCTTTCATCAAAGAAACTCAGCTTGGAAGAAAACACAGAAGCTAAATGAATGCAGGGAACAGCTGAGCTCTGAACTCAAAAGCAAGTGGGTTTCTTCCTCTCTCCCCCCGCCCCGCTTTTTAAAACTCGCTTAACTGTAATTTTGTTGAGTGGGTTCCTGTTGTTACTTCAGTACCGATATTTTCGTTTGCCGCTTCTTCCTCTAACTATAGCGGGTCTGACGGGTCAGAGATTAGAACTCACCTGGCTGCGGAGATTTTGTTTTGCTAGCAAAACCGCCATCGGTAGCAAGCAGGGAAAATCAGGCACAGGAATGGGGGGGG
>NW_009649982.1:1454146-1454637 GCF_000708025.1 Charadrius vociferus
GAGGGCGGGGCGGCGCGCACCGCCCGAGCCTGGTCCCGCCCACCCCTCCCGGGACCGCGCCTGCGCACTGGCACCGCCCGCCCGGCGGTAAGAGGGGTCCGTTGGGAGTGCTGGCTGGCTGGCTGTCCGTTATGCCCCGGCTTTTACCGCTTCCAGGCGGCAGGGGGCAAAATGATGCCTCGTGGATATTTTACAAATTTTTTTCAATTTTTTTTTTTTTCCTATGTAATAAAAGTAGGTGTTTAAAATGCATAGGTTTGTGGTTTTCTTTTTTTTTTTTTAGTGAAAAATATAGATGAAGCGGGAAAAAAGAGGAAAAGAATTAAAAATATTACCCTCTCCTTCACGCTGTTGTCATTTTTTTTTTTTTAATTGCCTGAATCTCGTTTGATGCCGTAAAGCACCTACTTTCTCGGCTAAGATTATTCACGCAGTCTTTCCGGAGGAACAACCGTATGCGTGAAAGGAAAAGTTTACCTGTGGCTGGGGGA
>NW_009649982.1:1454788-1455285 GCF_000708025.1 Charadrius vociferus
AAGCAGTGCAGGCAAGCGCAAGGACGTGAATTTATCGTAAGGTGGCACTCTTACTCCGCGTGTAAAGTACTTGAATCGGTTTTCTGAACTTTCGTAGGAGTATGCTGTTTATTCTTCTTTTTTTTTTTTTTTTGTTTGTTTGTTTGTTTGAGGGTGTAAATGGGTAAGGAACACGCACGGTCGAGCGCTTCCTTGTTGTCCTGCCCAGGGTTGCTGACGAACATCGCCAGGTGATGGATTTTTAGCCCTTGGCCCTTGGAAACAGGGTTCTACGTAAAACCTGTGGATTTTGATCCTCGACTGGTGGAGCGTAGCCTGGCGCGGTACCGACTGCAGGGGGAAACCATTTGGTTATCAAATCTACACGCAGCAGAGCAGCTCGCCTTTATGAAAACCGAAAATAATTCAAATTTTTCACAGAGTGGCTCTCCTGCCGGGGAAACCGATTACCTAAGCCTTCTACGAGAAAGCATCAGCTGCTGCTAGTGACCTGACCT
>NW_009649982.1:1455777-1480810 GCF_000708025.1 Charadrius vociferus
GGGTGGGGCGGCCCCCCTGTGCTCCCCCCGATTGCCGGCCCAGCAGGCCCCAGCGCGGTGGGAGCCCGGGGTGAGCCCCGAGGCAAACGTCTGCGGGCGCTCGGCAGCTGCCCGGTTCTGAAAGAGGAAGAGCCGCCGTCAAAAAGAGGGCGAGACGGGGCGGCCTCTGGCCGTGCCCAGCCTGGAGCGAGGCGGTTGCTCCAGTTCAAAATGACAGCTTTGGTATGCGGTAGGATCTGTTTGATGTGTGCGCCTGTCTGCCTGGAGTGGGGTTGCTTTGTTCAGTTCTGCTTCCCCTTTTTCTGCATACCTACTCAAGCACAGGTGACAACGATAGGGCCTGGCCTGTTTTCTGATTGATTTTCTTGCCACCCTCCTGTAGTGCAACTATTACTTACAATGGATTTTACGTTGAACCTCTAGGACAAGAATAGAGACTATTTCTGGATCGTGTGTAGGATCATTTTGATGGTAACAGTGATGTGATTTTAGTGTTCGTGCATGCGTTTTCATTTAAGATTGCCAAGGCTTAAATAAACATTGTGTTTAAACACTGAAGCTATTCGCACTGCGCCCCACATCTCCATTCCTGTACATCTTCACTTTTTTCTCTTTCTGCTTCTGCATTGCATGTGATTTTTTTTTTTTTTCCCCTGTGGTTCTGTGCCACATCATTGTTCTTTGTCCTTTCTACGTACATGCTTTTCACACAATTACCTTACAGACCTGCTTTTTATCATCATTTCCAATCTGATGTTTTTGCTTCTAGGCTCGATTTTATGTGGCAGGTTCAAAGTCTCCTGCTAACTATGCTCAGCCTTCTTTGTACTTAGTTGTCTCACTGAAAGAAGCCGGAATTGACACGCATGCAGGCGTAGCTGGTATCTGTTCTTTGTCTGGGTTGGTTCTATAAATACAGCTCTTAGATAAAACAACTGTGTATTGTTTACTAGCAAATGAAAATGAATTGTTGTCGGGTTTTTGTTTTTTTTTCCTTTTAGTTACAGCTTCAAAATTTATGAAGCGCTTTCTATAGGTACAGAGTTGCATAAGCATTATTTCTAAATACAGACCTGACTGTTGGGACGTATAGTTACAAAGTTAAGAACAGACTCGTTGACGGTGTGGTTTTGACAACCCTGGAGATTGAATAAGAGCCATGTTAAAATATCACTAAAAAAAATACGTCTTTTGTTACTAATGTTGAAAGAATATTACGATCTCCCAGATTACAATGAACTGCTAAAATTCCTGGTTAAGAACGAGACAGAAATGGGGTTTCCAGACATATTTCAAGGCACAGCCTGCATTGTTGCCATTCTGACTGGCAGCTTCAAAATGTAACTATAGTAAATTTGACATGGTGGTACTACTAGAAAGGGCAAACTTGAAGGCATTCGCTAGAAGGGATTTTGTAAGTCTTTATGGGAACAGTTCAGGAGATTTATGCTTAAATGCTGCATTAACATGCCAGAATACATCCTGTTACTAGAACTTTACCCTGTGGACAACATAAAATTGTATTCCTTATTGGTTGTTTAGAAATTTCACATGGCTTTTTGGTTTTGTTGTTGTGTATTGGGGGTTTTTAAGTGAGTTTCAGTGAAATATTTTCTTTTTCACTTACTGATTTAAACTGTTGTCTTGCATACGTATCTGAAGGCTGTTGAACAGTTGTTTTACTAAGTATGAAATGTATCTCTTGCATGAGCTTTTTGGTGTAAATTACTATATTATCATAGTTTTGAAGTATATAGGATCGTGCAGTAACATTTCATGTGTTAAAAAAATACAGCTGTAACATAAAATGTTTTATATGTACACCTGAACTGTGCTGGGAACAAAATTGGCAGTGCTGATTCCTTGTCCTCTTTTCAGTTCCTTAGGGGGATTCAAAGGCAGATGTAATTTTTTGTTCAGAGACTATGACAGCACCTTGAGTATGTAGAGTCTAGACATGCTTATTAACATAAACCACCTTTTTTATTTTTCCCGTGTTAACTTGACATGCAGTGCTGGTCTAAGTGATTTGAGGGGGCATAAACTAATCATGAGGTAAAACCTTCAACATCTGTACAGAGTGCTTGGTGTTTTATTTAACAAACATCCCAAAAAAGCTCACCCACTACCCCCAAATTTCTTGTATAGAGTTATTAAAAGATGAGATTGTCAGCTTTTTCTTCAGTAAGCACAGGAAGTTTATCAACAGGTTTGATTTAAACATGAGAAAAATCTGTCAGACCTTGTTTATTAAATATTTCTTTTTAGCTATTTGGCATATTCTCAAAAATTAATTTGAGAATTTGCTGGCTGTATTATGTTTGATGGTGGAAGATGTATCCATGTCCAAAGATAACAATACTGCAAAACACAAAGGAAGCAGGTTGCTTTCAAGCTGTGCTGTAAAAGCTTAATTTCTCCCCCCCCCCCCCTTATTTGGTTGCTTTAACCATAATTTTAGTCAATACACTACTTCTAGTCAATAGAATGTATAGACAGAAACAAGCCGGAGTGGTTTCTGTTAAAATGTTTGTAACTGGAAGTTACAGGTTTTTTTCTCGTTTATTGAGGAAATAAATGATTTAGACTTCATGTTTCTTGTTCAGGTTCTCAAACAGATAACGATGTAAACCCTTATGAATTAATTTCTAAAACCTTTTTGCAGATGTTTGTTTAATACTCAAGTTTCAGGGACCTTGATCAAGTGGTGTCTTTATTTTAAGATCTATGCTTTGAAAGTTCAGACCTAAACTAAATATAACTAACTAACTATAACCACAGATGGAATTGTTCCTGTGCATTTAACTTTGCATTGGAAACATTCGTCTTATGGGTCTCAAAACACACTCCCAACAGTTTCAGACAACAAGGTGACAATACTGGTACATTTTTTGGGTTTTTTTCTGTGCTCAGTGTCTGGCTTATTAGTGCTTGGAGCCATGATATTTATTCTGAAACTATAAGAACAAAAAAATCCTTTGCTGTTAAATGTGAAATTAACACACTTGACGAAAAATTAGAGGTAAAAATGCCAGGGAATTAATGTTTTTCTCAAAAATTCCATTGGAAAAATAGAATATTCAATAGTGTTATGAATACAGTGGATACTTTGAAGTGAATGGGAGGGATTTATTTTTGTTTGTTTGTTTTCAGTGGAGAACAAACACTCCTCATTGCTTTTGGTTTAATAGCTCTTGTTGATGCTTTTTTCTGGTAGTCAGGAGAATCCTAAATTAAAAGTAGTAACCAGAGTAACTAGATTATATAAAAGCGTATTGGGGGGACTGGGGGGGGCAGGGAGAATCTTTTATATAGATACCTTTCTGTGGTGGGAAGCTACGTTCTTTGCTGTGGGAAGGTAGAATGATGACTATGAAAATAAATTGATAGTAGCCATCAACTTCGGAAATGTTCATCAGCACTATTCACTTGCCCATTTTTCTTGTAAGTAAAGCTTGTATGCCATTACTGCATGTTATAAAGCTGCATGCTATTGTGAGCTTTTTCAAGTAAAGTACGTTGCTTAAAATGCAGTTTAGTTCTACCTTCTTAGTAACAAAATTAATAAAAACATATTAGAATAAATTAGTCCAATCTGGTACTAACATGGATATGTACAGGTGGCCCTCATAATTGTGATGGCAGCATTGTGATGTATATGTTTGTCTTTGCATGCAACAGTTATTAGAAATGCATGAAAACTTGCAGACTGGAGGTGTTTGACGTCTTAGGAAACAATGACTTTGTAGAAACTAAAGCTGATGATACTCTTGGTTCAGCTGGTAGCAGCCTTGCTTCTGATTTAGGGAGAACAGGAATGATGTGTGAAGATGTTTAAGAAATACTCCTTCTTATACTGAAAGTGATGGTGGCCTACTAGAACATAGCATGAGCAGCTGCGATGAGCGTGTCACTTGAGAAGTGTGGGAGAAAATCAAAGAAGCTTTTCAAGTGTTATGCCAATATCAAATAAGTGGTCAGAATAGAGGAAGCAGTTTGGGAAGTGGTGTAATCTAGGTGGAAGTATGTGTTTTAACCCTCTTTTACGCCACTGAGTGGTCTTTAACAGGCAGGAGTGGACTAGTAGATTCAGTGTATAAGGGAAAAGAGCGATCATCTTGTTTTGGACTGTTAAGTGCATTTTAGATAATGAATTTGGTACATGTAGAAGATACCTGTTGGGCTTTGGAAATGATAAATTAGTATTAGAAGTGTGCCCGTCACAAATTAAAGCTTAAACTTTTGAAGCATTTTTTTCCAAAAATGCACTTTGACTTGGAAGAAGCAGTTCAAAGGGATCTGTCTTTCCTTATAACAAATGAGCAAACATAATGACTTTAGCAGATACATTCCAGGCATTGTAATCTACTGATTATAGTTTTCTTAATACAATACATCTTTTCCTATGTATTTGTAGTTTATCAAAACACTTCCTACTATCTTTTCCCTACTGTTCACGTCCCCACAATTTCTTAGTCTCTTCATTAGTATTTATAAGTGATTATTACCAACTACCTCAGTCATATATAAATAAAATAAATAGCACTTAAAATAAAAAGCGAAGCTGAAGTCCCAACAGTTGATCTTTTTTAATTATTATTGCCTCCAGCTCACTCTCACATCATAATTGTTTTGGCTTAAAAAAAAAAATCATGTTGAATATGTGCAAAGGTAGTTATCTATTGATTATAATATGTTACTCGACTGGCATGAATTTCAGAGAGCTTTCTGTAAGTATGGAAATTTACTCCAAATACATTAGTAGCAATATTGTGCATTATGGCATTTAGAACAGTATATCTTGTAGGAATTAACCTTTGAGGCCACAGCTCAGGTATAGGCTGGTATACACATCTACCCAAAATTTAGAACAGCGCCCAGAATTAGGCAGTGGAGCCATGCTAGAGCAGAAAGAAGGATGTCCGGGTCTGGAGGAGTTTGCCTGTAAAGGGAAGTGCTGCATTCTTTCTAAAGTGAAATAGTTGTCCATATGAACAGAAAACTTCCTAACTGATGTTCATTAATGAAAGGCAAGGATCCAGATTGCTAGCGGTTTGCTGGAACATTTATGGCACAGACTGAAATAAGGTAAAACACAGCCAGTGGACATGTGTTAAAGTATCAAAATCTCTTTCATGGTACTTTGCAAGTTAGCTTGAATAGAATATGTATTAGAAAATAATTCTTCTTAATCTTTGAGGCATCCTCACTTCTAGC
Organism: Charadrius vociferus; assembly: GCF_000708025.1. NCBI lineage: Eukaryota > Metazoa > Chordata > Aves > Charadriiformes > Charadriidae > Charadrius > Charadrius vociferus. Next base: position 1,460,995 of record NW_009649982.1, read on the forward strand.
CTGTGAACAGTCTCGGGAGTCGATGGAGGAAAAGAATAATTAATTAAATCATAAACAGAATAACACAGTTTTCCCCCCTGCTGTTATTTCATTTAACTCAATTTGGTAATGCATCACATCTCTCCATGTGGGAGATGGGCATATCAGATTCTTGCTTTTTAAAGTGAAGTAGTAAAACTAGCATTTGCCTGTCATCTTCACAGTGTACAAAGTGCAGATGACAGTATTTAGGAAGAAGATTTTGCAAATAGTAATATATTATCAAACAAACAGAGGGAAGCACACATTTGCAGATAACATGTTGAAGTTGGTATTGATGTTACCCCGCGCACAACTTTTTAAGCTGTGAATATTAGGTACAAGTAACTGGTAGAATTTGTACTCATGAGTCTGTGGAAACATTCTTTGCCAAGCGTGTTTTTGTCATCTGTGTAGGCGTATTTTTTAAGTTTTGTTTCACATATATTAAATTACCTTTTTTTTTTTCCAAATAATTTTCTTTGGAGGACATGGAAACCAAATTGAAGTATTGCAATTTTAAGACCTTTCCGACATGCATGCACCTGTTGCATTCTTTTCCACATGCCTGTTATACTTGGACAGCATTTGTAGCAACTGTTATTAGCAACTGTATTTTGCGTGCTTGAAGCTGTGTGCTTCAAGGCCTGGCTGTTGCTCTCCAGTCTGTGTCGTACATAGTGTGCACAGAAACCTACAATCTAAGACCATCTAGCTCTCTTCAGCTGATGTTTGATGTTGGCTTCTGTTGAAGTTAGGTCATCCCAGAGTTCATGCAGTTCTGCTAAGTGCTTGGTCTCTTTGTGTAAATGTCCTAGAAATACTTGCCTTTTATTCTGGCTGAACTGATTTGGTGATTTAATTTCTCCCACATTGATTGTTATATATGCAGTCGGACAACACGATAGGTGACGAATGTGCAGTTGTGCTTGTGTATTTTTTCTATCTCCATTTCTGTCTCAGGAAAGGGATATTCACCCATGCAGGCTGCAGTGCTATAATAAGTGGACTTTGGGATTTTTTTTTTTTTAATACTAAAAATATAAGAAAACAATGCAAGTCAGTTTCTGTAAGCTGTACTTTGTTATCCAAATTTGCAAAATTACTGTCAGTTGTGCCCCAGTAAATATTTGAAATATGAATTAAAGTGCTACCAAAAAGTACTGTCAAAGAACCTGGCTGATACAATGCGAGGAAAATGTTTACTCTGCAAACTTGAGAATACTTTGAGAAGTCTTAAGGCTGGCTCGTTGCTTACTGTTAAGTATATGCATACATTCTTACAGATTGTTAAACTGTTTATCAAAAAGGGCGATATTTAGAAAAACAGAAATGTGTGCGCTAAGCTTTCAGAAGACCAAACTTGAACTTTTATATTGAGGAGTTAGTGGTGGATATATGCAAATTGAAGAAACAGAGAGAGCTCAACAACTGACATTCTTTTTCCATGGGTATTTTGAATTGAATTCATAGTATGTAACATGTATTAATTGAATATTGTACCGATAACACTTTAACATCTGTTATTACACATGTATAAATAGATGTGTTGTTTACAAGGAATGCATCTTCATACTTGAATTATTCATCTGTCCTGAATGAAAAATCGCATTCTATGTTTTGCTGTGGCTATAAACCTGCTGGATGTATGTTTAACTCCTCAGGTATATGAAGCAAAGCCGTTCTTAACGCATATGTCAGAGTTAGTAGAGAACAGTTAAGAGGATAAAGTAAGGGAGAAGTTTTGCCTACAGGACCTATGTTTCACTGCCATTGCTATTTTTCTAGTGAACCTGGTGTTTTGCCACTACTATGCTACATAATATTGAAATCCCTGAAATCATCAGGTGTGATTCTCTCATTGTTGATGGCATGGAACTGTTGAAACAGTAAGCAGAAGTTATCAGAGAGATTGTAAAGTAATAATTTCTGAATGTGCATCTTCTTATAATGCTTTTGAACTTTTGTTGTCTTACTGTGGCAACTTAAAGTATCATTGCTGTTTGACTGTCTTGTGAATTTGTGTATTTTGCCACATTCTACACTATTATTAACATTTTCGTATATTTTAATTCAGTTTGGTGCACACGTCTACGCTTCCTGTACTAGAACCTCATAGTTAAATAAACCTGAGTTTGACTAAAAGGTCCTTTCCCATTTCAGGGAAAGATGGGGTTAAAAGCTGACTCTTCTAAACCTTTGAAATAAGTTTTCTGTTTTCTAGGTCACGTAGTATTTTATTTAAAATAACTCTGCCACTTAATTTAGGTGTAGTGTTGGCTTTGAATGCATTGTGTGTGGGTGAAAATTTGCCGTGTATCTCTAACTTGTAAACAACAACTAAATTTGCATTTTTATGATACATTTTGCAACATTGCCACTTCATGAAAGCAAACAAAAAATGCTCTGAGCGTATTTTTTCTCATATATAAATTGAATGGAATTAGAAGTTGAACAAGCAGCCTTAAAAACAAAGGAATAATTAACATTTTGCAAATGTTTATTTTCAGTAACTGGCAAATTGTCTTATAATATATCTTTATGTATGTGTGGGTTTTGCCTGATAGTAGTCTCCAGTCTACATCTGTTTAGCAGGTAAACATTGAATAATTTTGTATAATTCATTTTTAATAAACACATTATGTGTCATTATTATAGGGAAAAAGAGCTCGCAGATGCTCTAGAAGAAGGAGGCTGTGATCTTGAAACTGTGAGAAACATCATTCAAGGAAGGCAACTGCCGGCTGATCTGAGGGCCAAAGTCTGGAAGGTAAATACGAGCTTAAATAAAGAAGCAGGAAATACTTGAAATTGTGTTTGATTTGAGGTAGATGATTCGATTACTGGGCATCTGTACAGAAGAGATGTAGCACGGGAATTTTAGTATTTTAGGATTTTCCTCTTCATTGAGTTCAATAATTTGGTAACTACAAAAGGATACTAAAATGTTTAAAGGGTTTTCTATTTTTGTTTTCAGATTGCACTTAATGTTGTAGGAAAGGGGGACAGCCTAGCATCCTGGGATGGCTCTTTAGACCTGCCAGAACAGAGTGTAATTCATAAGGATTGCCAAGAGCTAATTGGTAAGTTCAATTATGTTTAGATCACCTATGTGAAAACTTCTGTACTCTCAATTGTTTTAGGGCTTTGTTATTTGAATTCAATAACCTGAATGATGGTTACATTTTGGAGGAAGATGAGAAGGCAGAGAAAATTAGAAAAAGAATTGTAAGAATTGTAAAAATTGTAAGAAAGCAGTAGTATCTTACCTATACTCTGACTCTGAGATGGGTAATGTCACAGAAGTTTAAAGTATTAGCTTTTAAATGATAGCTTGCATGGTCAGAGCCAAATGGGAAGAAAGCTCCAGGAGCTGAAAAAAGTTTAGGGTTTGTTTTTTCCAATCTCCATCTTTTAAACCAGGCACTCTTTCTATAGTGTCATTCAAGTTTTTAATTGTGTAGTGACTGGTACTTAATCTGAAAAGCTGGTGTAGCACCAAAATGCATATAACCTCTAAGGGAAGAAATATATTAAACATTTTCGACTTTAAAGACTATTTTTGAAAGGTATTTTTTTAATAGTGTTTTCAGCAAAAATGAAAAGCTGTGTTTGTGAAAGCAAGATGCTGCCAGGACATTGGAAATAATATTCTGGTATGTCTGTAAGGAGCTGCCACAAGATCTGGTTGTCAACTCATAGTAAAAATGGCCAAATCCCTGACACCATGCAACAGCGTTAGTGATCAGGTGATGGAGTCAATGCTGACTCATAAATTAGGATACTCTTATGGCATCAATAAGAGTGTCTTCTATTTTATTACCTGTCGTGCTTTAATTTATTCTTGCACAATTGAAAGTTAAGACAGAGAATGGAGTTATTGCATGCATGTGTGCATGCATACACGTGTATCTACTGTTTTAAAAATTCAGTTCTACATTTTCTAGCTCTAGAATCTAGTAGGGCTTATTTTCCCGCTCTCTGTTCTGTAAAGAAAATGGGGGGAGAAAAATTCCACTGTGTTGTTTAATTAAAAAGTGTCTTCTCTGGAAGATAGCAAAACCTCCCAATTAGTATTTATAACATACAAAATTAAGCACTTTAATGTCTGCTAGTTCTCCTTTTGTCTTTATTGCAAATATTTTGTAATATATACCAATATTAAATTGGTTAACATAATAAATGTGAAGTTAGTTCAGAATGAAGGTTAGATAGAGATTTCAATTTTGGATTGGATTGAATCTCTGTATTTCAATGTTTTAGCAAAGCAAGTAGTCTTCAAATTTAAAGTAAATCTTCAGATAACATGTGAGTTTTACATATTATGTTATTTTCCTGAGAGATAGAGGAAAGGAAGAGCCAAATATTGACTGGCTTTGATGGGAAAGAATTAAAGACTTCAGTAATAAAAGCTTTAATTAACAATAATAATGAGACTCATGGGTTTCGTGTAATTGATGACAGAAAGCATTCACTAGAAATTTAATGCCACTGCATTAACATAGAGTGTAGGCATTTCTCAACCTCACCTGGGACATAACATGGTTATTCTTTCTTTTACTCTCAGTTTAGCTATAGTAAAATTGACATAATCTAAGTGGATTAAAACAAATTTATTTCTGAAATATATAAGTCATAAGTTTAATATTAGACTTTTCATAAAAAAAATCTAAAGAGGTGCTTAATATTAAACTGAAAATTGTATGAACTTACACAAAAGTCTGGTTTTGCTACAATCTGTATAGTAAATACCAGTATAATTAACTGTAAGTAAGCTAAGTAGTTATTTCATCACATGGAGGAAGTCATAATTTGGGGTATGGTGTTAACATATTTCAGTATGTCTTAGATTCATTGTCCTAAGTGAGGTGGATGCCAGTATTTTTTCTGAAGTGTTGTCAGCCTTTTAAGTTAGAGTCTATGCAGAAAGATGCTTTGGAACTAATGAAAACCTAAGCTTTGTGTATCAGACTCAATAATGACAGTATTTGAGAAGTGTTTAGCTTGTTGCCTTAATTACAGAACTGGTTTTGTACCAAATTTTTGTGCCAATTTTCATCCAAATGCAACAATACGAATTATGGATTCAGAATTAGTCTGTCATTACATAGGGAACATTTTTACTTTTCAGTACCTTACAACATTTGTAAGAATTTGAAACAGTATAAGTTATAGAAAAGGTTATATGTTCATGGTTAGTGTATCTTCTGATTAGCAACAGTACCAACCTGAATTTAAAAGCCAGGTGTAGTTCTAAGTAATCAAATAATTTCTCTTTATAGTCACCCTAACAACCCCAAATGTAAGCTATTGTTAGGAAAATTACTTTGAAGTAGAGATTAAAAATATGATTTATACGTTAATACTAAAATTTAAGTCTGTAAGCTTAGTTGATTTCAAACTACTGATTTTCATAAATTTGCATGTCAGTGGGCTTTTGAAAAAATTGGAGGTATGCATTGTGCATTGATCTGTGTTGAAATTCAAATGAATTTGTTGTAGAGTTGAGCATAAGTTATGTGCTGAGCACATCAAATAGGAAAAGAGGGGTACTCTGTGTATTAAAACAATCTAACTCTTTGTTTCATATAGATCCTGTAAACCCCAAACTTCTTTAATCCTGTTGTTGTAATATTTAAATGATATTTAAATGCCTTATCCTACTGTGGTTATAAAATCACTTGTATTTTGATGCCTTTTTGGATGCCTTTCTGTAAGTGTTTAATCAAAGAATCTCATTCAATTTCTTTGAAACACCCTAAACATGGGGATTTCTGTGCCTATTTCAGACCAGTTGTCAGTGCCAGAAGAGGAGAAGTCAGTATTACTTGTGGATATTGAGTCTGTTATTACTTTTTATTGTAAATCACGCAATGTTAAATACAGTTCTTGCCTTGGCTGGATACATCTACTCAAACCTCTGGTGCACCTTTGTTTGCCACGCAGTGATTTGTACAACTGCTTTTACGCTATCATGAATAAGTTCATTCCAAGGTAAAACTCTTTCTTTTGCCTGTGTACTATTTTTGTTGGCATTAAAAGTATTTTCTTGAAAGGATGTGCATGTTTGTTTCGACTAGAGTAGTACTCTTTGTAGGAAAGTTGTCGATTTCCTTCATATGATAATAAATGAAACCATCTTTCAGTACCTGTTGGTTTGAAGTCCGGGAGGTGATTGAGTTGGTTTAAGATGTAAAGAGTTAGCATGTGACTGATATGCCATTTCAAGAACTACTGTCATTTCATGCAATTTAAAAAAAAAAATATATTGTTTAGAAATTATCTAATTCACATATGTTCTGTGAAAGCATTTTTTCTTTCCTTTCCTAGCATTTTTTATATCTAAAATGTTTCTATTCCTGTCAATATACTTCATAAGCTCTAATTAAGTCTCAAAATTTCTTGAGAAGACATAGTTGATGTTTTCCCTGTGTTCTACTGAGTTGAGACTGAAACGATTTTTTTGAAGTTGTTAGATTTTCTTTTTTTAATAAAAAGTATGAAATTGGAGATCTTCATTCCATTGTATGGATGCTCTCACCAAAACAATTTTTTATTTATGTTGGAGTAGCACTGTAACACTCCAGTGAGACTACAAGGTCTTCTGATTAAGACCTTGTGAAATAATATATGGATAGTCTGTAATTAAAGATCTTAGTCTGATTCCCTGGAGAGGAGGTTCTGGCCCAGCTGCTGGATGTGTGCCCATAATATTGCATCATAGAATCATTATGAAAAGTGCACATTTGGTGTTGTGACAGGAAACATTTATTGGTCCTGTCACTTGACTCAGCTTGTGTCTGTTTCTGATGTAAAATACTGTTGGGCTCTGTGAACTGTTTGGGGACGGTGGCATTATGGTCACATAACTCATGTACTTTCAGCTATAGAAAGCTTTCAGAGTGTCTACTATTTGAGTTTCTCTGTAAGAACCTAGGTGGTGTTTCAACGAGATGTAGACTGTTTCCTCTCTCTTTTTTTTTTTTTTTTCCCCCTCTTAATGGGAGAATGAAAGGCATACAAAGGCAGTCTATAGTAGACTTGCCAATCTCTGCTCAGGTTGATTTGGTCTCGATTTGACTTTTGACTGCTGGACCATCATTACTGTTTGATAAAGGTTTCATTTTTAACTTTTTGCCTTTTTTTTTTTAAATCATACCATTTTATTAACATTTTCTCATGTTTTGCAACTATCATTTTGCAACTATGAAAAATGTATTGGGAATTTATTCTAACAAAATATTGACAACAGGTGAGGGAAATGTACAGCATAATCAGTTGGACCATATTGTATCTTAGATTTTTTTTTTTTTTTTTAAAGAGCATCTCTAGCAAGCCAAAGGAAGAATGAGGGGGGGAAAAGAAAAACATAATAGATTATTTTAGATGAGGGAGATTTTAGGTTTTCCTGCCTTTTTCAGAAACACTGGTACTCTCAAAGCTTTAGGTATAAAGTGTCTGGTGGATACCTATGTTTCTTTTCCTCCTGCCTTTCCCCTAGAATGGCAAATTTTCTAGACTGTACAAAATTAACAAACAGTTAATATGGAAGTCCTAGGTCATTAGTATTCTTTGTTTGGGCTGTAAGTAGAAGAAAACACTATCTCAGATATGCAATTGAGTCGACAATGATGTGTGTGAGAGCTTGTAAAGTAGTGAACTACTGAAAAAGCTGCGAGTGGATAATGGAAATGTGTCTCATCCCAGGGACCACATGAGGAAACATTACATCAATGTTACCTTTACTAGAGGGTAGAAAATAGTTTCCTTTTTTTGTTTAAAAAAAAACAACCAAACAACAACAAACAACAAAACAAAATCTCCCCAAAAAACCCAACAACAATAACAAACCACCCTGTCCTGAAGTAAAGTGTAGGTTAGTTTCCAGGACAATTTATATATGTTTAGCTAATCCTTTTTTTTTATTATTGTTTTTGGTTTCAACTTCATGATCGGTCCCTGTGAATTAAAAGAACAATATAGGAAATTACATAGTCACAACTAATGAAGAATTGCTACTGTAAGTCTGACAATTGGAATATAACACGGGATTTACGATTATTTTCACTGCTACTTTTTAGGGATTGTTTTATGAAGGGAAGACCATTTCATCTATTTAGACTGCTTCTTCAGTACCATGAGCCTGAACTCTGTTCCTTTCTTGATACTAAGAAGATGACTCCAGACTCATATGCACTCAACTGGGTAATAAAGTGAAAGTAGGGAAACATAATGAAAAATAAATTTTTGTTAAAATTTAAGTACATGTTGCCAGTTTATGGAAGAGTAGTACCAGAGATTAGAACTGCATATATTGAAATAAATTGCATGTTTTAATATAGTGTGGACTTTTTGTCTTTGGTTGTTTATCATAAGATCTTGTTAACATCACATTTTTATTGGACTGGATTTTAATTGAGCCACTGATGTTAGGAACTACTTGGAATAACTAAGAATGGTAACAACTGACATATTCAAAAAGTAAGAAACCGTGATGTTAGTTTTTGTAGTGGGTAGCTGTATGGTTGTAGATGTGGATAGACATCAGCCTAATGGGTCAATTTAATTTTAAAGTCAAATTACTAATTGTTTTAAAAATCTCCATGCTAATAGATATATTTGACTGCCTCATACAGTGCTATGCCTTTTAAAATTTAGGCACAATATTTTACAGCTCTTCAAGAATTGGTCATTTCCACCTCAACTTAATTTCAAAACTCTGTAGAAGTGGGGGTAGTTATAGAGACGCTTACCTCAATCATTTTTTTAATAAAGTTTGTGTAGCAGTACTAAAACATAAAGCAGCAAAATTCTAGTGTTTCAGTGCTACTTAGTATATGCAATACAAAATCATGATACAGTGCTTGCAGAGGGTAAGTCTGTAGATTAGTAAGACTTTATATGACCAATGAACTCTTCTAGGCTCTTCTTTCATATTCATTGGCTTTGTAAAATTTTTTGTAACTCCATTACTTCCAGTTAAATAGACTGAAATGAATTATTAAACTGCAAGATCTGTATTTGTGATTTTTTTTGAAGATGATTCTTTTTAAGCTGCTACCAATTTTAATGTTAAAATATGTCCAAGAATAATTTTCATATTCTTAAAATCTGCCTTTTGCCAGTCATAAGCCTTCAAAAGAGGAATTGGGTCTTTTTTTACTACTGAATCTACCTTTTTAAATATATATAATTTTCCTTAGTAAACACAAACTACTTTGAAGTTGTTTATTAAAAGTTTAGTGATTCGTTAGAAAAAAATCTTCTCTTTGAAAGGAGGTAGGGAAATGAGCTAGTGTAGCTGTCAGTCTTAATATCATGCTTTCTGGTGTACAATCTTAGAAAAAAATCTTAAACCTCATTTTATATTATGAGATTACATTAGAATTCTTTGTTTCATCTGTCAAAAAACTTTGTCTATATGGCGGTATTTCTAATGTGTCGAAATACATAAGCAACAATCAGAGATCTGTCATTGCCTCATTGTTTAGGGACATTTTGTCTTCAGTTACATTTGACTCAGAATTGGATAGATCTTCTTACCTTTTGTTATAAAAACATACTAGGAAGTGTTGAAATATTCCATAATAGTGTTTAAAAACAGATACTGAGCTTTTGAAAGCTGTAGCTCTGTTGATACAGAGTTTATATGCATCAGCAAGTTCAGTAAGACACCAGTGAAGCCACCCAGTATGCATTTGAGTTAGGTGCTATTGCAAATACTATCTGGCATATATGAAAAGAAGTTCCTGCTTTTTCTTTTATCCACTCTGAACTTTGCATATCAGAGGGGATGTATCTTTAAATGGGAACAGGCAGTTTGTTAAACAGGAATGAAAACTTTCTGTTGCTTGCAAATGTTTAATTACTCAGTCATAAAGCATCATAATGTGATGTTAAGTAAGTGACGTTGTCAAACTAATGTGCAACCATGTTCAATTAGCTTGGGTCTACTGTGAAAAATAAAAAGAATGTTGTTTACAGGATTCTTTCAAAGTCCTATTTGCTAAGCTAGTTGAGTGAGTATATTCTCTTACTATTGTCTTGTTGGTATAACTGGTATTTAGCAGTGGCTGTGACCTAAACAGGATTTCAGTCTCATGTTATCTCTGGTTGAATTTACAAGGCTGACAATGTACAGCTGAGTTTGCCTTTACACTAAGAATATTCATTCACAGATAATCTGTAGCATTACTGCACTGTTTGCATAAAAATTGTTTCTGAGAGTAGAACCATCCTTCAATATGTGGTGCAAATGTATGTTTTAACATCACTTTGTTATTTTCATTTTCTTTTAGATATCTTGTGTTTCTGTTAAAAATCTTATTCTGATAAGATCATTCCTGGTTATTGCCTTTTCTCATATTATTTTCCAAATTTTTAGCTTGGAAGCCTCTTCTCATATTACTGTTCAGCTCAAGTCACTCAGGCAATATGGGATGGATATCTACAACAAGCAGATCCATTCTTTATTTATTTCTTAATGTTAATCATCCTGGTAAATGCAAAGTAAGTGTATAGTTAATTCTTTGTGGCATTCCTTGCTGACACAGTTTTAATCCACTGTTGTTTCATTTTGGTTTTACTGACTTCATCTATGCCTGTGACTTTACTGTTTTCAGAGACGTTATCTTAGCACAAGAATCAGATAAAGAAGAAATGATAAGTAAGTACTTCTCTTATATAGCTGCTAGTGAAATATTTACCTTATAGTATAATCTCCATTGGTTATTATGTTTAAATACTAAATAACTGAATTATTTAGTTATTTCCCTGTGATTTTTTCTCATTAATTAATCCCCTCACCCAATAATTCCTTTCTTATTATTCTTTTGTTGCATCACATTTTCTCTGTCCTTAACATTGGTTTTTTGTGTTTACTTTTTGGCACTCCCGCACCTAGTTTTATACTTCAGTTTGGAGTACTTGAAACAATCACTATATTTCTAAGCCCAAAGCAGCAACTTTCAAATCCTTCTTTAAATCTACTGCACTTGTTGCATTTTCCAAAGTATTATCTTCGTATGCACTTAATGTGAGCCTAATGTGAGTCTATGACGAAGTGACTAGATGGGTGGATGAGGGGAGGGCAGTGGATGTTGTCTACCTTGACTTTGGCAAGGCTTTCGACACTGTCTCCCAAATCATCCTCACAGGCAAGCTTAGGAAGTGTGGCTTAGATGAATGGACAGTGAGGTGGATTGAGAACTGGCTTACAGTTGTGGTTAGTGGTGCAGAGTCTAGTTGGAGGTCAGTAACAAGTGGTGTCCCTCAGGGGTCAGTACTGGGCCCAGTCCTGTTCAACATATTCATTGATGATCTGGATGAAGGGATAGAGTGTACCATCAGCAAGTTTGCTGATGACACAAAACTGGGAGGAGTGGCTGACACGCCAGAAGGCTGTGCCGCCATACAGCGAGACCTGGACAGGCTGGAGAGTTGGGCAGAGAGAAACCTTATGAAGTTCAACAAGGGTAAGTGTAGGGTACTGCATCTGGGGAGGAATAACCCCATGCACCAGTACAGGCTGGGGGCTGGTGATTCTGTGATTCTGTGATTCTGTGATTCTGTGATTCTGTGATTCTGTGATTCTGTGATTCTGTGATTCTGTGATTCTGTGATTCTGTGATTCTGTGATTCTGTGATTCTGTGATTCTGTGATTCTGTGATTCTGTGATTCTGTGATTCTGTGATTCTGTGATTCTGTGATTCTGTGATTCTGTGATTCTGTGATTCTGTGATTCTGTGATTCTGTGATTCTGTGATTCTGTGATTCTGTGATTCTGTGATTCTGTGATTCTGTGATTCTGTGATTCTGTGATTCTGTGATTCTGTGATTCTGTGATTCTGTGATTCTGTGATTCTGTGATTCTGTGATTCTGTGATTCTGTGATTCTGTGATTCTGTGATTCTGTGATTCTGTGATTCTGTGATTCTGTGATTCTGTGATTCTGTGATTCTGTGATTCTGTGATTCTGTGATTCTGTGATTCTGTGATTCTGTGATTCTGTGATTCTGTGATTCTGTGATTCTGTGATTCTGTGATTCTGTGATTCTGTGATTCTGTGATTCTGTGATTCTGTGATTCTGTGATTCTGTGATTCTGTGATTCTGTGATTCTGTGATTCTGTGATTCTGTGATTCTGTGATTCTGTGATTCTGTGATTCTGTGATTCTGTGATTCTGTGATTCTGTGATTCTGTGATTCTGTGATTCTGTGATTCTGTGATTCTGTGATTCTGTGATTCTGTGATTCTGTGATTCTGTGATTCTGTGATTCTGTGATTCTGTGATTCTGTGATTCTGTGATTCTGTGATTCTGTGATTCTGTGATTCTGTGATTCTGTGATTCTGTGATTCTGTGATTCTGTGATTCTGTGATTCTGTGATTCTGTGATTCTGTGATTCTGTGATTCTGTGATTCTGTGATTCTGTGATTCTGTGATTCTGTGATTCTGTGATTCTGTGATTCTGTGATTCTGTGATTCTGTGATTCTGTGATTCTGTGATTCTGTGATTCTGTGATTCTGTGATTCTGTGATTCTGTGATTCTGTGATTCTGTGATTCTGTGATTCTGTGATTCTGTGATTCTGTGATTCTGTGATTCTGTGATTCTGTGATTCTGTGATTCTGTGATTCTGTGATTCTGTGATTCTGTGATTCTGTGATTCTGTGATTCTGTGATTCTGTGATTCTGTGATTCTGTGATTCTGTGATTCTGTGATTCTGTGATTCTGTGATTCTGTGATTCTGTGATTCTGTGATTCTGTGATTCTGTGATTCTGTGATTCTGTGATTCTGTGATTCTGTGATTCTGTGATTCTGTGATTCTGTGATTCTGTGATTCTGTGATTCTGTGATTCTGTGATTCTGTGATTCTGTGATTCTGTGATTCTGTGATTCTGTGATTCTGTGATTCTGTGATTCTGTGATTCTGTGATTCTGTGATTCTGTGATTCTGTGATTCTGTGATTCTGTGATTCTGTGATTCTGTGATTCTGTGATTCTGTGATTCTGTGATTCTGTGATTCTGTGATTCTGTGATTCTGTGATTCTGTGATTCTGTGATTCTGTGATTCTGTGATTCTGTGATTCTGTGATTCTGTGATTCTGTGATTCTGTGATTCTGTGATTCTGTGATTCTGTGATTCTGTGATTCTGTGATTCTGTGATTCTGTGATTCTGTGATTCTGTGATTCTGTGATTCTGTGATTCTGTGATTCTGTGATTCTGTGATTCTGTGATTCTGTGATTCTGTGATTCTGTGATTCTGTGATTCTGTGATTCTGTGATTCTGTGATTCTGTGATTCATTGTTCTTGTCTTACCCTCCTGTTTTCATAGAAATTACACTAAATTTCTTGTGAGCCTAGTGCACATGCCTTTTTATGGTTTGTTCGTGTTTTTTTTTTTTTTTACATTACATAATGTAATATAATTAATTATCTACTAGTAGTTAAAAATGAGGATGTTTTGAATTTTGCATCTTTGCCACATATTGCAGAACTGCACCCTTGTACCATCTTGGACATACAATAGGGCTACTGATTAAGTACTCTGCTTTAGAGGATTCTCTTGGTCAGCCCTCTTTAGAAAAGTCAGCTGACTTAGTATTACAACTGAAAGCTAAGACTATACAGAGGTAAGACTGTGGTAAAAAACAATTTGTGTAGAAGGTTTGAACTCCTAGCAAATAGCCTAGGTTTCCTGTTGATAAGGAGTATTTCCTGTATCTTCTCTTTCCACCTGGAGAGTGAATCAACATTAATGTTTAATCAATAAACTCATTTGTGTTAGACCTTATTAAAAATAAGTTATTTTGTGATGTGAAAAGATGTATAGTGCTTCTTTTCTGTGTCTGAAATAATGATGCATTTATGTTGTTTGTATATCTCAGAATTCTTAGAAACTTCACCAGCCAATCTCGATTTAGAGGATATAGAAGATCTCTTCTCTTTGGCACAATATTACTGTAGCAAAACTCCAGCTTCTTTCAGGAAGGTAATAACAAAGTAATTTTGAAATTCTCTTCTTTTTGGTGACTGTTTAAGCTCCTGGCAACAGTAACTTTGAATGTTTCATTGTGATGATTTTTTAAACAATTTTTTCACCTTGTTACTCTGGTGGTATTTACTGTTAGGATCTGTGAAAGATAAAAAGGTTAAGTGAAACATGTCATAGAATTATAGAATGGTTTAGGTTGGAAGGGACCTTACAGATTGTCTAGTTCCAACCCCCCTGCCATAGACAGGGATACCTTCCACTAGACCTGCGAAGCCCGATCCACCTGGCCTTGAACACCTCCAGGGATGGGGCCTCCACAGCTTCTCTGGGCAACCTGTTCCAGTGTCTCAGCACCCTCAGAGTAAAGCATTTCTTCCTGATATCTAATCTAAATCTATGCTCTTTCAGTTTAAAACCATTACCCCTCACCCTACTGCTCAACTCCCTGATAAAGAGTCCCTCCCCATCTTTCCTGTAGGCTGCCTTTAAGTACCAGAAGGCTGCTATAAGGTCTCCCCGGAGCCTTCTCTTCTCCAGGCTGAACAACCCCAACCCTCTCAGCCTGTCTTCACAGGAAAGGTGCTTCAGCCCTCTGATCATCTTTGTGGCCCTCCTCTGGACCCACTCCAAGAGGTCCATGTCCTTGTTATGTTGAGGGCTCCAGAGCTGGACACAGTACTCCAGGTGGGGTCTCACGAGAGCAGAGTAGAGGGGCAGAATCACTTCCCTCGACCTGCTGGCCACACTTCTTTTGATGCAGGGCCCGGATTCAGTTGAGTTTGTCCAGGAGCTCCTTGTTCAGAGAGAAGCTTCCCTGCAGAGAGCTTATCCCATATATATTGCACGGAATATGCAATATCCCTTGCATATTCCCTGCAATATTCTCACTTCATGACTGATGATCTTGTTTTACAAACCAAGTTCTTGTAAGAGCTGATAAAGCAAAAATGCCATACTGACACAATTGCGTTGTAGTAGACTGCACATCAGTTCTAGCTGTACTTGCAACAGCAACCAGGAAAAAGTCATTCACTAGAGATAAAGCTGTCATCACCTGCACTATTCTTGCAGTTCTTCCTTATTCACGATACCTGACTTCAGTGAATTTGTGAAATAAAAGTAATTGATAGTCATTGCCTTTGGCTTGTATGTACTTTCTCTGATGTGCGTAGACAGGTATGTGAGGTTATTTGGGAAATAATGAACAAACCAACCGAACTGAAAAGCAAAACCCAGAGGTATTTCATCGTGTTGGCATGGTCAGAGTGATGAACAAGCGTGTGTGTTGTGGAAGTTCAGGCCTTGCCATGATTTTCAGAAAGAATTTCAGTTGATCAAAAATTTGATGACTATGTGGACAAGATACACGTGTATCAGGTTTAGTCTTTGTGACGTGGTGGATGTAGTTTTACTTTAAGCCTTCTAAAGACAATGGCTTTGGTTAACTTCTTTTGTTTTTTTCTTCTTGCCTTTTTAGGACAACCACAGTCTTTTTGGCAGCAGCTTGCTGGGCCTCAAAGATGATGACACAGACTTGAGCCAAGCTCTCTGTCTGGCAGTTTCGGTGTCAGAGATTCTTCAAGCAAATCAGCAACAAGGAGTCAGTATACTGAATTACTCTTTTCCTCCCCACCCCCAGTTTTATGGAAAAGGAAAAGAATCCCTACTTTATATCACAAATATTTTTAAAGTGTTAACAACACAGATGAATATTTGCTATTTCAGGAAAAAGTATTCTTGCCTTGAAGTTGTCTTCCTTGGAAATGATCTGCTGACTGCAATGCATTTGTGCTGTAGCAACTAGAGCTACAGCACAGGGGAGCTTAATGCAGCAGATCTGAATCTGAGGAGTGAGAGCTTAAAGTAATATCTCACTAATTTGATTTCCTTTCCATATGTAGCTATTGTAGAGGAAAATTTAAACCCTGCTACTCAGTACCTTTGAGAAGAATGCCATTATGAAATATCTGTCTGTTGTCAATGAAAGGTTTAAACAAAAAAAAAATTGATTCAAGCTATCTCTGTAGTAGTTTATTGCAGACATACTTTGATTCAGGGACTTCACTTAAGAGTATTTAAGACCAATATATGGATAATAGTGTAGCTAGATTACAGTGTTTCTTGTTGACTACTGGCTTTTTATAGCAGTTTCCAGGCCCTGGTTTCATCATGCATACCTTTTTTTTTTTTTTTTTTTTTTTTTTTTCCCCCCTCCCCTAGTCCAAGTAAAGTTAAGCATCTGTTTAAGTTAGTGGGAAATAAAGCTTATGTGCTGTGCTGAGTAGTAATGGACTGTTGGATTGGGACTTCAGTTGTCCCTTCTGATGTCTTACTGATGTGTGTCCTCATACCCACTATGCTGCTTCTCAGTAGGGATGAAATAATTACACTGTGTGCACTTGGGTGATCATTTCGCATGTGCAAGCTGATGTATTATTGGGAAATCACTATTAGAATGCTGTTGGTGGTCTGGTAACTGTAGAAATTCAGATTAATCAAATGAAATAAGATTTCCTGATAGCTGCTAGCCCCTTCAAGGGGTTCCTGTAGTATTGGAATTAGTATTAAAATGTAATTGATGTACTTCCCCATCAATAATTACAAAATTTTAAAATTCTCTAACAGGCAAAAACCTTTCTCTTTCAGGAAGGAGTAAGGTTCTTTGTAGTGGATTGTCGTCCTGCAGAGCAATACAATGCTGGGCATTTATCAACAGCATTTCATTTAGACTCGGATTTGGTTTGTATGCTTTTTCTTTCTTTACTGATTTTTGAATCCTAAGTGAAATAGGAGGAGAGAGAAATGTCTGTCTTGAAAAATAAAGTATCCTTCATTTTGACACTAGTCTGTGGACTGCTGTGTCTAGATACATGATGAGGTTTCAAAAGTTAGCTTCTCTAAAGGAGATGGGTGGAACCATCATTTTGCTGAGAAGTTTAGTCCTTAATGACATTAGAATTTGGGATTCCAGACTTCCTTTTCTTTGCTTAGAACTGGAAACTTATACAGGCTAAAGACTAGACATTGTTTGGAGGAGAAATTTATTTTTAGCGTCATAATTTCTAATGAAAGGTGTCATTAATTTTAACAAGTAGCTTTGCCCTCCCTCCTCCAGACAGTTTTACTAGAGCCTGCTTGTAAGGAGCATATGTCTTGAACAGGATATGGTTGCTCCTTTAAAATTTTTGCAGGACAATGTGAGAGAGAAAGCGCATTAGTTTTGGGACTGAGATGTGCTACAGACTAATTAATTAAAGATTTTGCTGTAGTTTCCGTTTGATTATGAATTCCTAACTGAACATTCAGTCATATTTTTTCTGTCCTCTTTTCCCCAAATCACTTACAGTTCCTGGCTTACAGTATATTCTTCACTTCTAGATTAACTCCCTAATATTTCACTTCAAGCAGACTATGGATGCTGCTTGGAATTATTTTTATGTATATACCCCAAAAAAGGCTCTTTTACCTTTCTTAGTTAAGAAGCTCAGTCCTGCATCTATTACCTTTACTGCTCTAATTAAAATGATGTATTATTCAGTGTTGATTGCAAAAGTATATTTATATAGGAGGAAAAAGGGAGACCTTATCGCACTCTACAACTACATGAAAGGAGGTTGTAGCGAGATGGGTGTCAGTCTCTTCTCTCAAGTAGCAAGTGACAGGACAAGCGGATGTGGCCTCAAGTTGCACTAGGGGAGGTTTAGATTGGATATTGGGAAAAATTTCTTCGCTAAAAGGGTTGTCAAGCATTGGAACAGGCCACCAAGGGAAGTGGTGGAATCACCATCCCTGGAGGTATTTAAAAGACTTGTAGACACAGCACTTAGGGATGTGGTTTAGTGGTGGACTTCGCAGTGCTAGGTTAACAGTTGGACTCGATCTTAAAGGTAATTTCCAACCTAAACTATGATACAGTGTTCTGGATTTTAACCTGGTTCAAAACTTATTTAGGAAAAAACTTTCTCCATGGTATGTGTGTGTCCTTCTGCTAGCCTTAATTGAAGATCATATTCAATAAAGTAGAAAAAAGCATTATAAATTATTAAATAGTTCAAAAACCTAGTAATACACGAAAAAGGAGGCCATTAAAACAGTTCTTAAATTGGATGTGATTAGTTCCTATGTGCTTAAATTACATATTGGAATTAACTTCTGCAGTGTGTGTCAGTTGGTATGGTTAGGATCCTTCATGAACCTTGCTGGATGAATCACAGAATGGTCAGGGTTGGAAGGGACCTCTGGAGATCATCTAGTCCACCCCGCCGCTGCCAGAGCAGGGTCACCTACAACAGGTTGCACAGGACGGCATCCAGGCGGGTTTTGAATGTCTCCAGAGTGGGAGACTCCACAACCTCTCTGGGCAGCCTGTTCCAGTGCTCCACTACCCTCAAGGTAAAGAAGTTCCTCCTCCTGTTAAGATGGAACTTCCTATGTTCAAGCTTGTGCCCATTATTTCTTGTCCTATCACTGGGCACCACTGAAAAAAGACTGCTCCCATCCCCCTGGAATCCTCCCTTTAAGTATTTGTAAGTATTAATAAATCCCCCCTCAATCTTCTTTTCTCTAGACTAAAGACACCCAAGTACCTCAGCCTTTTCTCATATGAGAGATGTTCCAATCCCCTAATCATCTTTGTAGCCCGTTGCTGGACCTTCTCCAGCAGATCCCTGTCCTTCTTGAGCTGGGGAGCCCAGAACTGGACGCAGTATTCCAGATGCGGCCTCACCAGGGCAGAGTAGATGGTGGCCACACTCTTCTTGATGCACCCAAGGATGCCATTTGCCTTTTTGGCTGCCAGGGCACAGTGCTGACTCATGGTCATCCTGTTGTCCACCAGGACTCCCAGGTCCCGTTCTACAGAGCTGCTTTCCAGGAGGTCAGCCCCCAGCCTGTACCAATGCATGGGGTTATTCCTCCCCAGATGCAGTACCCTACACTTGCCCTTGTTGAACTTCATAAGGTTTCTCTCTGCCCAACTCTCCAGCCTGTCCAGGTCTCGCTGTATGGCAGCACAGCCTTCTGGCGTGTCAGCCACCCCTCCCAGTTTTGTGTCATCAGCAAACTTGCTGATGGTACACTCTATCCCTTCATCCAGATCATCAGTGAATATATTGAACGGGACTGGGCCCAGTACTGACCCCTGAAGGACACCACTTGTTACTGACCTCCAACTAGACTCTGCACCACTAACCACAACCCTCTGAGCTCTATCTGTTAGCCAGTTCTCAATCCACCCCACTGTCCATTCATCTAACCCACACTTCTTAAGTTTGCCTGCGAGGATGATGTGGGAGACGGTGTCGAAAGCCTTGCCAAAGTCAAGGTAGACAACATCCACTGCCCTCCCCTCATCCACCCATCTAGTCACTTCATCATAGAAGGCTATCAGATTAGTCAGACATGACTTCCCTTTGGTGAATCTGTGTTGACTACTTTTGATAACCTTCTTTTCATCCAGGTGCTTTGAGATGACACCCAGAACAAGCTGTTCCATCATCTTTCCAGGGATGGTGAGGCTGACTGGCCTGTAGTTTCCCGGGTCATCCTTCTTGCCCTTTTTGAAGACTGGACTGGCTATCTTCCAGTCCTCAGGCACCTCACCTGTCCTCCAGGACCTTTCGAAGATGATGGAGAGCGGCCCAGCAATGACTTCCCCCAGCTCCCTCAGCACCTGAGGGTGCATCCCATCAGGCCCCATGGATTTGTGTATATCCAGTTTATCTAACTGATCTCTAACATGCTCCTCATCAACCAAGGGATAGTCTTGCTTCCCCCAGACTTTCTCAGTTACCTG
>NW_009649982.1:1480986-1497606 GCF_000708025.1 Charadrius vociferus
GAGCTTTTTCAGAAGGTCCCTGCTCAGCCACGCAGGTATCCTTATGCCCTTGCCTGATTTCTTTCTTTTTGGGATGCACTGATCCTGAGCTTGGAGGAAGCAATGCTTAAATAGCAGCCAGCTCTCTTGAGCCCCCTTACCCTCTAGAGCCCTTTCCCATGGGATTTGTCCAAGCAATTCTTGAAGCAATCAAAGTTAGCCCTCCTGAAATTTAAGGTTTTAACCCTACTTGTCATTTTGTCTGTACTGCATTTAATCCTGAACTCTGTCTTCTCATGATCGCTGCAGCCCAGTCTGCCCCCAACCTTAACATCCTCCACCAGTCCCTCTTTGTTTGTCAGTACCAGGTCCAGTAGTGCACCT
The DNA here is from genome assembly GCF_000708025.1 of Charadrius vociferus. NCBI lineage: Eukaryota > Metazoa > Chordata > Aves > Charadriiformes > Charadriidae > Charadrius > Charadrius vociferus. The sequence continues at coordinate 1,481,350 of NW_009649982.1, forward strand.
CTCCTTGTGGGCTCCTCCAGCACCTAAGTCAACAAGTTGTCATCAATGCACTGGAGGAACCTCCTGGACTGTACATGCCCAGCTGTGTGGCCTTCCCAGCAGATATCAGGGTAGTTGAAGTCCTCCACGAGAATCAAGGCCTGTGATTGTGAGGTGATTCTCACCTGTCGGTAGAAGGCCTCATCAGCTTCCTTGTCCTGATCAGGTGGACTGTAGTAGACACCCACAACAGTGTCTCTGATATTACCCTGCCCCTTAATGTTGCCAGGATCTCTGGTTTTAGCAGTTTAATGCCAGGAAAACACTGTGGGGAGTAATCTTTGAGACAAAAAAGCATTAATGGAACTTCAATGTGTTTTATATGTTTGTAAGTGCAAAGTACACATTATTTACTTTAAGGGGAGGCAATGGGGAAAGTGCCTTGGAATCCATTTTATTTATAGGTGGTCTTAGATAGAGGAAGTAGTGAGATTTAGCACCTATGTAACAAAGCAGCAGCATTTGGCTCTAGGAGAACCCCAGTTAAAATTCACGTTGACTGGTGTCTAGGCTGTGTACTTGTTACTTTGTTTTCAGTCATTTAATCCAGTGTAAAGGCCAGATCATTAGAATCACCACCCCCCCCCCCCCCCATTTTAAATAAGTGCCGTCCTCACAAGAGCGGGTTAAAATTTCAGCTATATTTAGAAAGTATTTGTTTCTCCATCTCTTTCACATAGCAGCTCATTGGTTTTGCATGCGTAATAGGCCTTGAGAAGACCACCACCTTAACTCTTTGAGAGTACTAAGAATCCCAGGTATCTCCTTGTATTTCTGATTGTAATTTTTTTCCAAATCTTGCTAAGTAAATGAGAAAAAGCTTAGTGGGCAGACAACAAGAGTATGACCTTAGTGGCATGTAGGAATTCTAGGTATTTTAAACGGTTTCAGAACTGCAAAGTTTGAACATGTTGTGCTCAAGCATATGTGAATGTGGAAATCAGTCCCTCTGCCATATTGCCAGCTTAATGCAACACGAAAGTTGTAAAACCTTTTTCTGCTGTTGTTTGGTGTCTGCAAAAATAAACTAAAAAATGTTAGCTGCATTTCTTTCCTGGGGAGAGCAAGGTGGAGAGAGGAAGAAAAGGACCATTCTCAGTGTTCTGTACATAACATGAGGTCTGGGTGAGGCTGTCCTTTTTGTGTGTGTGTTTGTGTGTCTTGTACAGTGCTGATGCTGCCTTGCTTGTGCTCAACAAATTATAACCATTTTCAAAGTTTGTATTTTTTTACAAGCCGTGTTACAGTATGTTGATGTCAAGCAGCATTTTTTGTTTGTTCATTCCACAGATGCTTCAAAACCCTTCAGAATTTGCACAGTCTGTAAAATCCCTATTAGAAGCACAAAAACAATCTATTGAGTCTGGCTCCATAGCTGGTGGGGAACACCTCTGCTTCATGGGAAGTGGCAGGGAAGAAGAAGATATGTATATGAACATGGTGCTAGCACACTTCTTACAGGTACAACTAAATCGTTGTTGACTTTAATAGCTGAAATAAAGTGTATCTGCACGTGTCATTGATCCTAAATGGCAAAATATTTTCCCCTTAAAATCTTCACTGGTTTTTACATTACTCAGCTTTACAGTTTTTATGAAATTAACCCATGTTTCATTACCATGCTTGCAAAACTCATTACACATATTTTTGCTTCAATCAAAAATGTCTTTTCTGTTGCAGAAAAATAAGGAGTACGTAAGCATTGCCAAAGGAGGATTTATGGGTAAGCTTACTAATAATGAGCTTTGGCTTGAGAAAACTTGATATCTTAATGCCATTGATATTTTTTATTAGGCTTTGGCTAGAAATCAGCAATAGGAATAGCAAATAGGTCTCATTTGTCAGGTTTTTGTTTTGTGTAAGTCAACACTGCATTTGCACATTTGTTGTTAGCTATTTGTGGTTAGAGGAGATTGCCTCTTCTAAGTTATTCTTGATGTTTAGCCTCTGTAGATTGCAGATTCGTATGAAGATGCTACTTCATAATTACTATTAATTGTTGTTGTGTTTTCTTAAATCATCAGTTCATAATCCGGCAGTTTGTGTTGCTGGAATCAATCAGGCTCTACAGTGGAGAGATCTGTGCTACAGTATGATTATAGAGGTATCACTAGTCAATATGGCAGTGTCATAATAGCTATCTTTAGGATCAAAGCAGTGATTTATTTTTAATGACTGTTGTATTTTAACTGTTTTCTTTACAAAAATTAAGATTACCCTAATGCCTTTGTACTACTGAAAGAAAAGCCAGGGGTGATTATAGCAGTATCTGAATTTATCTGTTATTAAATCACATGGAGCAAAAATTGTTACTGATTAGTCTTGGATATACTGTATTTCCATCAACTAATTCTAGTGTAGTTCTGAATGTTTTGGGTTTTTTTTTTAATGGCCTTTCAACAGCCCTCCAGCAGCACTTAGCAGATATCAATGTAGAAGGACCCGAAAATGGCTATGGCCACTGGATTGCTAGTACCTCAGGCTCAAGAAGTAGCATAAACTCCTCTGTTGATGTAAGTGAATTTTAAGCTCAAGTGGTAGTGGGATGGGAGTCCCGGGTGTGCTGAATTTTTTCTTCGTGTTTCTCACTCTGTTCTGTAAAATGCATTACTGCAAGTCATGACTGTTCTCAGTTGTGTGTTTAATTTCAAACTATATTCACTGTCTAGTCGGAGGCAACCTAAACATTTTTATCCTCTTGAGAGTAAGAACTTGTAGAGAAGAACTTGCTGTAGTCATTCTCCAGCATAATATACATAATGGACAACTCTTTTCTCGGCTCTTCTTCACTCTGGGAATAAATTACTATGAGACTGGCATACAGTTTCATGGGAAAGCTCAAAATTGTCTCTGGTTTACATCTGATATGGTGTATATAGAATTTGGCTTTTAATTTGGATACAAATTATCATTAATAGGATTCCTTCCTCTCTAGATTTGCATAGCAGAGTGCTCAGTGATAAGGTTTGTTTAGCTTACTTTATTGGATCATCTTTACCTCAGACACATGTTGTTGCTGTCATTTAATAGAACTCTAAAAGAATACTTAATGTTGTAATTTATGTTCCTCTGAGTACCAAAAAGTAGATTCTTGTTTTGTAGTCTATTTCCTTTCTTAACAAACTAGAGATGAAATAACATTCTTTTTATAAGATTAATCCTGAGAGGAGTTACTTTTACAGGGTGATTCTCCTAATGGTTCAAGTGATGGAAAAGGAGTAAAATCCCTGGTGAACAAAATGACGGTTGCTTTGAAGACTAAGTCTGTGAATGTGAAAGAAAAAGTTATCAGTTTTATTGAAAATACATCTACTCCAGTGGACAGGTGCGTCATTTATATCTCGCTGTGAATTGGCAGTAAGGATTGACTTCCCATTTCAGGTGGCTATTTGGAAACATGAAGACTGTGCTAGTTAGGAAAAAAGTTATCTTCCAGTTTCATCTTGTAGATTTCCTACCTCTACCCTCCTCACAATTCTATCATGACACAAACAGCCTATTGTGCTGCTTTAGTATTGCAAGGCCAGCGTGAGCAGCCTTTTCTCTTGAATGTTTACCTAGAATTTGTCACTGCATGGTTAGTTTGACTTCTTATAATGTGTCGGTTCTGTATTCAGTGTAAAAGTCAAGAATGATTTCACTTTTATTTCAGTCCTGACGCTAATGGAATGGGTGAATGATAGAAGGATTCTGGTTGAGGTTTTTTGGTTGGTTGGTTTTGGTCTGTTTTGGTCTTTTAATTGCCCCATCTTATCAAGTTGAGGTTAACTTTTTTGAACGTCTTAATTTTTCAAGTCCTATGTAAAGCTGCTTTTCAAACCCAGAATCCACTCTTGTTCATTCTATGTATCTTCAAGTAGAGCTGGGAATGAGAATGTGCAAACATCTTAAGACACTTTCAAAGTTGGAAGTCATCGTTCCAAATACTTAACTAAGTAAAAGAATGAGCTTTCATCTGACAAAGCTTTAATTGAATAGCCTGTTTTAGAGTTCTTTAAAATGCAGCTGTTGGAGTTCTATGTTGCTAAGGCATTGGTATTCAAGAATCTTACAGAGTTAGTGTTTGTTTGATAGCAGGATTTAAAATATGGGCCAAACAAGCAGTAGTTTTTAGTACTCTTGTACCTAATTGAAAGGTACACATTGTTGTTTCTTTTTGTGTTGGAATTTTTTTTTTTTAATTATTACGTCACAATTAGAATCAAAAAATTCTTAAATGGCACTTGATAGTAGCTCTTATTGTGTGAAGAATGCAAGTAAGACTTATACGTAAGCCATACATAGCATGAAGAATGCATCTTTTAGTAGCATTTTTACAAATATTTCTCTACCTCATGGTTAGCTGTCATGAAGCATTGTTTTTTATTTATAAGCATCCTCCTTGAAGAAGATACATTGCCAATATAAAGCATTTCAATTATTTATCTATATTTTTCCTTTAAACTTTTTTTTTTTAATTCTTTTGTTCTGTCCTCTGCCCCAATGTACTATAGAATACCTTTCAATATTCCCTGGCCAGACAGAGCGAGCCTGGAGCGGTAAGCTTGATAATTAAGCAGTCTGACTAAAACCACCTTTGTCGTATTTAGCATGGCATCACAGTATTTGTAAGCATTGGTTACACTGACAAAATCGCTCACATATTTTTATATTAATTTAGGTTTTTTCAATATGTAAAGCTATTGGTTTTTACAAGTACTGGTCAGGGGACTAGAAGAAGAAAAAGAATGTATTGGCAGTGCTTTGTTCTCTTAGTTTCTGCTTTGTTATTTCTGTTCTCTTCCTTACTATTGCTTTTTATGGAAATTTTTTTCTACTTGTCACTTCCTGTATAAATTTTTTTAGTGACTTGTACTTGTGAAAGACACCAGAAGCAATTACTGAACAATTTATGGCTTAAGTTGTTAACAAGAGAGACTACAGCTATGAAAAATACTTGTTATAAAGCATCATCAGAGCTCACATATAACAGGGAACCCATGCAGAAATTATATCTGGAAATCTGGAATTTTTATGGTTCTCATCACGTGGTGACAGAACATGCTGATAGAACAGACGTGCTCATTACTGGGAAAAGAAAAATGCTGAGTTCATAAGTAAATATGCCTTGCATCTCTCCCTCATCTTTTTCATGTAACTGCTATTTCACACAAATGTGAAGTCCCCTCACATTTGTCTCAGATTTATTGCCTTATAATTATTTCAGAAATTAAAATTGTGAATTGAGGTTATATAAAATTACTTGTGATAAAGGAGGGACAGCTGATGTGTAATCACTTTGGAAATTTGGTTATACTTTAGGAACTCTGTGTTACAGCTGTTGACCATCGTAGACTGAAAAGCGTGAAGCTTGGTGCTGGAAGAATTAGTGAAAATCTAAAATGCTGTTTGTGTTTTCAAGGATTTAGGACCAATTCTTCTTTCAAGTAGTTTACACATAATTTGAGATAGGATTTACCCATAAGCATTAACAGAATGGTATTGTGTAAGCAAAACCAATAGTAATGTTAGTGAGTATTCTTTTTTTTAAAAAAAAAAAAAAAGTAATGGGAATATCCCATTAGCACATAACATATTTTGTTAATTTAGAAATCCTAAAGATCATGGGGACATCTCCCCATATTTTGTTGATCAGTTTTTAGAATATGGTAAGAAAGCGTTAAAATTCCAACTTAAAACACTTGGTGACTGTGTTCGATAACTGAAAGACACTTGAATCCGTATTTGTAACCAAGAAGTTTTGATATATTGAGATTATACTTCTGTTAATTACTTGATCCTTTCACTCGTATTACTTATCTTCTTTCATTGGGAAGATGCAATAATAAATTTGCTCACACTACGGATTACTACACTGTTATCTTAAATTTGCGGCTCTTAAAAACGTGGAATGGCATTCTTTTCCCATCCATATAATTAGATCCACTTTGTGTTTATTACCAATATATTTAATTTTGCAGGTTTGCCACCAAAGGCAATTACATTCAATTTGTAACAATGTAATGATGGCCTTCCATGCAAACAGGTTAAAGGAAATCCATTTCTAGTTTAAGATGTTACCAGCTTTTTATAAAGTAACTTTTTACTTTCTCTTGTCTTGACTAACTTTAATCTATAAACACCCATGAGATCTTCTTGTAAATCCTCTCTATGTATTTCAATTTGTATTTAAATGTGCTGCTTCTTACTCAATTGGTTACGTATTAACTAAAGCATATTTACAAAAACCTCCATGTAGAAGCACTGCCCTCTTGAATTGTCAGTGTCATTGATGCTTATTGTCTTAAACACTAATGAGCATGGTTTTGTATGTTTATTTTTTGTTTCATTGTAGAATGCATTTCTTTTTTTTTTTTTTTTTTTCCTATTAAACATTTCCTTGTTTTGTCTACATTAGTAAATTTTAGCCTTAGAAAACGCAGGTTTCTTTTTTAACTTTCAAATACGCTTTCAGGTATACAAAAGTACTAGCATTCATTTATATGTTACTAAAGAGTTTGCTTCTCCAACTTGGTTCTACAGTAGCATGTAAACTGGAGTTTGTGAATATACTTAAAAGAGGAACCAAGGCTTATAGTTTGTAGGAAATATGAACACACATTATGGGGAGAGAGGTTATAGAAATTGAAATGGGGGAAAGGAACAGGTGTGTTTTGGTTTTGTTTTGTTTTTTTTTAACTACTGCATGTTGGTAGTTCCAAAGGCTAAAATCTGGAAGTGTTTTTTTTTTTTTTTCTTCAGCAGTTACCTATTTTGTGGCATTCTGAACCTTTGGGTTTTCTCATGTTTTTGAGGTATTCTCGGCAGTTGAGGGCCAGAACTTTTAACATGACAGCTGTGAACGTATAATCACAGCACTCTGATTTAAAGCTGGAGCTTTAAAATATCGCAGGATTTGCAGCTGTTACTGTCAAACATTAAGACTCAGTTGTGTTTGTTTGTGTCATTTGGTAGGATCTGTAGAAATAGATTCAAATGTGATTCTTGAGGTCAATATCTATGCAGAAATCCTGGTCATGTTGCGATTTTAGCACTAGGAATTGCTTGACCAAAGATTTCAGGATTTGGCTCATGCTGGAGAACGTAATGGACAGAAAGTCAAAGTTCACACTAAAGCGGATGGTTTATAACCCCACTTTGAAGTGCTTAAGGTATTTTGTTCTCTTTTGAGGAGTTAACTAGAAAAATGAGCTTCCAGACATGTTAGTTAATAGTCTTCATTTTTTCCTCCATCCCAATTTGGCATCCTTGTAAAGCTGCCCTGACTGTCCAGAAATATTTCAGTTTCATGCTAGAAACTTCATAGCATGTTGTCAGTTTTCAGGTCTCTAGTGTATTTTGTCATTTGAGAAGGTGACTAGAAGTTCTTTTTAAAACAAAGAAGTATTTCTTTTCACTTTATTTGTTATAACAGTCACCCTTGCCAAGTAACTGAAATACATGCTTTCACTAACCAAATAACTTTATGGGTCAGTCACAGCTTCCTTGCAAGCAGCTTCATGAAATTCACATCCTTCTCAGTTGCACAGTTGTGTTTACATTTTGCTAATATGTTATTGTAGGAGTCATACCATCAGTTTGAAAGTTACTTTTCTTCTCCCATCCCATGTCTTCTCCTGCCCTTTTCATTGCCAACAGACATGTCAGCAGCAGTGACAGAGTAGGAAAACCCTACCGTGGTGTGAAACCAGTATTCAGCATCGGAGATGAAGAAGAATATGATACCGGTACAGTAGAAGATTTTCCTCTTACCAAGATTAACTTATTTAGACAAAATTATGAAGCTTGGCTAAATCATAAGAATATATCTTACATCTTTTTCTTACAATGTGACATTTTTCTAACTGTTATCGTTGATCATGTTTGTTATGGTGGTGCTTAGGACCAACCAAGAAAGAAACACCCTTTTCAAATGCATAGTAGCAGATTAAATAAAGATTTTGTGGTAGGCACCAAACAGCCAACAGGAAGAAATGGAAATAGATGGGTTTAGTGAATTGTTTGTGTTCACTTGTTATTTCTCTACTTAAGATAAGAAGGATGAGGAAAGATGTGAAATGGCTTTCACAACAAGCATAACTGAATGTTAGAACTTTGGTTAGGTGAAATAGGCAATTTAAGGAGGAAAAGTGGCCTGCAAAAATAATGTCTGCGATGGAAAGGGATCAACCGTTGTTTGTTTCTTCTTGTACAAGAAACTAGAAGCCACAAGAGGAGGCTTTCCTGGAACGTAGTTAACGTGGTTTTGGTACTCCTTACTGAAATATATTGGTGGTGTAGGTGCAAAAAGTTTACAGGGCTTCAGGGAAAGTCTGGACAACTCCATGTAAAAGAGATCTATTAAACCTTACTGAATGGACGAATCAGACCAGCCTAATAAATCCCCTGAGCTGAAAATAGTTGTCTGCTGAGAGAGAATTAAAAGAGAAATATCAGATATGCATGCCTTTTCTTTCTTGCCTCTGAACAATTGTTTATGGCTAGGTGGACCTTGGTTTGAATCAGTGTAGCTAATCTGGATTTAAGTGAGTTGAAAAGTTGTCTGATACTGTGTGAAAATCTTTTTTTTTTTTTTTTTTTTTTACTTTTACTACCTTCAAAATAGATGAAATTGATAGCTCCTCAATGTCAGATGATGATCGAAAAGAGGTCGTCAACATCCAAACATGGATAAATAAACCCGATGTGAAGTATAACTTCCCCTGTAATGAAGTAAAAGAAAATGGACATATGTTTCCCAGGTACTGGAATTGGTCCTAAGCTTAATGAAAATCTCTGTCTTGATACACATTTAAAAAAAGAAATATTGGGCATTTAAGTTATTCTTGATATTAAAGAAGGCAATGAAGGTGCAAAACAACCTAGAACAAAATGTTGCCGCTATATTTGCATTCCTATATTTACAGTGTTATAGAATGGTGATTATGTACAAGACCAGGCAGGCCCAAGTACCTGTGGCTCCATTTTTTCTTGCATACTTGTCTCTGTCCCTTGTGGTATGCACCCATTTTGCCCCTGAGATTCTGTGACCTTGTTAATCCTTGAAGAGCACCCTGCATGATGCTTGCTGTATTTTGGCTTCCCCAAAGAGTACAAATCCTGTTGAATCTGGGTAACAGAAAATTTTGATGGGCTTTCTCTTGCATCATGGTCTGGTTTTGTCTTTTATTAAAGATTTTATTTTCCTTTAGATTTATTTTATATGATGTATGATTAGTAATCTGTCATAGTATGATTTCTCTAAGTGAGTTGGAACTTAACTAGTGTTTTCCCACCACTAGTTGAACATGCATTCCTTCCATGAAGAAAACAAAAGTAGGTCTTGAACTGAGCTGGCAGGTCAGCATTCCCCGTTAGTGCTTGTACATTGACAGTCATGGAGTGCCAGCACATCTGTTTACCTTAAGTCTGATGCTCTGTATGTAGAGTTGCTGCTCTATAGGTAGAGGGCCGGGGTTGGGGTATGACTGAAGGATGAAGGAGAGGCTGGAGGCATTTTCCCTACTCTGTGCATGGCCTGACACATTACTGGTGGTTGTGATCTTTGTTGATAGCAATCATGGCTGTTGTGTTGAGGTGATGATGTTAACTGTGCAGTCTGGTTTTGTATGCTGTTGAGGGTGCCGTGCTTGTTTTCAAAAATGGCTGTGATACAGTACTGAAGGACTATCTTATTTTGTAAACGGTTCTAAATTCCAGATTTTAAAAATATTAAAACTGTTTCTTAGGTTTGGGAACTGTTTTATCTAGCTCTCTCCGTGTAGCTTATTTGTAGAATTTAGCTTTCTAAATAGCTGGTATTTGGTTCATTAGCAAAATTAATTTGTATTTTTGTTTTCCTTCAAGTCATCTCCTAGTAACAGCAACTCATATGTACTGTTTGAGAGAGATTCCATCACGAAAGGGACTGGCTTACATCCAGTCTCGACAGGCGCTCAACTCTGTAGTCAAAATTACATCCAAGAAGAAACACCCGGAACTGATCACCTTTAAATATGGAAATAGCAATACTTCAGGCATAGAAATTTTGGCAGTTGAAAGGTAAGCCATTTCAGCAGCAGGGATGTAAGTAGTAATGATATACAGAATGTTGTCGACTGGAAATCGGGGCATGCTGTAATTCCCAGAATTGAGGTCAAAAGTAGTATTTTTTATTTAGATATAGGTAATTCAGATGTGAACTAGAAAAAAGATCTGCCAGCAGAATGAGGCGATTTTACAAGACCCAGCAGAGAGGAACTCCGTGGTCTGCAGTGACAGTTGTTGGGGATGGGATGCGTGCAAGTGTTTTCTTTCTGTAATGTGTCTTAAATGAAAATGAAGCGGACAGCTGTCTGCAGCCTAAAGTATGGATTTGTGAAGAGTAGGATTTAAGAGAGTGATCTTTCTTCTGTGGTATCTTTTCTGAGACATCTGACTCCTCCTATGGATTATACAAGAAGTCCAGGAGCCTGAGCTCAAAACTCTGAATCCCTGAAACTCTCTTCCTCAAAGTTAGGTATTGCCATGCTCAGCATTTGCGTGCTTGGGATGGGTGTATTTGGCTTTTTTCCACTGGTGTAGTCTGTTGTTTCTTGGCACTGTTTTAACAAAGTTGCTGACATCAGTGGACATTTTCTCATCCTCTTCCCTGTGGAGAACTATGTGCAGTGGGTGCTCTGTTTCCACAAAAAAATGTGGGAGATGAGTTTCCTAGTTAACTAGGGAAGTTGTTCTATGCTTGTTGGCTGCTTAGAATGAAATGAGTTTGGTAGTAGGTCAGACAAAGATAAATTAAAATGTTGCAGAGAACTTTGCTGTGTGTTGAATTACCTCATCACCACCTTCTTGACTGGACCAAATCCAGAAGAGAAGGAATCATAAATAAATGATCTACAGCTGTCTATAGGAATTTAAAAACAAACAAACAGGAAAACAAAACAAAACAAAAAACACAGACTACGACTGCCATGCTTCAGTCGGACAGTGCTATCTGTAGAGATCTTGAACTGCATGATCTATACGATTGTCAATTACTGAGGAACTTCTCCTTTTCAAGATGGCCTGTGAAGTACTCCTCAACAGTTCTAAGTTCACAAATGGAAAGTTTCATAGTATAAACAGGAAATAAATGTTATTTTCTCAGTAGTTTTTCATTTTAATATATTCCCCTCCTCCTTCGTTCTAGTTTGTGCCAGAGTAAAAATCAAAACAAGAATTATGGAATTGATACTCAAAAATTGTATAGTGTATTAACGATGGCTTTTTCTAATCTTTTTTTTAAGGTATTTGATTCCAAATGCAGGTGATGCTACCAAAGCCATAAAACAACAGATCATGAAAGTATTGGATGCCTTGGAGAGTTAATAACTAGAGACTTTGTAGAGAACAGTTTATAAAGAAGCAGCAACCAAGATACTGTATGTGGACACAAGCTGACTGTTTCCCAACCAAATACTAACTTAAGAGAATTTTTCTGTTTGCTGATGGGAGTGCCTGAGTAGCAGGCTTAAGATAGGGTAAATTATTATCAATTTCTGAACAGGTTTTTTAATTTTTTTTATTGTTTTTTTTTTGTTTTGAAATGTTTATTATAAAGGTCAGTTGGTTTCATTTTTAATGCAGCCTTAATGTGAGTGGTCTGGGTTTGCATTAAGCACATTAAAGGAATGAAGCACTGCCAGATATGGAGCAGCAGTTGAAAACAGAATAATTTTTAAATTACTGTCCCTTGAAAGTAAAATGTCTCCATTGCCTACAGTCTATAAATTTGATTTTGCATACTGAGTAGTATCAAGGACTGATTAAGAACTTAGGTTTATACAGAGAGCAGATAAAAAAATCTTAGAAATACTGGTTCCTTCTCATTAAAAATGGTCAACTCCAGCTTAGGCTGCAGATAAATGGAAAAAATGCAAGCAATTTGTAAAATTAACTGTTTGAGAAGTCTTATCCATGACTAGGTTAAATAATTGGAACTGGTGGTAAGGGTATTTTTAAATACTAAAATGAACTGTGCACAATAACTTTTTACTACAGGGTTGTGATTTTTAATTATGTAAAATTTTACATTTCATAGGTTGAAGCTATTTCTCTTATAAAGATGTGCACGTGCACTGAAATTGAAGCTAATGCTTCATGACAGAATATGACAGTTAAAAACAAGTTACCTTGCTCCTCAGAAACAAAATGTCTATGATAATAATTAGACCTTTAAAAACATTCACTTCAGCATAGAAGTATGTGCTGATCAAAGGTGTACTCCACAAGAAAATGAATGCACACAGATAAAGTGAAGAGATTCAAGTGCTATATACCTGTGATAAATGTATTCATTACCTGTTGCCTTCATTGATTTAAGGATTTGTTTATATTCTTTTGACTAACATCTTCTGAATTAGTTAATGTTTGAGAGATGGCAGCTATGTGATTATCAGCAGCTTTCCACTTGTTCCAAGAACAGTTGTCATGTTAAAAAGCTCGGTACAGGAATGTCCTTATGGCCAAGGCATAGCACCTTTGTTGATTGATGTGGAAATTACCAAAAAATGTGAAATACAGATAACAGGGATTAGCTTTGCTGCGTGAAGTTTTTGAGTATTTGAATGAAAACCTGTGAATTGGTACATCATCAGGAGGTAAAATAATTAAAACTGACCTTTATAAAAAACAGTTATTCTAAGTTATTTTACTAGGAATCAAGCTAGGGCACCTTATTTCTGGAACTAATTCCTTTTTTTTTTTTCTTAGTATCTGAGTAAACACCAATAGAACTTGAACTGTTGAAGATATTTGCATGAAATTGCACCTGGGCCAACACTCGTGTATTTAGTTTTGCCCAGCAGCTGTTGTATTACATTTTCCTCTTCCTACTCCCTTCTGAAAATATCCTAAAGAGTCTCTGACTCTGTGCCTACTTCAGCAATGAGATTTTTTTCATGTAAAGATGTTTGTGTTACTGTTTATAAACTACAGTTGTAAATAAACCAGTACAATTTGAACATAACTTGTTCTGTCAGAAAGCATTTAGTTGCATGCTGTGTGAATTCTCTGAATCAATTAACAGTTTTTCCTAAAGGTATTTTGTAAATGGAAGTGAATTTGTTCTTTGGAGTGGAAGAAGCTGATTATGGATCATAGGGAGCTGCTGTCAGTGATGTCTTAATGCGTAAGTATTTTGGAATTTAGACTTAGACTATTGGGTGAGCTGTAGTAAGCATTCATAGAAAGGTCAAAATGAGCTATCAAATGGTGAAATTATAGAAAGGGTCTCTGCATAAATCCAGACTTCTGAGCATCATATCTTTATATTATGAAAATGTTGACAAAATGATACGACTCATTTCTCCTAGTCATTGGGGCGGGGGGTGAAAAGTACAGTCAGTTGTTACACGGGTGTATTATTTGGATTTTAAATGTGGAAAGTGGGTAATCTGTATGCTTCTCTATGAGGACAACAAATAGCTTTTAGATCTACAGTAGGTAAAGATACAGTAAGTCAGTTCTTAAATCTCTTCTGTGTGGAAATGTATAATCCAAGCCGTTAAGAGGCTAATTATTTTTAATTTTAAGGCAATGTACAAGTAATCAGACTCTTTGTTTTACACAGCTGAGTCCAAACTATGAATCATTTCAATGGTGTTTTTTGCATCTCTACCCATGAGTTAAAGGCTACGTGTTCCTCGTGGTGTACATATCTGTAGTTAGTGTGTTGGTTACAAAACTTGTATTGCTAAGCAGAAATTCCAATTATAGCATTGGAGTGACAGTTTTTGAAAAGAAAATTCAAAATAGTATGCTACTTCCTGTCCCTTTCATCTTCAAGGAATTTTTTTCTTTTTAATTTTTTGCCAGAGGTTTGCAGGCTCTTGTTTTATTTTGCGTGTACTGCTGTCTGTATTGTTGAATATAAGATAACAGCTGCTATGTTGCTGGGGTGGTAGATTTTTTGGTGATAGAAATGAGGTCTGTAGCAGGAAACACTCAGAGTAAGCTTTCCTGCCAAATGGGAGGTCTTACCTTTGTGTTTCATAGCCAGGGTCAGTGCTTCTGTGCTCACTGATGGCCCTTCAGTTGTCTCACATTCTTTTAGATTCTGATCTGTATGAGAATTTGTTCAGAACTTTACGTGTACTGCCCACCAAAAGTACTCTGACTGTGGAGATGCGATTTTACTTACATTGCCTTCATCAGATGTAAGTAAAGATTACTTGCTGTTCTCTCAGTTTAGTTCCTCTTAGGCCTTACACGTGGGTCTCGGCAGTGTTTGTAGCTTTTCCTTCCAACTGCATCTCAGCTGAAGTTTCACAACTTTTGATACTGTCAAATAACCTTTTTCTATGTAGGCATAGTCTACTGAAGGGCTGAAAAATTTCCCCTTTTGGGCAGGGAGAGGGTGGTGATAATGTATAATTTGTTCTTTTGTGTGTACTTAGTGCTTTCAGATATTTTTGTTTTGAAACTTGAGAAATACACTGTATCTCTCTGAACCGTGGGAAACGGTAGATTTTTAGCTTGTGCTTTTCACCTTGAAGGGATGATACTGCTTCAGTGCTTATTTTCTTTTTTATTTTGTGTTCTGCCCCAAATCTCATGTGAACTCAGGAGACAGGCATTGTGTGCACCTGGAGCCCTACAAGGTGTGCTGTTCATAAAAGAAAAAACCCAAAAGTTAATATATGCTGTTTCTACTACCATGGGCACATGTAAAAGGGAGGGAAGCTTGCCAAAGAGCTGCCGCATCCCCTGCTCATCTGCAGTTGTCCACTGTTGGTAATTCTGACGTCACTTTGGCTTGGTCAGTTTGGGATGAGGTCTTCCCTTTACTGTTCAAAGGGGCAGACTGAACAGTTTTTCTGTTGAAGGAAATTTTGTAGCTACTGCAAGCAGTGGTGGTTGTGTGCATTTTATGGTGGTTATGCACTTCCCATCCTTTATCTCTTTGCACGTGTTTCCTGAAAGAGAACATGTGTAAGAGATTGATCACCCTGGGTTACCCATTTTGGTTTATCTTTGCCCCTTCTGCTGTCGTGTGCTTTCAACTTGTGGAGATACTCTTGCATGAGAAATACTGCCTCTACACAACATGGAATAGTTTGGGTTGGGAGGAACATTTAAAGGTCATCTAGTCCAACCCCCCTGCAATGAGCAGGGACATCTTCAACTATATCAGGTTGCTCAGAGCCCCGTCCAACCTCACCTTGAATGTTTCTAGGGATGGGGGATCGACCACCTCCCTGCGTAACCTGTTCCAGTGTTTCACCACCCTTGTTGTTAAAAGTCTTTCTTATATCTAGCCTAAATTTTCCCTCTTTTAGTTTAAAGCCATTATACCTTGTCCTATCGCAACAGGCCCTGCTAAAATGTTTGTCCCCATCTTCCCTGTAGGCCCCGTTTAGGTACTGGAATGCTGCAATAAGGTCTCCCCAGAGCCTTCTCTTCTCCAGGCTGAACAGCCCCAACTCTCTCAGCCTGTCTGCATAGGAGAGGTGCTCCAGCCCTCGGATCATCTTTGTGGCCCTCCTCTCGACACAAATCTACAGTTCTACAAACATGCTTTTAAAAAGCCCAAGATTGTAAAATATATACGTAAGGCAGCGATGTTCTGTGTGTGGAGTAAAGGGGAGCGCTCAGTGTTTAAAGCTAGTAATAAAAACAGCATGGCAAGTTAGCCCATGGGTTTGTGTCTTAGGAGGTGCTCTTCTTGGAAAGGAAGATGGGGATGTCCCAAGTGAACGAGTTGCCTTATAAACTGGTACAGACCTCTTGGGATGAGCCCCTGACAAACGCAAGGCTGCTGGGGCTTGGACAGGGCTGGGAGATACGGCGTGTCGGCACGTCCACGCTGTGGAGCACCGAGAGATTTAGGTGGCACGGTTGTGGGTTTGGGTTTGGTTTTTGGGGTTTTTTTGCCGGGCGCTGGAGGAGCACTGCCAGCTCCCTGCCACCCGCTGGGGTTCCGCAGGGGGAAAGGCTCAAGCAGCGGTTTGAGCTTTTTGGGGTCGTTCCTCCCCTGCTCCTTCTTCCCGCTCCCCCCAGCCCGACCTGCGCCGCTCTTTCACGCCGCGTCCCTCCGACCCTGCGGGGAAGCGCTCCGAGCTCGGGTCGAGGGAACGGGCCGGGCTTTTCAAGGGCGGTATATGAGTCGCTTTTTTAAACAAGCCCCGCCGGACAGGCGCTCCCCGGTCCCGCCGGCGGAGCTGCAGCCGCCGCTTCTGCCGTGGGGTTGCCGGCGGGGTT